>NC_087337.1:2355582-2699623 GCF_037043105.1 Vanessa tameamea
CTCGAAAGTATGATCCTTCCAAATAAGTGTAAAACATCGGAATGTGAAATATTATTGCAAGTCAAGTTTTGATGACTATTTTACACAAATAACAAAACACTGTTCTAGTCCACATTGAACAACTTCTGTCATGCTTATCAAAAAGTCATGGGATAGATTTTCAAACAATAGTATCAAGGCTATTTTTCCCATTATTGATGGCAGACATCATATTTGTCTTGTTATTTTATTTCCATTTCACGGACCTTAGCACCACCCCTTTATAATTATCTATCTGCAATATATATAATATCTTAAAAATTCACTTTAAAGATAATTAAAAAATTAAAATTTATTTTAGATTGATTGACTAGATACCATCTAATTGTTAATCACTATTTAGGCATATAAGTAATTATAATCTTTTAACAAAATACAAATTTAACACAAGTAAAACAAGTACAGCACAAGTTTAAAATAAGTGTAACATTTGTACTTACATTACCGATTGCGAGTAAACCTTTATCAAACAGCAGCAACACTCCGAGGAATAGGAACGTCATACCAAAGCCGGCCAAGCCGACTCCGATCTCTGCAAAATTATATTTATTTATAAATTTCACAATGCTTTGATATAGAGTCACACAAGATATTTAACAGCAGTTTAGTAAAGAGCTCAAGCATTGTATGCATAGAATATATTACACACATGAATAAATTTTAAATATGACACATTCTAAATTCAAAAAACTTTGTTAAATATAAGAGCATTACACTGTGTTATTTACTGTTAAGTCTTTAAAAAAAATAATTGGTTAAAAAAAAATCACCTCAGGTGAACTAGTGAAAGAAACTGGAGTTTCTTTTTGGTCTAAATAGTATATTTATAATGATAAATGAACCTGCAATTAATATTTTCTTAATAATCCACTAATATCAGTATTAATTAAAAAAGTTGAATATACTTTTTTTTTTTTAGTTATTGCTAAATACTGTGAACTTTATGAATCGTTATAAAAAAAAATGTTAAATTTTTTTCGTTATTTTGATAAATTTATAAAGGTCAAGAATAACAATATGTTCGTAAAATAATTATAATTCGTAAAATTGCCTAATGACTTAATCGTTCTCAGAATAGTTCGAAAATATTATAGCTTAGTGACTAAGCAACAATTACACACATAGGATCAAATTACAGATGCCTGCTCATTGATAAAATAGATATTTTATCTATTTATTTGATACAAATACAATGATAATGAGAATCGTAAATCTTTTTACATATACTCACTTTGTGTGTCCGTTATTTCAATCATTTTGAAGCCTATATTAAAGCAATGACTATTACGATAACTATTATTAGTTACTTAGCTAAATACATTTGTAAATACAAATTTAAACAAGTTTATAACCTTTTACACCACGTCATTTTTGCAATCGAAATTTAGCTCTGTCACTGTCACTTTTGTATACTGTACGTCATGTTGTTTTGATTAGGTTTTGGTCATAGACAAAATCTTTCTTTTAAGATATTTTTTATATGTTTAGTTTTATCAACTAGCAGTCTTAAGGGAAAATTATAAAGTAATTTTCTAATTTAAAATTAATATAAAATAGTTACTATAGTAAGGAAGGTTGATATGTTGACTTACAGTAAAACTGACATCACAGATTGAGATACTTGTAAAAAAAAAATTTATGTTTAGTGATTTTGAAATGAGAAAATAATAATTGTTATATTTAAAAAATACATACAATTCAAATACCATTTAATACAATTCATTAATAAATATATTTTTCATAAGTACAGTCACATCATATGTATCAGCAATTTTTCTTTTTTGTATATACTGATATAAATAATTATTATATGAATAAAAGATTTATAAAAATAAAAAAGATATATTTTAATCCCATCCTAACTCAGAACCATATAATAATAACAATATTAATAATGGTAGCATTATCTTTTAAGATTGAACAATATTTTTTATAATCTGTGCATAGAACAATTCCATAGACAATTTCTAACCTCAACGAAATAATCAATTTACAGTGAAAGTTGGCGTCTCGTTTTTGTTTTATCATTTTCATTATACAAGAAACACTCGAAATAGTTATTATATAGTGTGAAATAAAAAAATACTTCTTGCTGTAGTGTTTTTAAAGTTTGTGCGTAAAGATATAAGTATAAAAATATTTATATCGAACAAGTGTTCGTAGTTTCGAGTTTGTTGCAATGGTACGAGGTGCCGGTCGCGGAGGCAGAGGGATGCCAGGTCGAGGTGGAATGGGCCGTCCACCTTTCAGTAGACCTCGTGTATTAATGCTAAGACCCCCTTTTGACTTAATTCTCGCAGAACCCGCCTTTCCTAGATGCAAACCTGCACCAGACGATTCCGCTTTGACACAGGTACACAATTCACTATTAATATAATATATTATTATCGTCAAAATTAAATCAACATCAAGTAAAATCCAGTATAACTAGACTGCCAATAAGGGCTGATAACATATTATATATCTATCAATTATTTTACCGCCAAATAACTTTACCTGTATTTTATTGTAAATATACAAAACGAATCTAGAATAAATACAGACTATTGGACATTACGATACTTACGTATTAATGCCACCGACAAACCTAACGATCATGTAGTTGTTGTTAACTTGCAAAACTAACAACAAAACAAACTTTAATGTATTAATTTTATAAGATTAAATTATCAATATTATATTGTATTCCGATAAATAATGAAGTTACCATTTTATCTGCAAAATTGAAGACTGTAATTACATCAATATTTAAGTCGAGTAACCACTTTGAGCCGAGATGGCCCAATGATTAGAATGCATGCATCTTAACCGATGATTGCAGGTTCCAACTCAGGCAAACATCACTGAATTTTCATGTGCTTAATTAATGTTTATAATTCATCTCATGCTTGGTGGTGAAGGAAAACATTGTGAGGAAACCTGCATGTGTCTAATTTCAATGAAATTCTGCCACATGTGTATCCACCAACAAATACACTGGAGCAGTATGGTGGAATATGCTCCAAACCTTCTACTTAAAAGGGAGAGGAGGCCTTAGCCCAGCAGTGGGAAATTTAAAGGCTGTTAATGTAAACCACTTTGACCCTCTTACTAATAAATATTATATAGTTGTTAAATAGGTACAAAATTATTTTTCTTCTTTAAACAATTCCCCTATTATACAGAGTGACTCATAAGACTGATATTCTATAACTTGGAAGATTATTATAACATTAAAATTGTCTCGTTAATATATTTCTCTGTCAGACATTAGTAATTGGTTTTGAATATGTAATTATTGATATAATAATGTAGATCGATCAATTTATTTTATGTATTATTATATTTATGTAATAATAAATTATATTAGTGTTTATATATATATAATAAATTGCTTGTAAGCAATACTATTTGTTATGCAGATTTTTTTTTTAATTCAGGACTTTTTGACATTAGTTTTTTTTTATTGTAATAAAATTATAAAAAAGTATTGTCCCCCTAATTCTCATTATTCCTAACATTCGATTCAATGTATTTTACATTAATTATATATTAATATAATAAAAAAAATATTTTTACAAACCAGGCACTTCTCAAAAGGCATACAGAGCTATGCCCGACACCAACGGAACAGGCCGCTGTGCTGAGTCTCATCACAAAACTGCAAACTGTACTTGACAATTTGGTTGTGGCACCGGGAGATTTTGCAGCTTGTGTAAGTCGAAATATTTAAATTTAATTTTCTTTATTGTCACATTTTATATATTTATATGTTGGAGAAACATCATTTTTGTTGACATCGTCGTCAATGGTTACGGGCTTAGTAGGCGTAATTAGGGTAAAGAACAAGCACAAAACATAACTATCACATAATTAAAGTATGTTAATTAAAATAAAGTCAACAAATTAACTCTTTAACGAGTAACAATACCGAGCAGCAGGTTCAGGGCACCGATCTGACCTTTTGTAGGCAGTCTTCCACACTTTTCTAGATCCAACTCGATCTATCCCTTTTTCTAATCGAACAAAATGTGTCCGTCAAAACTGTCTGAATCTCTGTAAACTAGATTGCGCCTCGACCCCGCTCGAGGCAAATGCTTCGCTCTGATTGGTCATTACAAGAAATATAATATTCATAACTTTTATAAAATTAATTTGGTTTATAACTTCTTAAAAAACTTCTCAAAAAACTTCAACCCGACTCATATCTTCCTCTGACATATATATGTTTTTTTATTTACAGCAATTGGAAGAAGTACGTCAAGTCGGTTCATATAAGAAAGGCACTATGATGGCAGGAAAAAATGTAGCGGATATAGTTGTAATTATGAAGACTTTACCCACTAAGGAGGCCGTGGAGGGTCTTTCAAATAAGGTATGTCATTTTAGCCCTTTTAACCACTAAAGACTAGTAATGATTAAAAAATGATTATAGAATAGTCTTTTACTTGTGCACAGATTATATTATCAATGTTAAGTGGGAAGCAGTTGTAGGAGGACTGATGGCTTTGGCCAGGAATACAAAATTAATATAATATTGAAAACAAATGTAATACTAGAAGTTTCTATGGCAATCATCACACAACTGTCACACAGACATTTAATATTTATCGAATAGGGACTCGAGGAGGAGGAGGAGGAGAATGTAAACATCTTTTATAATTAGTTTTAAAGGATTTTTTTTATAAAAAATAAGGGAAAGAAAACATTTTTATAAATTGTAGCTAAGTCTGGTAACTAGAGTTTTAATAATGATATTTCATTTGTTATTGACGACACATTTTGTCTTGTTGAACCTTGACACATAAGTCTTGTCACAGGTGAACGAAGAGCTGAACAAGCTGATGCGTGCTGAGGGTCTGTCGCCGGTCACGTGTGCGAGCCACGAGCGCGGGTTCACGGTTACTGCGGCGGCCGCCGTGCGCGTTTTGGTCACCACATTGCATCAGAACCTGCGCAAGCTGGAGCCGGAGGTACCCCAAGTTCCATGTATACAGATATAGTTTAATGGTATCTATGTGATTAAATATCTTTCTGCTGAGGATGTTCCCTCCATTTTGATAAGTTTTGTAGTTACATAGTTCCAATGAGGGTTGGTTGATATATGTTTTTTTTTTACAATATTTTCTTGTACTGCCATTTAACAAGATAAAATATAGACACAATTTTAGTATGTGAAAGTTCAGTGGTACTTGTCCAAGTTCAAACCTGCAAATATCAGTTTAGATTCATGCATTCCACCCATTGAGCTATGTTTGTCTCTGTGACGGTCTGTGCCAAAGACAATATTTATGTTTTTAATTTAAATTCAGGTGCATTTGGACTACAAAGTGATCAGCAGTCACCTAGCAGCCATCAGACACAGCCGTTGGTTCGAAGAGAATGCTCACCATTCTTCTATTAAGGTGAATAAATTATAAAATCTATATTATAATAGAATAACTTATTCAATGTTGAAGCGTACACTTATTAATGGTGAAAGTAAAAGATGACCACCAGTGTGGTGTTGTGTAATTTTTATGTAAAATATTTATTAGACAGTTGATCATTTTTATTCTCAAGTAATATCTATATATATAATAGAATTGGAGTGTCTGTTTGTAATATTAAAATAACCGCTTCTTACTAAATGCATATGTATGTATACACGGTATATATCCCAATATAATTTTTTTTTTTAATTTTTGTCTGTCTGTTTGTTCCGGCTAATATCTGGAACGGCTGGACCGATTTTGACGGAAATTCCACTGGCAGATAGCTGACGTAATAAGGAGTAACTTAGGCTACAACAGTAACTTTTTTGTTAAATTCAAACGCCCACGAAGTCGCGGGCACAGCTAGTCATTTATAAATTCACTAATTGTATAACAGTTTGCACACTAATGTTTCTTTTTTTTTTTAATTTATTAATTGATATAAAAGGAAATGCTCGCCTGTCGCGTCAACAGTCGAAATCGAGAGCGAGTTAAATATTATATAATAAAAACCTCTATAGCCTATTCCAATGGCAATGGGAAAAAATATAAACAAACCTTAGATTTACTTATTTCATTCGATCTGCTAATAACTCAGCTATGTTGTGCACTACTAAGAGTTTATGATTAATATATCTTTATTTATAATACAACACTATTGCACTTAACCACTTATTTCCACTTTAATTTTACTTCCAAAATTCCGATAATAGTTTCGTCGACGTTCAAAACGCATTTATTTCGCAAATCCATAGTGAATATCATAATTAATCAAGCTTTCGACCAATGATGTCGCGTCAATTTGTCATCAAATTTGGCTCTTTGCCTGTTATGTTTGGAATAGAGTGAATATTTGTTTATTAGTTTGTTCAATAAAAAAGGTCTTCTCATTTACTGTATTTTGATTCAATTTCAAGTTTATGTCAACAATAACTGTAGTGAGTTTAGAATTTAAACTATGTTTTCATCTTCACAGGTATTGATCCGTCTCCTCCGCGACATGTGCGCGCGTCACGCCGGCCTCGAACCCCTGACCCCCTGGATGATAGACCTGCTCGCACACCACTGCATCATGAACAATCCAGCGAGGCAAGCGCTACCTATCAATGTGGCTTTCAGGTAGCGATAAATATATTACACATACATTGATACAGATCACGTTATATAAACCATCTCTTAATATATTGATAACGAATATGACAGGCGAGCGCTGTCGCTGCTGGCTGGGGGGCTGTTCCTGCCGGGCTGCGCGGGGCTGCCGGACCCCTGCGAGGCGGCGCACTCGCGCGCCCACACCGCGCTGGACCTCGTGGCGCAGGACCACGCCGCCGCCACCGCGCAGACGTGAGTGCTGCCCGCTAGTTCCTCACACACGAAAAGAGTACCATCACACCGAAAAAAAAAAAAAAAAAATTACCATTCGGACAGGTCTAGACAGAACTTGTCTAAACAGGTCAATCGTGTGGAATCAATGAGCCCAAGATGTCATACACACGCTTGAGACATGCCATTCAGGCTTGTAATAATCTTAATTTTGGAAAAAAGGTCATTGTGTTAGGCTGTGATTTTTGTATTTATATTTATACTCAGTACACTTTATATTCCTGGTACCGGTCCAACTTACGCCTTTATCATTCTCAAATACACAAAGTCAACATTTGTCTCTATTCACATTATATATTAAAAAGAAATGCTTACGATAGCTTGATTAAAATTGTTGCAGTGCCGTCTAGTATTGAGTTTATGAAATAAACATATTAACATAAGGAAATTAGTCTTGCAATAAAACAATTTAAGTATAAAAATATTAAATAAATGTGACAACTCTGCGGCAATGACGAAAAACGACATTTTGGGAGATTTCCGTAGCTATTCTGTACGCTGTAATCCCACGTACATTCGCACACGCACCTAAACAAACCTCATCAGTAATAAAGTATTTTAATTTAATGATATCCCCGCTAACTGCAGACTGCTGCGCGTGGTCGCTCGCGGAGGTCACCGCTACGTGCTGGGGCTGCAGGCCTTCGAGGGCGGCAAGGACATCTCCACCGAGATCACGGTGTGGGACGGCGTCGTGGTCTCCCCGCTGGCGCCCGCCTACAGCGACACGCCGGAGCCCATGGACACCGATGACAAAGGTAATGACTATGTCTGCATTCAAGTTAGTTGGGCCTGGATGTTGGCTACTGTAAGTACTGTCCAATGCGTTGAAAAGTATCAAAAGACGCTGATCGTGCGCCTTTGACTTGGTGCCCAGTTGACTAGTCTACCCTAAGACCGAAAGTGGTCAGGAGGACATCATACTTGATTTTAAATTAGTTAAGAAGGACTCAACCGGAGGACCCAGAGGAAAATTATTAATTTAAAATTAAACTAATTAATACTCAAGTGTCTAGTGCAACGCGATGTTACAATCAGAATGAATAAAATATATTCCCATCTAATTTAAGTTTGAAACTGTGAAAAAATGAAAGTGTCCGATTAAGCTATGCAATGTAACTAATTGTCACAAAACTCGTGCGACACGATAACTGTATAATGAGCAATTTCTTTGTATATCAGCCGATATATTTTTCTGTACGATAGCTATATCGAACTTTCTTGTTCAAGTAAAAAAAAAATTGATATAAAAGTAAAAAGATAAATATCGACATTGGACCACTGGGCGAATCATAGATTTTTTTTAAATTATAAAATAGGTGGACAGACTAATGAACTACTTACAGTAAATGAACACCACCACTGTAAGAAATATTAGCCATCCTTTACAAACTTGAGAACTAAGGTGTTATTTTCCTTCTATACACTTCAAACAATACTGAGTATTGCTGTTTGGCGGTAGAATGTGTGATGAGTGGGTGGTGGCGACCCCAGACATGCTTGCCCAAGGCCCCGATTAGTAGTATATTATTTAGTTAAGTTTATTTTTGTTTCAGATGAGGAAGGAACGCAAGATGGTGTTGCTGCATAGTTTTAGTTCATAAGGACAGATATTATTAAAAAAACCTTTAATAAATTTATAATTTAAGTACCTAGTATTTTATTTAAAGATTCCCTTAGTAAATTAGTTTGGTAATAATAAATACGAATATATATTTTGTCGTTGGTTGAAAAAGTTTGTTTTGAATCAACAATTATGTAAATTTTACACTTCTATATTGATGTTACCTGGCTTACTAATTAAGTTATCTTGAGAAAGTAATACTATCGAAAAATAACTGGCTAGTTTATGTTAAAAGTAATGGTTTTTGCTTTACTATCAATAGTATTGCTCATGGGGAGCTATCGATACTGTCGCTAACACCTTAACTATCGAAATGCCACACTTAATACACTTGTGTCGTTGGGAATGTTAACAAATAATCAAAACTCTTTATTACATTATTATTGTTTAATAATAGGCTATTTGACTGGTTTTTAAAATTCATTTTATATTATTTAGTAGGGGTTAAGGAACCTAGTAAAAGTTGATTTTTTTTAATTCTAGTACATATTTGTTGAAAAATATCAAATTAAAAATTCCGTGTTTAAATAGCGCGCGAAAACGCTACTTTGACAATATGGCGCTGCAATGGGGTCGGTGACGTCACTTGTCTGTATTATAATCTGTGGCACCTATAATCTACATACAGTAGGAAAACGAGTTAAACAAGCAAGTGACGTCATCATAAACCCGACCAATCAGAAGCGTTTTGTGTCACGTGACAAACGTTTAAAAAAATGCATTTTTATTTATGGATTTTTGAATAAATTATTTAATTATTTTCAACTTTCGTTAATAAATAACCATTTTTAAACTCATAATATATATACTGATTACAATAATTGACACTATTTTTTGCATTGTCAAATAGCCTATTGTTAAACTTCAATTAATATTATTTTATGTGGTATAATATTTAAGACAAGTGTAAATACGTTTATTTCTTTTCTTAAAAGATTAATCTGAACTAGAAATAAACACATTATTGCGAGGGATTGAGAAATATATTTGTTGGGGAATTATTATAAGGTTTGAATTGATTTTGTCATTCTGACCTACCGAAATAACGTTAATGTGTCAAATAAATTCCAACCGCAATAATTGGCATGATTTGTTATTAAAGTTATAAGTAATATATGTATCGAGTTGTTTTATTTTATAATTGAATATAATTTTTTTTTTAATTATTGTTTACATATAGCTGACACGGAAAGAAATATGTTTAAATATTGATATTCATCAATGCTGCAACCTGGTTCTAAAAGGGTCAATATCAATAAATCTTACTTTTGTTAATCAGAATAGAATGGATATATATACGTTTTTAGTTTACATTAGTAATGCTAGTTTAAGTACAAATAAATTTATTATTCATTAAATGTTTGGGAAAATGGTAATATATATTTTAGATGTTAGTTACAAATGCAATTACGACCTTTTAACACTAGACTTTAGTTATTATCAGCGTAACACCACGTTCCCGAATACATTCGGATTGGTTTTCGTCATCTTGAATCTCAATGTCCTTTTAGACAAGGCGTCGTGTCCCGGATTGTATCCGGACACTTTTGTAGTAACGGACAATTTGCTCAGTTTCGCGTCCAAGTCTTTTCTTGAAAAACTTCGATCGCATTTTGGCGAACACGATATGGACGACAGAGATAATGGCGAACTATAGTCCGCGCGTTTTTTCCCGCCAATATCAATGTGTTGTATTGTATTTAGTAGCTTGCATCGTTTGTACCGAGCGTCGATATCGATTTTATCAGTGATTGTACCGACGTCTAATCTTTCATTTGTCATTGTTTTAATTCCGAAATTTATTTATTTAAATTTATACTATTGTAATTCGACCACGAAAAATTTATCCCATTTGACTACTTACAATTTTTTTTTTTTTAATTTGACAGCTGTCATTTAACTTTTTTTTTAATACAAAACCTTTTTATTTGGATTACTAACCTAACTTATATTATGAGAAAATGTGTTTGTTTGTCTGTTACGCTTCCACGCCTTAACTACTCAACTACTCAACCGATCACGATGAATTTTGCGAATACTTTGTCAGGGATACAGAAATAACCGATGTCACACGAAGGCGAAAACTATAAACGAAATAAAAGTCAAAACATATTTTTTAAAATTTTTTATTCAATTAAATTAACCTAGTTCGATATAACTAGCTTATTATAAAAATTCCATTCTCCATTTACGTGAAGAAAGACACGAACACATCTGGTTTAAATTAAGTTACCCAATGTACACTCTCATAATCGGCTTCTATCAAAAAAGTCAACGCGAGCTAAATATTTCATTCATTTTCAAAACACGAAGACAGTTATGAAAATTTAGCTAAAAAATAACAAAGATAGCCTTCGCATTTATTTACAAAATCATAATATATAAATACGGGGTAAAAAAATAGAAAGACATTCTTCGTTTTTTTAATAATAAGACAATTTCGTCCAGATGTGGACATGCCCTTAAATTTTTATATATAATACTGCACGAAATACACTATTGTCCTTGATTACACTGCACCCGACGTGTTCTCCTCGCATACTATCTGATAAGTTATCAGATATTCTGGATAGGCCTGTGAAAATATAACATTTTTTTAAAGATTCCAAAAGCAGGGTCTTTGCATAAAACGAAAAAAAAGTGAATGTTTGACATTTAATTTTAGCGCCAAATTAAAATTTAAGGTTATAATTATTTTTAATATTATTATTTTAAACAGCAAATTTTGTTTTGAAAGAATATTTAAATCTTAAGGACCGGTAAAATATTTAGTACTATTTAACTTGAAGACGAAAAGAGTTCTGATGTCTAAGGATATAATTAAACTAGATTTAGGATGAACAAAATGGCAGCGTTGAGGAGTGTTGCTTGATGCGGTTACGCAGTCGTTCTGCGTTCGGCGAGGGCGAGAGTACAGACCTGCTCCCCGCGGTACACGACGTACTCCGGGTAGCAGAGGCCGCCGTTGCTGGGCGCGCCCGCCACGCTGTGGTGTCCGGGCGGCGCGTGCGCCATCTTCATCGCGCTGAGCAGCTGGAAGGCGCGCCCGAGCGTCACGCGGCACAGGAGCATTTGTCTGATACGAGAGAAGTCAGGACACTTGGCTATATTATTTTTGAAGTTATAGTTGTTTTTTGGCGTCAGTATGTGCCAGACATACTTCTCTTTCCCTTACGTATAAGGAAGCGGTAGGCCTTTAGTTTAAGTTATAATTCCGGTCGAGTGTACCGAGACGATTTTCTTTTTTAGAAAAAAAATGTAAAAAAAAATGTACCGAGACGCACAATAAAATTTTTTAAATTACTAGAAGTGTTCATTTCCTTCTCTCCTTGAAGTGTCTTTGGACTTCATAACTCGTGAACTATGAGATCTTAGACGTTACATCTCCTGTACTGGTTTCTTGAATCAGAAACATCCGATACTGGTGATCCTTCATCGCGTTAAGCAATCTCTGATATTTTGCTGCGAGAGTTAACCCAACTTAGATGACTAAACGTGAAGCAGCATTACAGATAAAAACTTTTTAAATATAACAAAATCAATGTTTCAAATATCAATATTTAAATTTAATAGTTTACTGAATGTTGAATAGTAAATAATACAATTAAATAATTAATATAGCATAACTATGACTGTAACATAATAAAACATAATCAGCCTGTAAATTTCCCACTGCTGGGCTAAGGCCTACTCTCCCGTTGAGGAGAAGGTATGGAGCATATTCCACCACGCTGCTCCAATGCGGGTTGGTGGAATACACATGTGGCAGAATTTCGTTGAAATAAGACACATGCAGGTTTCCTCACGATGTTTTCCTTCACCGCCGAGCACGAGATGAATTATAAACAAATTAAGCACATGAAAATTCAGTGGTGCCTGCCTGGGTTTGAACCCGAAATCATCGGTTAAGATGCACGCGTTCTAACCACCGGGCCATCTCGGCTCGACTGTGACTATGACTAATCCTTTTACACGACCGAAGATCCAGGACTACTAGTAAGTATACCAGCTGTACAGCACGTTCTCAACGAGACATTATAAATAATATATAATCTTTCTCAACGAATGGGCTAATAAACTCTTCAGCTTTATAATTTACCAGCTACCCGTCCCTGCACACGAGTAAATAAAGTCTATAGACAACTTTTATATTAAAGTACGAACATAACAAAAAAATATTGTCTTTTTCCGGCTAAGAAAGTTTAAATTCTCGACTTTTCTCAACTATATCGTGTATGTATTATACATATAAATCTTCCTCTTGAATCACTCTGTTAATTGGTGAAAACTGCATTAAAATGCGTTGTTTAGTTTAAAAGATCCAAGCGTACAGACGAGAAGCGACTGCATGATGATCCAAATCCAGCTCGGAGCCTTCGTTTTTTGCTGCGGAAGAGTGATATTGTGCAAACCGACCTGTGGCACAGGTAGCAGCTCCGGTCCTTGTGCGCGGGACAGCCGGAGCCGCCGCCGAAGCCGTACACGTACTGGTTGCTCTTCGACGAGTGCTCCGCGAAGTAGATCCCGGCGCCGAACATGCCACCTCGAGTCAAACGTCAACATTTTTAAAAGCTGCTGGTCAATTGGGTATTTATTAAAGGCATCTCCCGTGATCGTGACACAAACAGTTCCTGGGTTTTCTGACGAGAAATACTTACCGTTCCATCGGATTATGACAGCGAGAAAATAGGCAGAACACCTCTGTTTGCGCACTCCACCTTGCGTATTGGCATATGTCATGTGTACAAGACCTAAGGTCTCAGCAGCTCGGTATATTATCATATATCTGCATGGACTGATGGCTAAGCGAGCCCTCAACCCCCCATTTGACTCAATAATTATAGGCATTACACGTCGCTATTTAGCTCGTCCTATGGCTAGCGAGGGCAGCCAGCGGCGCGACTCACCGATGTAGGCGTGGCGCTCGTCGAAGCCCTTCTGCACGATGGCGTTGATGAAGGGCGAGCCGTGGAACAGCATGCGCTCGTTGTGCGCGCCCGCCTCCTCGCTCACCTCGCGCCGCCGGTGCTGGTAGCGCTCCCACAGCCGACCGTTCACTATCTTCTGAATCTGGGGACGGAGCGGACATTATGAGCCGACGTGAGAAGAGACGGCAACAAACTCAGTCGATACTCTTTTTGAATATACAGTATATCAGTAAAGTACAATTAAATGTATATACATGTATCCTGCCTGGAAATCATCAAATACTAAGTCATTTTATCGAACTGGTGTGATGTGACGCGAAAGCGCTCTCATGAGCCTACTTAAAAGAATATTTTGATCGCTCATCATCGACGGGATCTTTAACATAAGTATCGACTGCGGCCACTGCGGCTCCCGGAGGGACTCACGCGGACGACGCGGTAGCGCGTGAAGTGCCCGCCGGCGTGGTCGCGGTGCGCGCGCACGGAGGCCTGCATCTCGCGCTCCAGCACCGCGTACTCGCCCTCCGCGCGCGCGCCGCCCTCCGCCTCCGCCGCGCCCTCGCCCTCCCCCGGCGTCACGTCCACCAGCGTCGTGCCGCCGTACCACTCTGTGCAAATGATTCGATGCTTTATTGCATACGTACTAAAAAAAATACGCGAGTTAAGTATAGGACCTTTTGAAATGGAACCGAAATTTATTGACCGAAAGTCCCGACTCACAGAACTCTAGGACCAATATTTACAATTTTCCTAGAGGTTAAAATACAGTCGAAAACAGGTACTACAGCTTGCTCACGCTCCGCTCACTTTGGACACTCAAGATTAAAAAACATTTAAACGTAATAAATACGTAAAGAAAGAAAAACCCGAGCACTCGTGTCAATACTCATCCAAGTCAACTGGACCGAACCGATAGAAAAATGAAGGAAGCGCACTGTACGCGTCAGCATATTTTATGTCTACTAGGTGAGACAGTTCCATTGCTAACTAAAATGTTAATAAAACTCGTTTCTACTACAAGGGACACAAAGTCGCTTATCGCTGAGGAGCGTGGTAGCTCTACCAACGCCGTGGCCTCACCCGAGTGCGCCTGCAGGCTGTGCCGGGCGGCCTTGATGAGGCGGTGGCGGTGTCCGTAGGCCGCCACGCCCACCGCGCGCAGGTCCTCGTGCGACATCTCCGACAGGATGTCCACCGTGATCTGCTCGCGCTCCAGCACCGGCGCCAGCGCCTCCAGCCCGATACTGGGGGCAGGCACACACGTAACTACCTCGTGACCGAGGGAGGAAACTACAGCCCAGAGGGTGTCCGCAACTTAGATTTAAAGTTCGCTTTAACAAATTTATTCTAGTTAAAAAAAAAAGTTGGACTAAGAACTTCTTCGATTTGCTTTCTTTACTAGACCTCAGATGTCGGTATATCGTCTCACCTGGTCAGGAAGGTGTGCAGAGATTCGGAAGTGGAAAGCGCGGAGGCTGGCCGGCCCGCCGCGTCCTCCAGGCTGCCTCGCGAGCCCTCCGACCAGTAGTTGCTCGGCATCACCTGTATAATTTGTGATTACGGAAAAGAGGTTGACGATATTCTAGGGACGAGAAGCTGCAGTTATTCCATCACACTATTTCACTGTGTGTGTGAGAAGGAAAGGGGTGTACTCACGGGCAGCGGGAGAGGCGCGGTGTCACCGCTGGGCAGGAGCACGGGCGCGGGGGGCGCGGGCGCGGGAGCCGGGGGCGCGGGGGCCAGGCCGTGCTCGCTGGGGGCCGTGCCCGTCATGGCGTCCTGTAGCAGCGAGCGCACGTCATCCGCACCCGACAGCTCCAGCGCCGTCTGCCCCTCCTGGTTCTTGAGGAATGGGTCCGCACCGTGCGCCAGCTGCCAGACAATAATATATTATTTTAGTGGTAATTATTCAAGGTCATTCTATTTGGTCATTGTGTGTAGTAAATATTATTTGTAAACTGCATGTTATTCTTATTTATTTATCTTTGCCGCCCGTCGCCGTCCACTGGTCTTTTCTTCTTCTTTTCTCTTATGATATAGGTAGGCCGACGAGCAAATGGGCCACCGGATGGTAAGTGATCACCAGCACCCATAGAAAATGCCGCTGTAAGAAATATTAACCATTCCTTACATCCCCAATTAGCCACCAACTAAAATCCCTTGTGCCTGTAGTTATACTACTGGACGAAAGCCTCCCCCATGGAACGCCAACCATCCTGATCTTGTGCAGCTCGCATTCATCCCGTACCTGCCGTCCCCACTTCCAAAGTTTCGATAATACTAGCTTCGTCGACGTTCAAATGGTATTTTTTTCGTAAATCCCTAGTGAATATCATAGATTAATCAAGCTCTCCAACTCGACCAATGATATCGCGTCAATTTGCTGTCAAATGCGGTTTATTTGGCTATTTTCCTGTTATGATGGAATGAATAGACAGAGTGGTATGACTGTTGGAGAAGAGTAACTACTAAGCTTAGCGGTTCTTCTCAGTGGAATATACATATGTACATAAAAAACCTTAAATTTTTCGTACTCGAATAAGGATGATGTTCTCCATTATTTATGATAAAACGATATCGACCAGGAAACTCACCAATAACGCGCATAATTGCGTCCTCGCTTTATGAGCAGCCTCGTGTAGAGGAGTAAAACCCCACCGGTCAGCTGCGTTGGGGGGTGTTCCGGCTCTCAGGAGCAACGCAGCTAATTCCACGTGACCGTACGACGCGGCGTTGTGAAGCGGCACTAGGCCCCCCTTGTCCCTGGCTGAGACTGCCGCCCCCGCTTCGAGTAGAGCTTCAGCGACCTCCAAGTTGTTGTAGCCGGCTAATGGAAAAAGTTTATATTGTGTTTAAAAGTTCATTGGTATTCTATAGGCTTGCCTCACCGGAAGCTTTCATTGAGAAATGTAAGCTTCACTGGACCACTACACCACGACCACCACACCCTTAAAATAGGTTACCACAAAACTTGGTATCGCTGTTCGGTGGTAGATGAGTAACTGGTACAGACCAGACGGGCTCGCGCAAAGCCCTACCGAATGGATCCGTGTATCAAGTAACGCACTGACCTGCAAGATGAAGTGGCGTCGAGTTCCTTCCGTGAGCGTCTCTGCAGTTGACATTCTGAGGAGTTATAAGTTTCCTGAAAAAAAAAACAACAATCGAAATTATATATTCAACTTTTTGACATTGACTTAGTCTGTGGAGATATAATATGCCTCTCGAGACGACCGACAGAAGGTGATAACTTAGACTATAGTAACCGTCATGCGAAGCTATAAATTTTGTAAACAAGTGTTCAGGAGTTCACAACATTTGGACCAACAAAAAAAATGAATTTGTTTAAGATTTAATAAATTATTAAGTGACAAATATTAATTAACATATATTATTTAAGAATAATTATTCGTCAGATTCAGATGTTTCCATTATTCAGATATTTCCATGTTCCTTAGATGTACTGGCTACTGGCTCCATTATACGTAATAACAAATAAAATTAACGCAACAATTACAACAACAATAAAAAAGTGATAACGCAACAATAACAAAATTAACAATAACAACCAGATCCGCGATATAGGCAAAGCAATGAAACAAACTCGTACGCATTCGAAACTCGAATGACGCGTTTATTTCAAAATGGCGTCCCGATAGTTTACAATCCCTGCGACGGACGCGTTCCGGTACCAAAAAACACAAACGATAGCGCTTTGCGTCGTTAAAATATGATCCGACTAAATTAAATAGGTTATTACTTTCATATAACCCGTCTATATTTCAAGTCGATTGAATATGGTCAATTTATTATTATCTCGCAGTATAAAATGTTTACTTAGTAAAAGATGTTTGTTTACATAATTTATAGCTTCTCGTGACGGGTACTATAATCTAATTTGAACTATTTAATACTGAAATTGTTTAAATTGAGAAAAGCTTAGGTAAGGAAAGGTTATTTATTGATAAAAACTTTTATTGATCATGAAATGTATTTTATTCTTAGTTACAATTCTTGAATACGTGTATTAGAATTTTGTGTATGTACATTATTGCGTAAGAGAAAGGGAAGCCAGACAGACGGGCGCCATAACGCGTTACGTAACGAAGCTCTTCTGTTATAGGAGGGTTCCTATGACAACTTGTTATACAGTTTTCTGTATTATTCAGTATGATTTTGTCTAAATTGTGACGAAGATTGTTGGGGATGTGTGAAAAATCGTGCCGGCAGCGAGTTTGGCTGGCGTGCGCGTCGTATGCCATACGAGTTATATGCATTACATGGAAGCTAGTTGATAAAAGAAGAGCCCAATTTAAGTTTTCGATGCTCTTCGTCAAACTTCGTTCTATAAGCAAAGTTCAAATTTGGGTATATGTGTACAGTAAATGGATGCCTGAATTAATTAAACGATCGCCTCGTTGATAGCTTATAAGACCCCAAATCCCGAGGTCCAGGGTTTGAAACCTGAGCCGAGATTGTAAAGTGTTATTGAATTTTTTTATGACAAGAAATTTTATGTAGCAACCCGGAGTCTTGAAGCTGACAGTGTTTACTTCAGGAAACACTTAAAGCCGTCGTCCCTGAACTCTTTTCGAACGGGTCGGATGTGCCGCCCCACCGGATTATGAGAGGTAGGGAAAATGAAGAGTGCCTGTGTGTGCATTAAAATATTTCCGGGGCACTCACTTGGCGCGCGCGAGGTCCCCGCGCTTGGCGGCGTCGAGCAGCGCGGCGTCCCCGCGCAGCGCGTCGGCCGTGTCGCCGTCGCCGGCGCGCACGAGCTGCAGCGGCGTCAGCCCGTCGCGGTTCCGCCGAGTGGGATCCGCGCCGTGCTGCAAAGTGTATCAGCGTGTTTACTCGACCGCGAACCCGCGCCCCCCACCCCCTCGCTGCCTTAATTTAAAAAATATATCAGAAAAAAATATTCATTATTCATTAAAATAGTACTTTTTGGATAATGACGCTTGGATTTAGACTTGGGTTTCCAGCACAGGCCTGGTTCAACAATAATTTTGAATACTAACATCATTGTAAATCTGTTTATTCAAAAGTGCAACTACGCGAGTTTCTTCTCACTGGAGGCTGCTCTCCGAATCGGTGGCAGAGTTGGAGTATTGACGATTCAAATTAAATCAAATCAAGTTTATTCAAGTAAATTTCACAACGAAGCGTTTTTGAATCGTCAATATTAAAATACTACCACCGTTTCGGAAAGCAGCCTCCAGCGAGAAGAAACGGCAAGAAACTCGCATAGTTGCTCTTTTCAAATAAACAGATTTACAATGCTGTTTTTTTACAATAATTACTGTCCTGTGATGGAACCCGAGCCTATATCCGGGCGTTTTTTTCTAAAAGTACTCTTTTAATGAATAATAAGACTTATTTATGAATTTAGTCTTAACAAACTTTTTAAATTTCGTAAATGGTAAATTGGTTACATTTCCCGGTATCTTATTATATATGCGTATACCGTTGCCCAAAAACGTTCTCTGTACCGTATGCAATGCAATGCAAACGGAAAGTAGAGGTTACAAGTTTATTCTTATTTCTTGTATTGAAAGTATGTGTATCAACTTTTATGGAACTTTTGTACATTCTTCTGTACAAACATTATATTATCATAAATATATTGTGAAGCAGCCGTTAGCTGCTATTTATGCTGTTTGACAAACTTGTTTAAATAACTTGGAATATTTTTTAACAAAATTGAGAAATTTATAATTACGATTATATTTCTTAAGTTCATATAGCTCATATAATTTATTTCGACTTATATAGACACCGGTAGTGGCCCAGTCTGAGAACTGTATTTGATCGTTTAGATAAAAAGATTTTAACTGAAATATTTTATTAAATTCGTTTTCAATTAATTTTAAAAGTGAATTATATAAAAAGTTGGGATCGTTTGAGCTAAAATTCAAATTTCGAAGGTTACATTGTATAGCGTTATTGAAGGTAATTAAGCCTTTTAAATTAATTGGGCTACAAGTGATTTTCCGTTTCTTTTGTTTATCTTTTATACCTATTGACACCATTTGGCCACAGTGATCCGATGTTAGGTTTGACAAGATTTCCTTATTAACGGCCTCACGATTACAAAACACGTTGTCTATACAGGTTGCGGAAGTAGCTGATATTCTTGTAGGTTCAGAGAACACTTTATTTAGATTAAATGACTGAAATAAATTTATGAACCTTGTACTTATGGCAGATTGCACTAAAATATCAATGTTAAAATCTCCACAAATAACAACATTCTTTCGCCCAGTACAAACACGCTCAAGGGCATCCAGCACACATTCAAATAAGTTAAAATCTGATTGTGGAGGTCGGTACACGCACATTGCTATAGCATGCTCGAGTTCCACACATGACAATTCAATAGTGCGCTCTATGGTAAGATCCACAATGGCTTTTCGGTCTTTACGGTTTATTTTCTGCTTTTGATGTATATTAATGATCCTCCATGTTTAGCTGATTTTCTAAAGAACGCACTTGACAATTTATAATTGTTAATACTAGGTAGTAGTTGATGTAACAAGATCCAATGTTCCGTTACACAAAATATGTCAATATTGAAGTACGTTAGTGAGCCGAGATGGCCCAGTGGTTAGAACTCGTGCATCTTAACCGATGATTTCGGGTTCAAACCCAGGCAAGCACCACTGAATTTTCATGTGCTTAATTTGTGTTTATAATTCATCTCGTGCTCGGCGGTGAAGGAAAACATCGTGAGGAAACCTGCATGTGTCTAATTTCAACGAAATTCAGCCACATGTGTAATCCGCCAACCCGCATTGGAGCAGCGTGGTGGAATATGCTCCAAACCTTCTCCTCAAAGGGAGAGGAGGCCTTTAGCCCAGCAGTGGGAAATTTACAGGCTGCTAATGCTAAAAAAAAAAATGAAGTACTTTAAAAATCATTTTCTTTGCTGGATAAGCTCTGTATATTCTGATGTACAATATTAATAATATATTTACAGTGCCTATCCGTTGTCGTATTACATAGTTTTTTAATTTATTATTGTTAGTAGCACAACTACTAATCAACGGTGTAATATTTTTTTAAATTGTAGTATCTACAATCGGATCTAATATATTATGAGCTAACAATGTATCTGTATGACGTTTACATTTAAGTGGCAGGTAAATTGTATCCTTCGTCAGCTTAAAATTAAATACAAATTTATTGATGTCAAAATTAATAAATATGTCACTATGACGGCATGTCCTGCTGTGTAGTAATCGGTTTAAATTATAAATATATTTATTTTGTGCTTCCGTTAGAAATTTGTATATAAAAATAAACACTTGTTTATTTTCTGTGACTGCTTATTGACTTAGTATTACGTGATTGTCACTGAACTTTGATGTCATTAAAACCGGATGTACTTTGTACATCAATTTTTTTTAAACCTGCCCCCGACATTATACATAAGATTTATATAACGCCATGGAAATATCTAAACTAAAATTATAAAGCGGTTAATCTTGTTCGTTTGTAGGTAGTAGGTAGGTTTGTAGGTATGTTTTACTGGTAGAAAATTACATAATTCATAAGCGCTATATGATATACATTATAATAATATCATATAAGAGCCGGGATGGCCCAGTGGTTAGATCGCGTGCATCTTAAACACAGCACTGAATTTTCATGTGCTTAATTTGTGTTCAAAATTCATCTCGTGCTCGGCGGTGAAGGAAAACATCGTAACAAAACCTGCATGTGTCTAATTTCAACGAAATTCTGCCACATGTGTATTCCTCCAACCCGCATTGGAGCAGCGTGGTGGAATATGCTCCAAACCTTCTCCTCAAAGGGAGAAGAGGCCTTAGCCCAGCAGTGGGAAATTTACAGGCTGTTAATATATAACATATAATTTCCTTTATTACAAAACGAAGAAGCGTTAGTCAGTAAATTTTAAGAGATACATTTCTAAAAATAATTGTTTTCGTATAAGAATAATAGACCATTTTGTACCCGAAGTATATTTGTAGTTAGCCACAAAGCTTAAATGCGGACTTTAAGCTAGTAAAAGGGGTTCAGAGCAGGCGCAGACGCAGCCGCGCATCAAAGAAGATCACTCACCTTCAATAGTAGCCGTACAATATCTGCTTTACCCTTGGCTGCAGCTTCATGCAGAGGCGTGAAGCGCCACAGGTCCGCTGCGTTGACACCAGCCCCTGCCGAGACCAGCAGCTCCGTGACCTCGAAATGGCCGTAAGAGCACGCGTTGTGGAGGGGGACCAGACCTCTGAGGGGAGGATGAGCAAATCAAACCATTGTTGCAAATTCAATTTCCTTCATTCATTAGATCGCCAATCCGCCATCAACCTTAGAAACAAAGACGTACATCCCTTGTGTCTGTAATTACACAGGCACACGCACCGTTCGAACGGGAACACAACAATACGATTGCTGATTGGCGGTGGAATATCTGATGGGGTACCTACACAGGCAGGCATGCACGAAAACCAACCAGCAATCCGTTTCTCCAAGACAAGCAACTCTTACTTACTAACTAGTCAAAATAAAAACTATCACCGGTTTGAAACGAAAGGACGACACTTTTTTTTTTTTTTTGTTGCCTAATAAAATAAACGAACGCTGATATATAGTTGATAAAAAACTAAACTTAGTATATATAGGTCGCAGGTTCAAATCAAGTTGAGTTATTCATGTGCATGTATGAATATTTATAACACAATTACAAAACCTTGCTCGTATACGGGACGAAACTTTGCCAGAATAAATGACAATGACAGTTCTCGACTGAAGGAGCGTTAGCAAAAAAGTTCTGAACGATAATAACTGTTGTGCCGTTTGCCGACGTTACCACGCGTATCTCAATTACAAAAGGACGAGGTTCAGTGTGATGAGTGAAAGGGAACTCACCCCTTATCTTTAGCGTGGACGTCGGCCCCCCTCTGTAAAAGTAGCTGAGCCAGGGGTAGTCTGTTATATCTGCAAAAAAAAAATTAATGTACATAATCAAAATATACTTTATTCAAGTAGGCTTTCACAAGAACTTTTGAAACGTCATGTAACAAACTGTTTAAAGTAAATCTACCATCGGTTCAGAACCTACATT
Organism: Vanessa tameamea; assembly: GCF_037043105.1. Classification (NCBI taxonomy): domain Eukaryota; kingdom Metazoa; phylum Arthropoda; class Insecta; order Lepidoptera; family Nymphalidae; genus Vanessa; species Vanessa tameamea. The sequence goes on from NC_087337.1 coordinate 2,378,101, forward strand.
CTACCGAGAAGAACCGGCAGGAAACTCAGTAGTTGCTCTTTTTCAACATAAAAAATACAGTCATGTATTTCATATATTATATAACAATGCTCTCTCTCAAATAGTAAATTGGTTTAGTGTTAATAATTTAATGTTAAATAGTAAAAAGGCAAAATGTATTAAATTCACTACTCCCAATGTAAGATGTGTCAAAACAAGTGTGCTTTTAAACGAGGAAGCATTAGATGTTTTAGAATCAACAGAGTTCCTTGGAATGACAATAGACTCTAAGCTCCGATGGGGCCCCCATATAAATAAATTGGCGAATAGACTCAGCTCTGCAGCCCATGCGGTAAAAAAAATTAGACTTTTGACTGATGTGGATACGGCTCGCCTAGTGTATTTCAGTTATTTCCTCAGTATAATGTCGTATGGCATCCTACTCTGGGTAATGCAGCTGACATTAATACCATTTTTGTATTGCAGAAGAGGGCTATTCGTGCAATTTATAACCTGGCCCCAAAAGATTCGTTAAGAGGTAAATTTAAAGAAATTAAAATAATGACTGTCGCTTCTCAATTTGTTTTTGATAATGTTATGTATGTACGCAAAAACATAAATGATTTTCCCAGAAATTGTGACGTACATTCTATTAATACTAGGAACAAGAATAAACTTGTTACTCCAAGTAACCGGTTACACAGGGTTAGTAACTCTTTTTTGGGGCAATGTATACTTTTTTACAACATGATCCCAGAAAACGTTCAAAATTATTCAATTGTAAAATTTAAAAGAATCTTTAAAGAGCGTTTGTGTGCTAAAGGATATTACAACACTAATGACTTTTTAGTTGACTGCACACTTTGGGATTGAAATGATCGCCTCCAGGCTGTTTCAAATAGCTAAAATATAATTATTGTACATGTAACATGGAAAAAAAATATCCCGTTGAGTTTCTTTCGCCGGTTCTTCTCAGGCCCTAGGTGTTAATTTCCGAACCGGTGGTAGATTTTTGACTGTCAATAAGCAAGTGTAAACACTTCTATATTGAATAAAGACTTCTAACTTTGACTTTGACTCATTATATATTATATATAAACTATATATTAAATTCATATATAATTTTTTTGGTGGGAGAGCTTTGTGCAAGCCCGTCTGGGTTGGTACAACCCACTCATCAGATATTCTACCGCCAAACTGGAATACTTAGTATTGCTGTGTTCCGGCATGAAGGGTGAGTGAGCCAGTGTAACTACAATCACAAAGGACATAACATCTTAGCTCCCAAGGTTGATGGCGTATTGGTATAATATAAGGAATGGGCGGTGGTGACCACTTACCATCAGGTGGCCCATTTTTCCGGCCGCATACCTATTACATAAAAAAACTAGCAACAGATAAGTACAATAAGGGTCTATATACAAACTTTAAGATTCAAGAACAAAGATAAAATAAATAATCTTTTTTTTTTTGCGGCTAGGAGAAGTTAAAATCTCGGCTTTCCTCTACTATGATATGCATATATTATATCATATCATATAGATCTTCCTCTTGAATCACTCTGTTCATTGATGAAAACCGCTTTAAAATGCGTTGCCTAGTTTAAAAGATCCAAGAGTAAGATCGGAAGCGACTTTGTTTTACATCATGTAGAGATAGGTTTAGACAAAACAGTTTAGTATCTTTTCTTCTTCGGTTTGTCAAACAATTTTAAATATAAGATTTTAAATTAACATGGTTATTTTTATTACTAACAGTATTTAAAACGGGATATTTACCATGTTTTTTATTTTTATTTGGTGGAACTCGATATTTCGACATTATCTACGAATGTCTTGTTGTTGTTAATGTCATTTTAAATATTATTTTTGTCCAGGGAGCCACTGATGAGCTTTATAATATAACAGAAACATTTTAAAAATAAGATTAAATCTAAAAAAAAATTTCGAAACGCATTCATGTACGTTTCAAATGTACGTAAACTTGCTATCGGAACTTCGGAAGTAAAATTAAAATGGACGTAAGTATGGCTACTTGTATTATTACAAATTAATCTAACTCGATTAAAATTCGTATATTTTTATTCAACAGAGAAGCATCACACTTGCATATTCGTTGTTCAAAATACGATTCGGATGAAGATGAAGCACCTTAGACGTGAGAAGAACCGGTGAAAGAAAATCAGCGAGATTTTTTCTCAGTAATAAGTAATTATACACCAGCTCACAGCAGAAATATTTGTCTTATTTGAGATCGTTGACTTTTTTTGTGTTGACGGTTTTACAAAAAAGGGGGGGAAGTATTCGACTAACCCAGCAGCGAAATGCAGTGGCGTAGAATGTCTTCCATCGACGTCTCTACAATTAACTAAACGCGGTCTCGCGTCTAAAATCACTCGCGCCGTTTCGACGTCGCCCGTCCGCGCCGCCTCCAGCAACCGTAAGGCCGCTGCGTTCGAACAGGCATCTGTAAGGAATCATAACAATTTTTAACAAAAAATAAAAAGATTATAAATTAACATGGTTATTTTTATATCTATCTATCTATCGAATATCTATCTATCTCGTGAACAAGACATTCGTAGATAATGTCGAAATATCGAGCTCCACCAAATAAAAAACATGGTAAACATCCCGTTTTAAATACTTATAGTAAAAAAATAAAAACTACCTCAAGTAAAATACTCTGAGAAACGAAATTATAAATAAATTAGGAACCCATACAAAAATCACCCTTAGGGATAGGAATGATCAAACAGGAATTATCACACGTGAGAAATGCCTACATGACGGAGTTCTGAGGTAACAAAAATGAAAAAACAACCGAATTGGGAGCGTCCTTCTTTTTCGAAGTCGGATAAAAAGAATACTCACTTACGAGTCCCAAGGACCTTCAATCGTTCATATAGAATCGTTGCGACAAAATAAAGGCACTTGTATAAAGAAATCTGAAATTTAACAAAGAGTAAAATACTTGTCAATCTCACAGTTGGCTGAAACCTCCTCTTCTATTGAGAAGAGGTCTTATCCTTAGACTTTCATCTGACACATGCAGGTTTTCACGACGTTTCCCTTCACCGTCGAGCACGAGATGAATTATAATCATTTCGAACTTTTGAACCCATGGTTTGAACACATCATTAAGATTCACACAGGGCCTGATTGGTCGTGCATCTAGGCCTCTGCCTCGGGGCCCTTACACAATTACGATGTTTTTCAGTATACTACGAAAATATGCCATAAAACTAAGGGGATAAATATTTACCTTCAACAAATTCGTTCCAATAAATTTAAGACAATTCTTCCCAGTTTTTTTTAATTGGTCTGTCCAGTTAACCTAAGACTGCCTCGTGAATAATCCATCTTTGGATTCACGTGTTCTAAACTCAATGCTGTCTCAGCTCGTCTCTTTCATTATATATATATGAATATATAATTAATTTTAGTACATAAAGATATATTGATAAAGGGCATAAATGGCATGCGTTCCCTAACTATAAAAAACGACTAAACCAATATACATGAAAAAACATATAATTATATATATATATATATATATAATTTTTTTTTCGTCTATCTTTTTGATTCGCCTTAAATCGTGAAATTTTTGGATTTTCAAATTTTTTTAATCTTTATCAGTTAACCAATGTAACTAAAATATTTATTTGAATAAAGATTATTAAAATGAATCGGCGAAAATCACCTCGCATATTTTTTAAAATCTTTAATAGAACTCATAAAAAAAAAACAAAAATATTACATAATTCAATTAGCGTCATTAAAAACTATCTCACGACATTAAGACCCTATTGTTTGTTTAAATATCGTCTGCACGGTATCATTTTTAAATATACTGTATTTATATAATAAATATTTATAAGCCACGCGCAGCCGCTCGCCAGTAAAACTGCAAGATTTTTTCCGACATCTTCAACAACATGTACAACTTGTAAATTTCCCACTAAGTGGCCCCATGCGGGTTGGTGGATTCACATGTGGCACAATTTCGTTGAAATTAGATACATACAGGTTTCCTCACGACCGCCAAGCACGAGATGAATTATAAATAATTAATGTTATATATGAGCCGAGATGGCCCAGTGGTTAGAACGCGTGCATCTTAACCGATGATTTCGGGTTCAAACCCAGGCAGGCACCACTGAATTTTCATGTGCTTAATTTGTGTTTATAATTCATCTCGTGCTCGGCGGTGAAGGAAAACATCGTGAGGAAACCTGCATGTGTCTAATTTCAATGAAATTCTGCCACATGTGTATTCCACCAACCCGCATTGGAGCAGCGTGGTGGAATATGCTCCATACCTTCTCCTCAACGGGAGAGGAGGCCTCAGCCCAGCAGTGGGAAATTTACAGGCTGATTATGTTTATGTTATGGTATGTGATATATTTCATCTCTCCCTTAAAAAATTCAAACTACAAGTAAAAGAAATATTATACTCTGAAGAGCCTTAATTTACTCGTGCATTTTTAATTAATTAATTATAATTTGATTATTTATTATTAAATTATGTTTTCTTGATTTAAAAATTAAATTTATATTAAATTAAATTATATAAATGAATTATATAATTTCATGCACCTATTAAGAGGACAGTCCTTGCGGAACGCCAAAATAGCGCTTACTATTTTCGAAATATCTTAAAACTGGAGCATTGATTATGGATGAAAAAAAACATTCAGTATCTTAATAGATAGATCTCAAGTTTCACCGCATGATATTTTTAAAATTTGTAACAATAACTCAGTAAATTCATCGTCAACATCACTCCAAACACTGAAATCGACCTTTTCTATTAACGTTTTTTAAGCTATTTAGCTGCTAGTTTATACATGTATTTTTGGTTAAATGGGGACACAAAAGTGTAAATAATAAGTTCACCGTGTTCAATTTCTATTATATCACACAATATTATAGTAATTTTTATTTAAATATTGCTTACTTTTTGGCATTCGTCGTCCATACTTTTTAGTATGGAGAAAATCATTTGACGGTTTTGACTTATTATTCGACATCGCTGTCAATAAATTTTCAGAGCCGAGTCTTATAATTTCGCGAATCGTCTACGCACACATAGACAAGTTAGCGTAAGGGTGGGGCGCGAGTGTCGTGGGATGCAATTGTTAATTTTTACTTTTCAAGATTTATCGACTATTAGTCAAGTCACATATTATTAAGTTAGTTCTTTGATAAATAAATATTTTTGTAATAATTAATAAAAATTTAACGGTTTTAATTGGCTTTTTAATTACCCTGTATGAATCCACCCCATGGCGAATTTACCGCATTTACTGTACGAACGTACCCCTACCATACCATACCAATACGTGGGGTACATTCGTACAAATATTTTATGTAGAAAAAAGCCTATAACCCTTTAACCTTTTGTCATAATAGTTTTGGACTTTTTTGTAACAAACTATAAAATATTTGTTACACTTAAGCACATAAACTAGGTAAATACGACAATTAATCACATAGTAAAAAAATAAAATCTGAAAAGTGTACGAAGGGTAACCACTTTCCCCTAATGTCGAATTAAAAGTACAAAATTGTAAGGATGAACATAGTGAATACCTGAATGTACCTGTAATGTAATTTTTGCACTATCCTGCTCATTTTTTTCTCTTAATACAAAATTTAAAACAAACGCCAACTCATACCCATAACTAATGTCGTTTAGTTCGTCTGCTTAATTCCTAATTATTTAAATGCTTAATTAAAATAATGCATAATCCTAAGCAAAAACGGTTGATATACATTCCATTTTGTACTGATGCTATACTTAGTTAGTACCTTTCATGACCAGATACCGTCAACGGGCCGCACCCCTGATTTTTGTGTAATATAAAATAATTTTAATTTACTTGTTTAACCAAGAATATTTATGTCTTTAGTTTTTAGTTAATTAAAAAAAACTGATTAATATTTACCTCCATTATTTTTATTTATAAAATTTAAGTAAGTGATTATTTAATGTGTCTTAACGCCCTAATTCGTTATACCTACCAACCTTAAAATATCCAGAAAATAATAATTATTTTGTTAGAGGAGAGCAGTAGAATCAATAAAAATCATAATGTATATGATATACATCTTAATGCACTCTGACCGCACCCTATGCTAACAAATAATTTATAATTATGTTTGCGAGTGACAACCTTATAGCTAATACATTACTCGTAATTAAATGTATTTTTATAAATCGTACGTTATGAACGCGCAATGAAAATTTAATTTATTCGTTGCACCGAAAACAAGCAACTAATTGTCTCCGAGGATACGTATGATATACTGCACAATGCAACTGTATTATTGGAAGGTACCTATGTGTGTGTTCTAAAATTAATTCCCACGCTTACAAAACAACGCTCTTAAATATAAAAAATGTCTTGTTTTGTAATTACTTATGATTAATTTATAAATGGAAACTGTTTTGGTTTAAGAATAGTTTTATATTTTTTTATTTTATTGTAATTATTTCACTGTTTGTTTCCTGTACACTAAATAAATAAATAAAAATTATATTATATTATATACAGCCGAGCCGAGATGGCCTAGTGGCTAAAACATGGACATCTTAACCGATGATATTTAGAATATCCTAGATACAACATTCCCCAGTCTTGGGGGGTCCAAATGCATCCGCGTTCCCCTGACCAAATTCTAAAACAAGACTTTAAAAATGTCCTTAGTACCTACATAATTTCATCAAGATCAAAACGCTCACTCTACAGCCATCCAGACTCTTTAAACATGACCATAAATAAATATATATACATATAATAAACATAAACACTTATTCATACACACAAATATAAACGTAATAAAAAACTTGTAGATCTACATTTTTTTAAAGCTATAGGGGGCCCTCGTTCGGCTTTGCTGCCCCGGGCATCCGACGGGCTTAGTCCAGCACTGCTTACCAGCCGTCCGACCAAGCGTGCCCGAAGTTTGCTATGCACAAACTCGACACGCTACGACTTCAGTCCGATGTCCGACTTCATGTAATTGTGTCGTTATTGGCTGTAAAACTGTTCTATGGCAGAAAATTGAGGCGATAGTGTTCCTAGATTCCGTCGTTTAGTAATTTAATTGTTCGAATAGCTGTAATTATCGTTAAAATCATTTTATGACGTTCATGTATGGCATTTTTAACGATATAAAATTGTCGAATTGTTTTATCGAGACTATCGTAGACCTGCACGAAATTATTAATATACCTTACGTCAACCTAAGTACGTAACGTACTTGAGCACGAACGTGGATGGATATAGAGGAAGGGGACGGCCAATGAAAAGATGGATGGATTGTGTGAGAGATGATATGGCTGGAAAGAATGTTACTTGTGAGATGACGTCAGATAGAGAAGTATGGAAGAAGAAGACATGCTGCGCCGACCCCGAGTAAATTGGGATAACATAACATAACATAATCAGCCTGTAAATTTCCCACTGCTGGGCTAAGGCCTCCTCTCCCGTTGAGGAGAAGGTAAGGAGCATATTCCACCACGCTGCTCCAATGCGGGCTGGTGGAATACACATGTGACAGAATTTCGTTGAAATTAGACACATGCAGGTTTCCTCACGATGTTTTCCTTCACCGCCGAGCACGAGATGAATTATAAACAAATTAAGCACATGTAAATTCAGTGGTGCCTGCCTGGGTTTGAACCCGAAATCATCGGTTAAGATGCACGCGTTCTAACCACTGGGCCATCTCGGCTCAATTGGGATACGGGCAGTAAAATTACAATGGACCTTGGGAGCTAAGATGTCCCTTAATTGTACCTGTAGTTGAGAGTGGGTGGTACCGACCCAGACAGGCTTGCACAAAGCCCTACCACCAAGTGAATAATGTAATATTTATATTACAATTTGCTTGTGTATGGTAACCATTGAATCTGTACTATCACTAAAAATTAAAACTAATTAAATTATTTTTTTAAGCATCATTTATAATATTATGTTGTATAAACATAATGTTATACACGAAGATGTACATATGAAGTGTCCGAAAAAAATGCCGGAACTTAAAGCAACTCACAAATGAATCATATTCATAAAAGGGGCATTGTTTTCTGATGAGAAAATTAAATAACTATATTTAACATTGTTTATTAGTGTATTTAAAAATAAATTAAATAACAAAATAATGTTTTTTGCAAGTACGTCTGCGATTCTAAAGATTGCGCTCCGTAGATAATTATATTTATTTTCAATAAAAAATCCGCAGCTTCTAAAACGCTAATCAAAGTCGGATTAACTCGTTTGATTTTTAAATGAGCGCTCATTGGTCGTGATTAAATGTTTGCTATGTAATCGTCTATTACTGACCAATGTAATGTTACAGGAATCAGCGACTTTACTCGGCCAGTAAGTCAACGAGGCCCGCCAGAGATATGGCCTACTTAAACCACAAGAGCTGTAACCACAAATTTGCATTGAATCGACGCGATATCATTGGACGATATCTTGAATTATTCCTTAGGAAATCGTGAAAAAATAGCGCTTTGAACTTCAGTGAAGTTTCAAACGGAACTTTTTAAAGTAAAATTAAAGTTGGATATAAGTAATTAATGAATTTTGCATGTTCACGGTTGGTTTATGATTACTCCTTGCTCGAATGGGAAGGATAAGTTCTCTTCCGTTGCCTGACTTCCTACTCCTGGGAATTAGGACGCGAAAAATGACGTAATTTTCATTCTCTAAGCTGTAATTATTGGCGTTTGAAAAATAATAGCGAAACGAATTGTGACTATTCTAATTTTTACCCCTATTGACCTTATGCTTGAAAATCGATTTTGATATACAATGCAAAACACGACAAAAAGTCGTGTTTTTTTTTTGTGTTGATTTTTTTTTTTTAGCTAGCTGTTCGTAACGCAGTCGATTCCAAACGTATTCGTTGCCATTCAGCCGTATTCCTATTTTACGATACAATGATGCAGTCGCGTCTCGGTCGAAGTTGGAAAGGGAACGTTTAAGGTATAAGCGTTACAAGTTTGAAGTTGGTCTCCAGAACTTCGTACTAACAACGGAGTAACAACGTCTCGCGTCTCAGATACAAAACGTCGGATCGCGCAGAATAGTGTCATTACTAAGTCTGTTCTATAAATATAAAATTACCTTGAATAAAATTAAATGAATTTCTTAGTAACGGGCCACCAGATGGTGAGTGGTCACAACCGCCCATAGACATTGGCGCTGTAAGAAATATTAACCATTCTTTGCACAGCATATATTAGACCAATCTTGGGAGCTAAGATGTTATATTCCTTATAACTGCAGTTACACTCGGTCACTCACCCTTCAAATCGGAACGCTACTAAGTATTGCCATTTGACGGTAGAATATCAGATCAATGGGTGGTACCTATCAGAGCTGTCTTTATAAACGCAATGTCATAAGGTGAACAATTATTTATTAGGTCTCACAAAATGTCTATTGTAACTTATTCTGTAAATGCTTAATAATTGGGTCTTAAATAATGTGCCTTAGCTGTATAGTTTTTCTTTTGACATCTCTCTTGTTTCTGGAACATTCTCGAACGTGTTAAAATAAGAATTATATATTTTATCATCTTTATGGTGTTTGCATTTCCGACATTAACCTATCAGTACCTAACTGGAAGGACCTACCAAGTAAATTTGGTAGTTTTGTCGAATGTCCTATGACTAAAAATGAACTTTATTCTGCAAACATCGATTAAGATTCACGTAGGTAATCTAACCACGGAACCGCCTTCAACAGCAAAGTTCGGAATTAGTTTATACATAATTTATATATACTTTTTTCAATGTACGTTCGTCGGGAAATAAATAATAAAATCAATTTTGTTTATATAAAATTGTCCATAACATTGTTGATTCTAAGAGTGTCTTTAATAATGTACTTTGTAAGTGTTACTATTAAAGGATATGTTCTTGTTACGTGCGTGTAAAAATTATAACATACATTGTAAATAATTACATATATAAGCCAGCGTCTTCTATGGTCATTTTGTTTCGGTTGTTTTGAAATAAATTCCTAGTTGTTATACATTTTTGGAGAGCTGATAAAACGGTTATGTTTTGAAAATAATCTGCAGGACAAGTATCATAACGATATTTTTTGTTTTGAAGGCATTTTTGTGGAAAAAAAATGTAAAAAAAATTGAAATAATATCTTTTTCCTTAGTTCGAGCTTTTACAGTAACATATATATAACGTTATCGAATCAGGGCCATTAATTTCGTTTCTATATAAGGACCGTAATTTTTATAAGACGGCAGTTCCTACGTAATAACCGAACTATATTATTGTGAGTTTCGTTGAGTGTAACGCCTGAGTATTTGGAATTAGTGTCCTTTGAGGACACATTAAAAAAAAAGTAAGTATTTTAAATATATATTCGAAATTTAAATGTGCCTTCTGAAAGGTTAGCTTCGCAATTGTAACATTTTTGAAACTGTTATAATTTTCTAGAGTTAATTTGGATGGATTTTATTATATTAGTTTATAAAATTAACTAGCTATTACCCGCGGCTTTGCCCGCGTAGAATATGAATATATTTACATATTAACTTAAAATGTTACGTTAATGTAATACCTTTTTTGTATACCACGTTGGTGTGTATTTCAGCCCTTAGGGTGGAATATCCAGAAACGCTTAAATGCGAATCAACTCATATTTAACCGGTAGCCCAAAAATAAAATTTCAACCTTCTAACTTCAAAATGACAGACTTCCAGACTAGCCTGAATACGAAATGTTAACAACTATTTTGCCCTTTAGGCCTAAAATATCAAGAAACGCTTAAATACGTATCTACTCATTTTTAATCAGTAGCTCAAAAATAAAGTTTCAGCCTTCTAACTTCAAAAATGACGGCCTTCCAAACTATCCTATATACGAAATGTCAAACTCTATATCTCCCCTTTGGCGTAAAATATCCAGAAACGCTTAAATACGTATATAATCATTTTTAATCAGTATCCCAAAAATAAAGTTTCATATTTTTAACTTAAAAAATGACGACTTCCATAAAAACTTACAACCCTTATTTCCCTTATTTCATTTAAATCGGTCCAGTAGTTTTGGCGTGAAAGCGAGACAGACAGACAGACAGACAGACAAAGTTACTTTCGCATTTATAATATTAATATAAAGTATGGAAGTATGGATTGCTATTTCAATCGCTAGGGAGCTCCGATAATAACCGCGTCCGATCGCTGCTAAATTCAAAGTGCTACAGGGAGAACCGCGGCCTCCGACGCGCCTATAGCACGCTCCCGCCGCCCCGGCCGGCCGGTACCACCGCAAACGCTACGTTCCGCAATTTTTAAATCTGTAATATCTTCGAAAATATTCATTTAAATCATATGCTGTGAAGGGCCATATAGATCAATATTAAATCAACAATGTATTTAAGGTATTTCATTGGATAACGATTAATGCTGTATAGGTTAAAATCGCTTCGAAAATTAGCCAATATTTGTGGTAAAAAATAAATAACAAAAAAATGTTATTGTGGGTTATCACTTACAGATAGACACATACCATCGCGGACTTTTTTGTAGACATTTTTGAGGTATACAATTCTGTAGTACATTATTTTGATCTATCTAGTAGGGTTCAGCCAGCATTTACAATGTAAGCGCAAAAAATTTATAAATTTACGACATCACATTAGAAACTTTTAAAATTATTAGTGTTACTTAACTACATTGTCTATGTATTACATACAAAAACCTTCCTCTCGAATCACTCTATCTATTAAAAAAAACCGCATCAAAATCCGTTGCGTAGTTTTAAAGATTTAAGCGTACAAAGGGACATAGGGACTATGATATAGGGATAAATCAACATGAAAATTAAACGATCCTGGTTATTTATAATATAGCTTGAAACTTATAGACAACTAAAATAATTATTACAGGCAAAGATCAAACAGTACCTTTTTCGCGTCTGACTGACAATAGTTATCTTTTTTTTTAATACAACAAATATCAAAAACAAAAAATTGGAAACAGCAATAAAAAATATTCGAATTTCGAATATTTATCGATTTATTTTGTTTTATAAAAACTTTTTTCCAAATTTTAATGATGATGATGATTTTTTGATTTTGATCGAATTTTGAATTTTTATTTTTTTTAAATTGAAATAAAATAAGTAAATTGTTTTAAACAAAATATGTGTCCTCGGGCACCCTGTTGGAAGTTGCTTTTGCTATATTATATGAAGTATTAAATAACCGATACAGTTACATAGATTACTAATTTTTGAGTGTAATTAAATGGGAGAAAAAAATTATTGTAATTAAAAAACTCATGTGAATTTAATTTATAACAAAAAATATATTTTTATAATCTTTTATAAAAACTTAAATATAGAGATAGAGAGAAAGAGATGGCAACATCGCCTGGACATAACGCTTTCCGCCAACTCCGTTCCGAAAACATTTTATTGTAACTTCTATGTACTGCGTTTCAGCATAAACAGTACAAGTATATACATAGTGCAATTCGACTTTAATACTAGTTTTCTTTTTAATTGTAAATATGTAGGAAGAACTGGGGCTGATGGTAGGTGGTCACAATCAAACATTCACATTCGCACTGTTAGATATATTAACCATACCTAACATTACGCGCCACCAACCTTGGGAACTGACTTGGAAAAACGTATTGGCGATTTATGGTATGATATATATTTAATGTCGAATGTTTATGGTGGTGACCATTTACCACGAGGGGGCCTGTTTGGAAACCTCCCATATTTAAAATACAATAAGCATTTCTCAATTTTTTAACCAATTTTTATCCCGTCTGAGCAGATACCACCCACTGATCAGATATTCTCCCGCCAACCACAGTAGTCGGTATTGTTGTGTTCTGGTTTGAAGGTTGAGTGAGCCAAAAAAAAATGCACAAGGGGCATAACATAGTGCCCAAGGTCTGTGGCGCATTGGTCATGTAAGGAATGGGTAATATTTCTTACAGCGCCTTTATCTATGGACGCCGACTCCGATCATTTTGTTTGCCGATTGTTATAACGCAGAATACAAAAAAATAAATAATTAAAGCAAAAAATCTCAGCGCAAAAATAAATTGAGACAATTGTGTTAAGTAACAAGTTATTAGTAATAAAAACAGTTTTTTTAATACTTCTAAACAATAATTAATTTCACATCATTGTAATTATACGACGTTTTTGTATTTGAATTGTAAAGATACAACAATTTAATATAATGTAACGTAATTTAAAATGAAATCGGTAATTGTTACGGTGTCATAGAATTATCTCGGTTCTGACTGACTTGTGGGTTCAGTGACTAGTTTATAAAGACAGGACTAGAACTCCAATCTTTGAACCCAGGAGATTGAAGGATTTTTGCCGAGAAATTCTCAGCAACACTCCTGAGCCTTGGAACGTAGTCATTTCTCCGAAGCCCTAAGCCTATGGCCTAAAATTATTTACTTTCTTATTGATTGCCCAAAATCTATCACGTATCGTCGTGTCGTGTTTCAAGGCAGACCTATCCTTCTAAAATAATAAATTCCACAGAAAATGTCACCATTCTCATCAAATGTCCGTGAGGTCACGGAACAGACGAAAAAAGACGACGAAGAACAGTTCGAAAAGTTGGTTGCACCTCAAGCAGCACCGCGGAAATACGATGTTGTGTATCGTAACCTGGTAACCTTTGGATACGGGCACCTCACAGCTCTGTACGGTATATACCTCGCTTGCACTGTCGCTACGTGGAGCACTCTTATATTTCGTAAGTACGTAATGTCATGATCTAGTACTGTGGCAGATTTACCAGAAGGTTCAGTAGGTCAGGTCGTAGAGCGGTAGATTTGAGGAGGGAATTGTAGGCATAGTTATTTGTTAGGGTTCAATCAAATCAATATCTGTTTATCTGTACACACACTTGTTATAACATGTCGGTGTACGGATATACCGATTTTGATTTAGTTTTTGATTGAAAGTTGATTTGACTTATACGAGAGTGTTCCAGCTATGATAGCAAATCTCTTCAGCCGTTAGGAGACCAGTGACCTTTTTCTAGTCGTTGAAAGATTCAAAATTATTATCCTGTGACTTTAATGATTAACAACAACTTAGTAACATGATGCAGCATCTTTTGGAATCATTAGGACACCTCTCAAGTGATTTCAAAATATATATGTTTCATAGGGATAAGGGGGTAAATCTGTCACTGATTGAATACAGGTTATATCGAGATATTTTTACAATGTTTTTGCGTGTTTCGGCGTGTTTACCACCAAGTTATTTAATATGACTCCTTGCTTTCAGATTTCACGATATTTGTGATAGCCTCTATCGGTGTGACGGCTGGCGCGCATCGGCTCTGGACGCACAGGGCGTATAAGGCGAAGATGCCCTTGCAGATTCTCTTGATGGTGATGAACACGTTCGCATTCCAAAACACTGTGATCGATTGGGTGCGGGACCATCGGATGCATCATAGGTGAGCAAATTTTAAAATAACTACAAAATACTTCATAATGCGAGGTATTGATTCCTAATTCAAAATCAAAATGAAAATATACTTTATTCAAGCAGGCTTTTGCGAGCACTTTTGAATCGTCATTTTACAAACTATATTAAGTGAAGCTACCACCGGTTCGGAGTGTAGATTCTACCGGGAAGAATCGACACTCGGTTACTCTTATTCAACATTTAAAATACAAAGTTATGTTAGTGAAATACAATTATACATAACATATCCTACCTGGAGGTCAACAAGTATTAGCTCCACGCTTTTTTATCATCTAAAAAATCTTGCGTTAAACATATAAGATTTTTTTAATAATGTATTTTTTTACAAATGATTTGAATTTATTGATCGGCAAATTTAAACATAACTATTATATTATTCATTTAATTATAATTAATATTGTATAGCGAGATCTGCGCACTTAGGGAATGAGCAATAATAATTTGATATGGCACTTTTTCGATGTGCTCAATTTGTGTTTATAATTCAACTCGTGTTCAGCGGTCACGGAAAACATCGTGAGGAAACATCCATGTGTCTAAATATCAATGAAACTCTGCCACGTGTGTATTCACCAACCTGCATTGGAGCAGCGTGTTTGAATACGCTCGAAACCATATCCTCGAAAGGAGAAGGTTCCTTAGCTCAGCAGTAAAAGATTTATTGGCTGTTATTATTATTTTATATAAAAAATATGTAGAGTTATCAAGTGTATGAATATGATTTTCTAAAAATTAACAACCGACTCTGGTAAACTCAAAAGTGGTGGTGTCAGCGGATCGTGTCTTTGTAGATATGTGTGTTAGAGTGTTTGTGTGCGTGAATGTTTAATTACCGGTGATATTACGAGGAACTGATTTTTAAATTAATAAAATTAGTTGAACATAGATATTTCTATTAACAATAATACGCAAAACTGAAATTTGGTGCAGGAATTTTGAGGTATTCGAATTAAATACCAAAACCCCACCTTATCTGCTAAAATATTCAAAGTCAAAGGTCATAAGTATTGGATTTTTCTTTCTAAGGACCACCATTCCTGAGATTGCACCATTTAAAACTTCAAAGGTTATAAAATCTAGTCTAGGAAATAAGCCACTATAAGAGAAAATGTACAAAATTTGCTGCTGTTATGTGTTCATAATATTGGGTACTACTACCACAAACTGGACATCTGATTTAAAATCAGTGGATTTTAAATCAAATGTCTCTGTACAAAAATCACTTCGACGCAGAAACACCGAAAAACCCAAAAAAAAAAATGATAAACACAAATTAATCCCACAATGAATCAATACTTGTTGAACCACCAATCCTAGACAAGATTCCATTACAATTCTGTTAAAATTATAACAAATACGATTACAATATTCCAACATTACTATGTTTGTTTAATAACTATCGTAAAACCTGCACCATAAATTTATGACGTTTCATAAAAATTGATGTCACGATCTCTTATGAACAGAGAGATCATTGTACAAGTCCGCACCACACGTTCATATAAATAAAAACACGAGTAGACTAAGGTCATAAGTAACATTATAATTATATGTCATAAACGTAAGGTGTCATGACAAAGTTATTGGAACGAAGAGTGAACTGGCAGAAAACGTCACGTAAGGACACCATACCCCATCAGACGACCTTTCCCTGTTTTTCCTGACTGTATTTTAATTCTATTATTTGAACATATTTTTTAGTATTATATGATTTGTTTATTTATTTCACTATCGGTTATTTAACACATTACGTCCATATATGTAGGGGAAGCAAAGCTAGCGAGCAAGTGGCACCGGTAACCGAGAAGCTATGTGGAAACTGTCATGGTATGGGCATGTTATGTCCTGTTTTGTGGGGCAGTGTATATGGTCCTACATTAGGATCCCAGAAAGCGTTCAAAATGCTTCTGATGCCAAATTAAAAAAAAAATGTTAAGGAACGCTTGTGTGCGTAAGGGTACTATACAATCAGTGAGTTTATGATTGATAGCACACCTTGGGAATGAAACGATCGCCTCCTGGCTATCTCTATTCATATTAAATACATATATATTTAATTAGATTGACAAAAAAAAAAGACCCGCTGAGTTTCTTTCGCCGGTCCTTCTCAGGTCAGGGTGTTTCCTTTTCCGAACCGGTGGTAGTGTTTAATTTGACTATCAATAAGTAAGTGTAATGCTTCTATATTGAATAAAGGAGTTTGAGTTTGAGTTTGAGTATGCGGAATGATGACCATGTTGTGAGGAAGGTCTCGAGCATGGACGTGGATAATAGAGAAACGACAGATGGATTGTGTGAAAGACTATGACTGGAAAAAATGTTACTTTTGAGATGACGTCAGACAGAAGTATGGAAGGTGACGACATGCTGCGCCGATCCAAAATACAAATAGGGCTAAGGGCAGGAGGATGATGATGTAGTTGAAGCAACTTCGTTCTAACTGGGTAACTCACGACACCTAGTTGTAACAATTTTATTTACATAACCGTAAATCATGGCTTCATTTTTTCATGGAAGTTTTGTAGAAAATACATTTGTATCTATAATTCTCTACATACATATAATAAAATTGGCGTGTCTGTTTGTAATATTAAAATAACCGCTTACTAAATGCATATGTATGTATACACGGTACATATACCAAAATAACATTATTTTTAATTTTTGTCGGTCTGTCTGTTTACTCCGCCTCATCTTTGGAACGGCTGGACCGATTTTGACGGGACTTTCATTTGCAGACAGCTGAAGCGATAAGGAGTAACTTAGGCTACAACAATAACTTTTTAAACACCAACGCTCACGAAGTCGGGGGCACAGCTAGTCTACGATAAGATCGAATTGCACTATGTAAATACTTGCACCATGTATGATGAGACGTAGGAGAAGTTTAAATAAAACGTTTTTGCAACGAAGTTAGGAGAAATCGCCACGTAAGGAAAACACGTTATGGCCTTCAAGTGAACGTTCCCACAGTTTTTTTTATGTTGTTGTTTGAACTCACGCGCGTTTTTTAATAACTTCATTGTCATTTTATTATTCTCGAACGTTGTTAATTTATTCCAATGTCTGTGTAATATATATACATATGTATTTATTACATATATACAGGGTTATTGGTAATCCGACGTATTCCCGTTAGGAGGTAATAGGGGTGATTATTTGCGATAATTTTAACAAAAGTGAACCATTTTTGAGTTATAACGTTTTTTAGATTTTTTCAAAATAAGTCAAAAATGTAACTTCAAAAATAAAAAAAAAAAAAAGTATCAATTAAAATCGATTTTTTTCTTCTGATTTATAAAAACGAATAAACACTGGTTATTTGTCAATATTAAAACAATAATTATCGGTCGTCACAAACTGAATTAAAAGCTGTCAAAGTCGCGGGTTCATCTTGTTATCAACTACATGACAACAAAATTACCCGTATAAATCCACTTTCTGAAATGTATGTAAATATTATTCCAACGTAAAAAGAAGCGACAAAAAATGGTATAAAACAACAAATTTAAATTAAAAAAACCGACACACTAATTCAGTAATGTGCAAAATTAATGGAACTAATTAAACGTATTGGTTAGTTAACAATTCGAGTCGTGTTATTTTCAATTTTAATTATTTATTTCGTAACAATTATTTGTCTGTCAAACAGGAAGTAAAATGATGGCGTAATTGTTTAAATTAAAGTAAACGGCCAAATGAACAAAGGGATATTCTCCCTTCTCCAATGCGGGTCGGTGGATTACACACGTGTGGCAGAACTTATTACAAGCACGTGAAGACTCAATCTATGGTCAATCTACTTGGTAGAACTTGTTGCAAGCGCGGGGTACCACACACCTTATCAGATATTCTATCGCCAAACAGCAATACTTCAGTTTGGCTACAGACACGAGGTACATAACATCGCGGTTCCTAAGTGGGTGACGCTTTGGCGTTGTATGGAATGGTTAATATATCTTAGCGCCAATGCTGTGGTGACTATTTATCACCAGGTGGACCATTTGCCAGTCCGCCTGACTTTATAATTGAAAAAAACTGTTAGATGAACGTGTTGTAACTAATGATCCATTAATAAGAAACCACTATTATATTTAACTGCTAACTTTAATATTACTTCGAAGGTTCCGATAACATCTTAAAAACTTTTTTTTTTTCGAATCCACAATCTATGGAAAAGACACTAAACGCCTAGAAAGCATCCAAAAACGTTTTCTGTCATTGTTACGAAAGATAAACGTAAAAGTATTCCTACCTACTGGGATAGGCTAGGGGTTCTCAGTACCCCGAGAATCCCTCTAGGAATTGGGAGGCCCACATAAACGGGCCTACCGTCAGGGCGTCACGGTTGCATGCGAAAGTAAGTGACGCCCACCGAAGAAACGGAGATGGTTCCGATCATTTTTAGTGCGTGGCAAGTCCCCCCTCCCACACTTCATGTGGGGGAAACGCATAATGCGTCTTTCCAGCGTACAAGTCCTAACTAGTTTTTAATTCCTTGTTTTTTTGGACCTGTTATAGATTAAAACAATAGTATGTTACACATTAGGCATTAAAAAATATTTTTTCGTTAGAGTGTATCCTTTGTTGAAGATTTTTAATAAATAAATAAAATATCAGAAGATTTGGACCAATGGTATAGCGTCAATTCAATTTCAAGGTCGTTTATTTTATAAGTCCTGCTGTGATTGGATAAACTATAGATACTATCGAGATAATATTTACTTTCAAGCCTGTCTAGAAAGATACCACCCTTTGGTTTGGTTTGGTTTGAACTACAGGCACAAGGGACATAACACCTTAGTTCTCAAGGGATGGTGGCGCATTGGTGATGTAAGAAATTGTTAATATTTTCTACAAGAAAGGTAATCGCAACAAACTCAGTAATTACTCATCATCTCACCACCACCAAGAGGTGTAAAGTAACAGCCTCTAGATGTGCAACTACTGGTCTAAGGCCATCTCTCGCTTTAAGGAGAAGGTTGGGGCTTATTTCACGCTGCTCCAATGCGGGTTGGTAGATACACATATTTCAGAGCTTCATTGGAATTATACACATGCAGGTCTCCTCACTATATTTCCTTCCATCACTAGAAGCAGATAGTAAAAGAAGCACATGACAGTTACTGAAATTTTACGAGACCGACGCCACATTGATATTCATAATTATATAGCGAATGCATCGTATAATGCACCGCGTTAGATATAGCGCTAGAGATGAATCACAAATTAAACACATGAAAATTCAGTGGTGCTTGCTCGTTGGTTTAAACCCGCAATCATCAGTTAAAATTCAAGCGTTATAAGCCCGCAATCATCGGTTAAAAGTCATACGTTCTAAACCCGCAATCATCGGTTAAAATACACGTGTTCTAAACCCGCAATCATCGGTTAAAATACACGCGTTCTAAACCCGCAATCATCGGTTAAAAGTCACGTGTTCTAAACCCGCAATCATCGGTTAAAAGTCACGCGTTTTAAACCCGCAGTCATCGGTTAAAAGTCACGCGTTTTAAACCCGCAATCATCGGTTAAAAGTCACGCGTTCTAAACCCGCAATCATCGGTTTAAAGTCACGCGTTCTAAACCCGCAATCATCGGTTAAAAGTCATGCGTTCTAAGCCGGCAGTCATCGGTTAAAATACACGCGTTCTAACTCACTGGGCCATCTTGGCTAAGAGGCGTATAGTGAAGTATGTTTGTAATTATAAATGTATATATATTTTTATGTTAAACTGGTGATCAAAATAATATATTCCCTCAGATATAGCGACACGGACGCCGATCCACACAATGCAACGCGGGGTTTCTTCTACTCTCACATCGGTTGGCTTTTAGTGAGGAAGCACGCAGAGGTCAAGAGGCGCGGCAAGACAGTGGACATGTCTGATATTTACGCGAATCCTGTGCTCCGCTTTCAGAGGAAGTGAGTTATTGATATTTAAATCTTTATGGTCTGCTACAAGACCAAATGCCTCAGTGGTTAAAAGGGGGATATATATACTCTATTCCAACCATAACAGGAGAAACATTCCAAACATAACAGGGGTCTACGTAGGCGTGAATAAAAAATGGGGGTCCATCAGATGTTAAAGGGGGTCCACGAAAATTTATCTGCTTTTGATAGTAAAGAGCAAAAATGTAAGCATAGTTTTTGTAAAATATATACTACCTACATTGTTTTAACTAAGCAGATAATATTTTAATAAGGCAAGCGACTGTTACTCGTCCAAACTTGCGTATTCGATATTACGTACAATTTCGTGTACAGACTTGCAAAGCGCTATCCGCACGACAATGCTTAATGCTTGTTCAGACATGAACATGATCACCACTATAAATACTTGATGCCAAAGGCAAACTCATTTATTTGTTTCCGGAATTTCGAAAAAAAGGTGTGAGAAAATTTATATCAGTGTTTGCTAGTGCCGGAGAAAAGTAAGTACCTACCTTTTTTTTGTTATAGTACTTAAGTATTTTGTTTACGTGTATTAGTCGGTTGATCACAACTGCTTGTGATCGTTGTGAACTTAGTAACTTACAGATATTTTAATTGTCCTCTTTCGATTTGAAGACAAACACAGCACGTTATATTCAATTGTTTTTTCACGAGAGAAGTACTACCTCTCTAAAAAGGCCGAATAAGCAATATTGCAGAGCAATTAATTTTGTAATTTTTCTTGCAAATAACTACTAATTTTATAAAACAGTAATTTCACAATCATTTTAAATTGATTTTATCAAAACTATTCATTTTCGGAAAGAGCGAGCGGTGCGCGGGCGACGGGAAAAGGGCGGGACTTGAGCTTCGATGCCAGTTTGTCACGTTTTAACAATGAAGCCGCAGACAAATACACGGAGCGCGTGAACTCATTGATTTGATGAAATTTTAGTTATCGTTTTTATGGACAATTATGGGATTTAGACTTTTATTTTTTCCTACACAAATATGATCAGTATTCGATACTGAGTACACCAATTTTTAATTGTACTATTAAAAATTAGTAAAATATTATGCAACAAAGTTTTGAGCAATGAGTCTATGAAACCATCAAAGCTCGAAGATCATCTAAAAAGATCTCATACTGATAAAATAGGTATAGATTTAAAATATTTTCAAACATTGAAGGAAAAATATGAAAAGAGACCCACCATGCACAGCTTGATCAAATTCAAAGCAGACATTGCGTATTTGACAGATTTGTTTAAAAAAATTAATGATATATTTATTTTTTATTAAACAAGGCGACAGCCTGAATTTAACAAAAACAAAGGGGATAATTTCGGCTTTTCTTGGGAAATTGAAATTTATGAAGCAAAACATTAGTCGGCGCGAATTCTCTCAATTTCCAAACTTGTCGCAGGTAGAATGTATTGATGAGGATATCCATACCTACAGTCAACATTTAAGTGCCCTGCATGATGACTTCAAAACCAGGTTTGAAGATATGCTGACGATGGATATACTACCATGGATCATAAATCCATTTGATGAAATGGACGTGACCAATGTTGTATTACAAGAGGAGCTGCTCGAGCTAAGCACCAATGAGGAGCTGAAGGTGAAATTTAGAAAAGGCTACCAAACATTTGGGCTGCAAGCAGAAATACCCGAAAAATATCCTGGACTGTGGGATATCGCAAGGAAATTTTTAATAGCTTTCCCTCGTCATACCTTGTCGAAAGGGATTTTAGTGCCGTTAAAAACCTCTTAACAAAAAAAAGGAGCAAATTAAACATCACAGAGCGGGGGGATTTACGGTTATTGCTCACAAAAATAAAGCCAAACATTGATCGTTTGCTGACACTCCATCGAATACATCCTTCCCATTAATTAAAATTATGACCTGAACCTATATTACCTTATTAAGTTTTTCTTGTAATTCTATTCTTTTAATAAATAAAGTGTTATAAAATGTACCATTTTTCGTTTTTATTTTACCTATCGGAATATAGGCGACTTTAAGTATGTGATAGAAATGTAGCAACAGGAGGCCACCGAAACCAATAACATTTTGAAAGTGGTCCACGAGAAAAATAAGTTTGGGAACTACTGATATACACTATGGATTTGACAATGGCCTTTTGATCGTCGACGAAACCGTTATCAGAATTTTGGAAGTAAAATTAAAGTGGGAATAAATAGTTTTATAGTGTTGTATTATAAATAAGGATACATTTATTATAAACTCTTAGTAGTGCAAAATATAGCTGACTAATTAGCAAATCGCTTGAAATACGTAGATTGGTAAGATTTGGTTTCGTACTAAGGTTTGTTTATCTTTTTTTCTACTTCCATTGGAATAGGCTATATAGTATATCGGAGTTTCGTGGCATCAAAATCGGAGAAGTATAAAGTACGATTCACGTCAAACGCGCCGTATCAAACCGCGGCGCTTTTTACAAATGGTATGAAAGCTTTCACAAATTTCCGAAACTAGGATTTAAAGTCATGACAACCAGGACTATTTAGTTTAGAAAGAGTACGCAGTAGAGTAAGAAGCCGGAAATAGTATCGTTTAAATTAATTTGTAATAATAATAACAATACTAAAATTATTAGTAGTTTGGTTCCGTACGACCACTCGAAAGCATAGGATTGCAAGTGACACGCGAATTTTAAAATAGGGAATCAGGACAATGCCAAAAACTAGGAGATGTCTTATGAAAACAAATTAGTTGGCAACTCCAATACATGTTAATTTAAAATGTCCACATTTGTATCAAGGAACACTGAGCCGCAATTGTGTTTTGTATACGCGTTCCATGCGGCGCGTTTGATGTTATTCGTACTTTTGATTTTTGATCCTAACTAATATCACAAATGCGACTGGGTTTCCTATTTGTTTGTTTGCTACGCTTTAACTAATAACCTGACTATCATGATTTTTGCATTCACGAGTCACTTATCGAATCTGCCTACCTATTTTAAATAAAATAAAAAACCATTAATATCGATAAAACCCGTCAAATATAATATTATATCTGATGAATTAAATTTCTATTACAGATACGCAATACCCTTCATAGGATCAGTCTGCTTCCTACTGCCAACGATCATCCCGATGTACTTCTTCGGGGAAACACTGGCAACCGCGTGGCACCTAGCGGTCCTACGTTACGTGACGAACCTACACACAACATTCTTAGTGAACAGCGCCGCACACTTATGGGGCAACAAACCATACGACATCAACATAAAACCAGTCCAAAACTTGGCGGTATCATTCGTTGCTTTCGGCGAGGGTTTCCATAACTACCACCACGTATTCCCGTGGGATTACAAGACAGCCGAACTGGGCAACAACGCTTTGAACTTGACGACGTACTTTATTGATTTCTTCGCGTGGCTGGGGTGGGCCTACGACCTCAAGATGGCGTCTGATGACATGATAAGATCGAGGTCGATGAGGACGGGCGACGGCAGCAACGCGTGGGGATTTTAAACGATAAGCAGTATCTAAACATTAATAATTAATTTATCTATTGCTTCCCTTTTCCTCAAGATATTCTATTGACGATAGCGTGTCTACTTGTCCATAAAATGAAATCGGAGACTTTAAAATTACGCGAGAGGGTGTCTATAATAAAATAAATTGACTTGATGTAGCCAAGGGACCTGGACCTGATAATAATCCTGCAAAATTTCTAGTTAATATTGCAAAGGCTATATATTTGCCACTATCAATAACTTATAACAGATCATTTGGAACTGGACAATTTCCTGAAGTTTGGAAAGAAACACGCATTTTCCCTATATATAAGTCTCTTTAATTATTTCTTGCATAGCAGATACGAATATTGTTGCTTAATTTGGTCAGTGTCAAAAATTGCACATTAATAGAGTCGAGAACATACAAAAAAAAGTTCCTTCGTCAACTATCATATAGTTTTAAGATAAATTCAAACTCTTATAATGAAAGATGCAATCTGTTCAATATACAAAATCTGAAAAATAGACGAAAAATATTGTCAATTAAATTTTTATTTCATTTATTCATCAATTATATTGACTGTCCGAAACTTTTATCAAAATTTTACTCAAACGTCCCTCGCGTTAATTCCCGTAATACGAGTCATTTCTTTTATACCAGATTTTTTAGAACGCAAGTAGGATTAAAATATCGCGGTTAACATTGTAATCAAGTAAAATATTTAGACACGTCACGATAGTCGCCCTCGGTTCAATCGAATCGAAAAATAGAGAATTTTATTTGTGGTCAATTCTAATTTTATGGTTTATCGTATTGGTTTTATAAGTTATCACTTATTATATAATAGTTAAAATTTACATACATATACTGTGCCATACGATAGTGCACGGTGAGACTACCTGTAAGCAGTAGAACCTTTGCCGAGATAACTTTGAAATGTAATTTATTTTTTATTTTGGATGTGATTTTGTATCTACTGTTGGTTGTCATAATGAAAATAAAATTAAACTTATAACGAAACAAAATAAACGTTTTTTATTTAAAGTAATATCTTAAATAATGTTCTTTTTTTTATAAATAGGTAAGCGACTGGCAATAAGTCAATATCATGGTCAGTGGTCACCATCGCCGTCAGATAGGTTAGCTATTCTTTAAATCGTCAATGCAAGCAATGCAAAAATTAGTGGCAACTTTAGGAACTGTTTACCGTGATAATGTCACGTCCCTCGGAACCTCACGTCCTTCAGACCGAAACACAGTAGTAAGTTAAGGATTGCTGTTTGGCGGGAGAATATCAGATGAGTACCTGTACCTAATTTAATAATGCTTTATTCATGAAAAGACTTATTCAAATCTTGATCAAAAATAGTGATTTAAAATCATGGCAAGTATGGGTTTTGTTTGAGGTTGAAATGGAAAATAAAAAAGCTCCTAGCCTTTACCTCACGAGGACTGGTCTGGACGAAGTTTGCCAGCCTCGCTGCAGTTTTCAAAGCAACACGAGTATAAAGATTTGTCCGCAAATCGCCTGCTAAGCGACAATACTCGTTGACAATGCGTTGAATTGTGGGTCTTTTGAGGCAGAAAGTGCAGAGACGATACTGACGCACTTCACACAGAAAATCTCTTAGTCATTTACAACTAACACAAGAAATTGACATCGAGAGGCTTCCTGTTGGAATTTGATGCGTCGAAGAAGGAAAAGGCATCAGTGTCGCTACGGCTCTCACCGCGACCGTCGCACAGGTTCACCGTCGCCTCTATACTCTACTCCGACCATAACAGGAGAAAAGCTAAACAAACAACATTTGACAGCAAATTGACGCGATATCATCGGTCGGGGGCTCGATTGATCTGTGATATTCACTACGGATTTCCAAAAAAATTGAGTTTTGAACGTCGACTAAACTGTCATCGGTATTTTGGAAGCAAAATTGGAGGAAGTGTTTAAGTACAACAGTGTTGTATTATAAATACAGGTGTATGAATAATGACTTGTCAGCAGCGCGCAGTGCGCGGTGCGGCTACTAGAGCTAGGCGACAGGCCGCACTCACCGTCGGCGTCGGGGCGCGCGTCGGGCGCGTGCGCGCCGCACGCCAGCAGCAGGCGGCACGCGGCGGCCGAGTCGCGCCGCGCCGCCAGCGACAGCGCGCTCTCGCCGCGCCCGTCGCACGCGTTCACCTTCGCGCCTGCGGCCCGACGAGTAAACGTTATTATTTATTATATAATAGTCAACAAATGTATTACACTTGTTATTTTTAATTATTGCTAATGTGTAATTTATATTTTCAATACATACATTGTGTCATATCAAATATGATAGTGCACGGTGAGACTACCTGTAAGCAGTAGAACTTTTGCCGGGATAATTTTGAATTTTTTTTTTTTTACTTTGATATGATATTGTATCTACTGTACGTTGTCATAATGAAAATAAAATAAAATTCGTACAAGAATCTTCCAGTTTCTGAAACCTTGATCATAATCAGACGACTAATTTGACCCTTTTTTTTTCTCGGTGGAAAAATGCTTTTACGCGTCTCCACGTGAAGTGGTATATGTGGCCCACCAGCGCTGAAGGCGCCGAAATACCCACTAAAAACCAGCGGTCCCCACTCCGTCCTTTCAGGGGGGGCATCACGGGGTCGCTAATTTGGCCGATTTGACTCTAACCTAATTTGACATTGTTCGATCACAACTTATGACGTCAACCAAATGTTCAATTTTTTATTAAGTTATCGAACGTATTTTTTTTTTATTTCAATAAAATTTCTAAACAAACTCAACTTTATTCGACGTTTTTCAGAAAAGTCGACTTCCGTATCGTTGATAGCTGATCTCTATAAGAATCTTATTTAGACATTTTAAATTTGTCAATTTCAAGAGTAACTACTGAGTTTATTGCCGGTGCTTCTCGGTAGAATCTACTTTCCGAACCGGTGGCTTTACGTTTAGTTCAACACTGTAACTCAAAAGTGCTTTATGAACTTACTGTATTAATACTATTGAATAAAGAATATTTAGATTTTGTCAAATCAATATACGTATTTACCCCCTTTAATTAAGCTTACAGCTTGAGTTAGGAGTGGGGACGACACTAGCTCAAGGGTGAGCACTTACATCCCTAGGCCCTTAAACCAGGCGCTATTGACGCTTTAAGAAGGACTTGAGTTAATTACCAAATATTAAAAAGTAACTACTTCCCGTGACTCTGTCTGTCCCTATGTATGCTTAGATCTTCAAAGCTACGCAACGGACTTCGATGCGGTTTTTAAGAATGACTTTTTCTCTTTTTCAAATAATAAGATTTTCAATTATTGAGATTTAAAATTCCATCACAGGACTGGTCGGACACTAATTGCTGTGATGGAACCCGAGCCTGAGTCCAGGCGTTTTTTTTCTAATAAACGATAAGATTTATTAATTTATTTAGTCTCAATAAACCCTAACTTTAAATAGTAAATAGTTTATATATTTCGGTATCTTATTATATGTGCGCATTGAGGGGGGGTACAGTGACACAGAATACCCTGCGCACGGGGCGGGGGGGCGGCGGCTCACCGTGGCGCAGCAGCAGGTCCATGGCGTCGAGGTGCGCGGCGTCGGTGGCCGCGTGCAGCGCCGTCTGCCCCTCCTTGTTCTTCTCGTTCACCCTGGCGCCCTTCCTGATCAGGATCTCCATCACCTACGAGGTTATTAATCATATGCTCATCGATGGTTTCTCCTAAGGGGTTAATCAAAATCAAAATACACCTGATGGTGAGTGAGGCGCTGTAAGAAATATTAATCATTCCCTACGTCACCAATGCGCCACCGACCTTGGGAACTGAGACGTTATGTCCCTTGCGCCCGTGGTTACAACCAGTGGCCCCACGCTAGGCTATAATAACTTTCAAGTATCCTTCCCACCTTATTCTAAACACCACTAATGACAATTTTTTTTACTTGGCCTACCGGGATCTGTGCACAACCAGCACATATATTCTACCACCCACCAGCAATGCTCGGTATTGTTGTTCCGGTTCGAAGGCTGACTGAATCAGAGTGCAGGCACAAGGGACAAGACGTCTTAGCTCCGAAGGTCGATGGCGCATTGGCGATTTAAGGAGTGGTTAACATTTCTTACAGCGCCGTTGTCTATGGTCGGAGGTGACCGGTCCGCGCCGGCGCGTCCGCCTTCCGATAGAGCGCTACCTGCTTCCTCTTGGGGTACACGCTGGCGGCGGCGCAGTGCAGCGGGCGGTCGCCGGAGCCGAGGTGCTGGAAGTTGACCAGCTCGGCGATCCGTTCGTTCGGTATCGGTATCGTTACTTGCTGCGTGCACTGGAGCGCCGAGAGGTCCTGCAGAATATGTGTGCGATTAGAGAAACGTGATGAGCCGAGATGAACCAGCGGTTATGAGCGTATATCTTCACCGATAATTACGGGTTCGAGCCCAGGCAAGCACCACTGAGTTTGCATGTGCTTAATTTGTATTGATTCAGTTATAATTTTTGACTATGGGTTCGATTATTTACCTGAAATAAAAGTTATTATTATTATTAAAACTATTTGCGTTTCAAAAATCGCTAAATAAAGCGTGCGTGAGTTAGTATTAAAACGAGTTCGTATGCGTCACCTGCTGGCCCAACGACGACAGTTGTTTCTTCACCCTCGCCGGCTCGGCCAGCCGACACGCTTCGAGCAAACAATGGCCGCGAAACTCGACTAAAATTTATAAAAATCATATTTAAATATAATAATTGGCAAATTGAACAAATCTCATATTATATAAAAAGAGTTTTTTTTCTTTTTTCTAATTATTGAGAACAAATCTCATATTATATAAAAAGAGTTTTTTTTCTTTTTTCTAATTATTGAGAACAAATCTCATATTATATTAAAATATATATATATATATCCCGCTGAGTTTCTTTCGCCGGTTCTTCTCAGGTCCGAGGTGCTAAATTCCGAACCGGTGGTAGATTTTTGACAATCAATAAGCAAGTGTAAACACTTCTATATTGAATAAAGATTTTTGATTTGATTTGATTGATGTAACGTCTTTCGAATGTATGAATGCCGGCTGCGCTCATGAAAAAGCATGACTCGGTACGTTGCGCCTGATCCGAGCGTGCGAGCGAGAGCGCGGAACGAGCGATAAAGAGGCACGATCGGCCCAAGCGTTGAACCTGTGACGAATCTATCTCTCTTGCTCTCAATCAGCCGATGCGTCCGAGTAGTACGTTTTCAAGTAAAATTATCGTCCGTAAACCGACTTTACAGATAACCAATTTTTGTTGCCCACGTGGCCACCTGATTGTAAGGAGCCATCACTGCTCATAGCTTGAGAAAGTTCAACCATTCCGTACGTCGCCAATGCGCCACCGACCTTGAGAAAGTCCTTACGTCCCTTGTATTTGTTACACTGGCTCACTCTCTCTTCGAACCGGAACAAAAGCCAGACACCAAGTAGAATCGCGCCATTTCAGCAGGAAATCACTCAACTAACTTGTCACCGTTAATTGAAAATGTCAATTTTCGAGAGAAGTAGGGTCACCAAAACAATTCTGAACAGTAATTATCTGTTCAAACCAAATTATAATTTTACTGTATTTTCATTCGGTTAACAATCATTTATCGAGCGTGAATTGTCGTCGCAATCAAAAGTGATTTGCACGTAGCCGAGTACTCACACGACAGCCGTTCTCTCAGCTCGCGAGAGGGCGCCACGTCCAGCGCGGACTTGCCGTGGCAGTTGAGCAGAGTGGGATCCGCACCCTCACTCAGGAGGAGGGAACACACCTGAAAGATATATTTTCTCAATAATATTCATAGGTGGCAGACAGAGTGGGCCACCTGATAAATGGTCACCACTGTGCATATTCCGTACATCATCAATGCGCCCCCGACCGTGACCGTTGACTCGACATTCAAACTAGAACACAAAGGCACTAAATATTGGTCTTTGGCTTTACAATAGTATGTGACGAGGAGGTACCCAGACGGGCTTGCACGAACCGTAATCAAATTAAAGCAATATTTTGAAACACGAATCCCTTATTTACCATCTTAAGCGAGACATGTAAAACTAATATAAGAAAAGTACTTGTAAATAAAATATTTCTATGTATATATGTATCTAAATAAAATATGTCTATGTATTTCTTATAAAATGATACAAATAATCTCCAACAGAATCAGGGTTTCTGGAAGAGATCTCTTGTTAGAGATAAGTTATCCTTTGTACACGTCTTTTGTCTATGTAATTGTCTATATATTTGTTGGTACATAGATAAATAAATTAAAAAAAAATTTTGATTATAATATTCCCCAATTTAGGGAAATAATAGCTCCAATTCCAGTATACTTTTTCATTTTATTTTAATTAAGATAATTTGAAAAGACTAAATGATTTGCCGTCCTTTTTAAATGCACGCGAGTGAAAGAGATAGCTATATATATTGCGTATAACATAACTAGAACGTGTCATTTTCATTTCACGATTTATTTTTGCATTATACAAGACAATTTATTATACACACTGGATACAAGGGGTAACTTAATTATACACATTTTGTATTCATTATACGATCTCGCAGCCCTGATATGAGTTTTCGGTCCTACTGACCTCCAAGCGGGCCTTGCTGGCGGCTTCGTGTAGGGGAGTGAAGGCCCACAGGTCCGTCGCGTTCACGTCCGCGCCCGCACGCACCAACAGCTCCGTCACCTCGTAGTGGCCGTACGAACACGCGTTGTGCAGCGGGACCAGCCCTCTGGGGGGGGGAGAACGAAGGATGAGTACGTGATGTATTATTTATTAGAAAATCAAACTAAAATATAATCAAATCAACTTGAAAACGAATTACAATTAATTAAATATTTCAGTATAATTGTAGTCACCGACAGTTTCCAAAAGCGTAAGCAAAGTTAATGATCTAACTAAATGTCGGTTACACTTCGACCCATCGTCTAAAAAGACCGAGGACCGTTCGCTAAATTTCTTTTCTTACCTACCTCTAATTATGTCAACTTACAAGCTGTGTCCGCGAATTCGTGCGCGTTTGAATTTAACAAAAAAAGTTATCGTTGGAGCCCAAGCTACTCCTCATTATAAGAGCTGTCTGTCAGAGCGGCGCACCCCTTGTCCTTGGCGTGCACGTCGGCGCCGCGCTGCAGCAGCAGGCGCACGGCGCGCGCGCGGTTGTAGCCCGCCGCCAGGTGCAGCGCCGTGGAGCGCCGCCCGTCGCTCGCGTGCACGTTCACGTTGAGCGGCGTCAGCAGCCCCGCCAGCCGGTCGTCCGCGCCCGAGCGCGCCGCCTCCAGCACGTCCGCGGCGCAGTACTCGCCTGCGGGTGTCCCATTACTGGTCTTTTACATCGCGCTAACGTTTCTTACAAATTCTTTACATAGAATGAGACGTGAGTTTAATGAATCCGAATGAATCCAGGAGTAGGTATGGGCAATATCCGATTGTGTCACGTCTGTTGTGAAGTCTTCCACGACCACAAGAGAAGGCGTCGCACAGGGTCGATTTTGGCTTCCTTCTTATTCCTAATATATATTTAAGACAACCCGTATCTTGTGTGATATTTTCATACTTGTAAAGCATACGTCCTTCGATCTTATTACTATTTAAGATTTTCAGACATAATGAAAACCCAAAAATTTAAATATTCTTTGTTCAAGTAAGCTCATAAAAGGACTACTGGTTCGAAGAGTAGATTCTACTCAGAAGAACCGATAAGAGACTCCGCAGTAGAAAAGTTTATGACATTAAAGTACAATATTTTTTTTTTATATATCTTTCCTAGAAAACAATAAATTACAAAATCCACCCTTTTCTATCTTTAATACAATCTTGTATTGATTAACATATTATTTATAAATGTTTGCATTTACGTGACCTTTAATTTTTTATTGTGACGATGTTACTGTGAACTATTTAGTAATTAATTCTAATCATAATCTTACACTGCATAATATTAAAAGTAATCGCTTAAACTTGAACGTGAATTATATTGACCTTGAAAATTTCAATGTATGATACTCATTCTGATATATTGTAATAAGTTTAAAACCGACGTTCTAAATTGCAAATGGAAGTCTCAATTAAAAATACGTCCGTATAAAAAACGAACGAAACGTTCATAGTATTCGTCAAAATTATTACGATTCGACTAAACCTTGGATTTTAACATTCGTTTCTAAACATAACTTACAAAACAGTAATTGCTTAATGCGTTCTGTCGAATATTTTAGAGGCAAGTTTATTTTATTTTATTTTCATTAGGACAACCAACAGTAGATACGATATCATATCCAAAATAAAAAAAATAAATTACATTGACCTCCGTGGTCGAGTGGAGTGTACACCGGTTTTCATGGGTACGCCACTCCGAGGTCCCGGGTTCGATCCCCGGCCGAGTCGATGTAGAAAAAGTTCATTATTTTTCTACGTTGTCTTGGGTCTGGGTGTTTGTGGTAACGTCGTTACTTCTGATTTTCCATAACACAAGTGCTTTAGCTACTTACATTGGGATCAGAGTGATGTATGTGATGTTGTCCAATATTTATTTATTTAGTTATATTACGGGAATTAATGTGGATGTTTAAGTAAAATTTTCCTTGAACAATATCTGTACTAGCAGACTCGGCCACGCGTTGCTGTGGCTATGTCATACGTTGAATTCAATTAAATCATAATGTTTAGATAGAAACTATATCTGAAACACAAAACACTGTGACGCGCGTTCAAAAAAAAAACAGTGATCTTTTCATTTACATATTTTAGATGTTGAAAAAGTGTAACTACTGAGTTTCTTGCCGGTTCTTCTCGATAGAATCTACATTCCGAACCGGTGGTAGCTTAACTTAATATAGTTTGTTAAACGACGATTCAAAAATGCTTGCAAAAGCCTACTTAAATAAAGTATATTTTGAATTTGATTTGATAGAATATAATACTGAACTTAAAATTGATTCAACAGAAAATAAGAAGTATTTACGTCGAAACAAATGACTTGCGACAAAGAGATTCAGCAAGGAAACATGACGATGTCCTCCTGGGCAATTTCGGTCGCAGCAATCTTTGCCAACGGAGAGCAACCAACTGTGCAGTGGATATTCTAGTGCACAAATATATGTGCAAACGCTCCCTCTCTATTCCCTTACTCACATAACGCGATGGGGGAGCAGTAAGACACGTACGGAGAGTTCAGAAGTATCAGAAGTAGGAGCAACGGCTTTACGAGCTATCAGAGACACAGGAGTGTAAACACTACCAATATCCAACTTCGCTGAGAATTTTTTGATAGAAAAGCAAACCGAAGCCTGGATTTGGACTCATGTCCAGATCTGTCGCTTTAAAAGCTCGCTACGTGATAGTCAAATCGAGCTTTATGTTACAACATAAACAAAATACGAACCAGTGAGAACAGGTCTGGTCGCGGAATCGGCGAGGTCCAACGGTGTCTTGCCTTCAGTGTTCCGTATGTTCGGATCGGCGCCGTGCTGAAGGAGCGCTGGAAACAATGATTAAGATATTTTATTTGATTATGTAACTTTTTATCACTAAATAATAATACAATCACGTCCAGCTAAATTTCAAACGCTGCAACAATTTTACCAGACCTTCATCGACTTAGTCTATTGGCACAAAAATCTTATCTAGAAACTCAGTGTCTATGGACGTAATTGTCGAATTAACGTAATTAAGTCATATCTTGAACTAATGAATAAACTTGAAAGGTAATCCTTGGTGGCGGAATTTGTGCAAACCCGTCTGGGTAGGCAGAAACCACTCGCCACATATTCTACTGCCGAACAGCAATAATTAGTACTGTCATATTCGGGTTTGAAGGGTGGGTGAGTTTTGTAACTACAGGCACAAATGACCTAACAATTTAATCCCCAAGGTTGGTCGCGCATTGGCGATGTCAGGAATGGTTTAAATTTAGTTCAGTTATCAGGTGACCAATGCTGGCCCATATTGGTGGATAGACACATAAAAAAAAGAGCACTCACCGATACAGACATCCACCTTCCCCTTCGCGGCGGCTTCGTGTAACGGCGTGTAGCCCCAGTTGTCTCTCGCTGCGGGCGGCGCTCCCGCAGCGAGTAGCGCACGCACAACATCCGCGTGCCCGAACGAGCATGCGTTGTGCAACGGCTGGAGGCCCCCCTCATCCCGAGCTTGTAAAGCCGCACCACCAGCTATCAGGATTTCGACGACTTCTCTTCTTCCATAGCCTGAAAATTTGATTCTATTAAATAGATAACATCATAGAAATTTAAAAGAATCGATTTTTCATATATCAGCATCCATCCGTACGAACCGATTTCGTGCTATCTCACTCACACACTTTTCGCCTGCCGGTTGCACTCTTCACAGTTAGAAAAAAAAAACACGAACAAAAAATTTATTTTAAATCTATATTAAAAATAAACATGAAACATTTTAATTCCGTTTTATTTTAAGGCCATATTAAGTACAAATCATATTCTGTAAAAATTACATGATTCAACATTGTTTAGTAACGTAATGTTTTTGCTATCCATACTAAAAGAACACACCGTAATATTTACTTCATTGACAAGCATTTTATATGCTTTTGAGATAATTATCAGTGTGATAATGGTGCCACATAGGTTTTACAACCTGATGAGCAACGCAGACTCCATGGTAATTAGTGCTTGTTAGATCTTGATGGGTGTACGATTGCTATCAGGGTTCTAATGAGTACAATAACAGTACAAATTCATTTCTCTAATAAATATTCCTTATACATATAAAGTAGTGACCAATGTCTCATTTCGATATACAATAAACAACAAGGTTAACAGCTGGTTCTCTATATTTTTGTTTTAAATTAACAGCCTGTAAATTTCCCACTGCTCGGCTAAGGCCTCCTCTCCCTTTGAAGAGAAGGTTTAGAGTATATTCCACCACTCTCCAATGCGAATTGGCGGATACATGTGTGGCACAATTTTGTTGAAATTAGACACATGCCGGTTTCCTCATGATGTTTTCTTTCACTGCCAAGCACGAGATGAATTATAAACACAAATTAAGCACATAAAAATTCTGTGGTGCTTGCCTGGGTTTGAACCCGCAATCACCGGTTAAGATGTACGCATTCTAACCAATGGGCCATCTCGACTCTTATCTATGAGTCGTAAATCAAAAGCGACCCAATAAAATCCACGCATATCACTTAAAGGAACAATATTAATGGCTCATTACTCATTTCATTCATCAGTTACTGTAGTACAATAACCATTTAACAAATATTGTGACCCCACAATAACTAGTACTTTAGTTAGCTTCATATATGTGATACACAAACTATTGGTATCTATACTAATATACTATATGTTATGCTTGGAATGAAGCAAGCTTGAATTTTATACCTTAAACCTATGACCACCTGCCTCCCCACCCTCTATAACATAACATAGGGATGTAATTATTCTTCTAATAAGTTTAAAAACTAGAAATAAACATTGTGCAAGCTATCGAAGTAGGATATTTAAATGATGTATTTAAATAATAACATTAATTTAATGTTATGTAGTGTTAAATAAAATTTGAAAAAGACAGTAAATACTCAGAAAACAAGTTCCAAGGAATGAATGTGTAATGTTTTTAATTAGAATCAAATCCACTACTGAGTAAGTACTGGTGTTTTCTCAGTTTTTTAAGAAGTATATACATATATATATGTATATATATATAAATATTTAAATTATTTAAATTTCAACTTTAAGTAATCCAGGTCACTACAAAAATATTTTTACTATTAATATAAAATCTGTAACATATTTTTAGGTCAATTCATTTTATATTATGAATATATAATTAAAACTGCAGTAATTATTGTTACATAATTATATATTTTGTAAACTACTGTATATGTGCAGAAATGACTGCTTTTTATGTCTATTTTTATTTATATTGTATATGTTATTTATAAAAAAGTAAATAAAAACAATTAATCAAGATATTACCTAACTAATATAAGTATAACATGTCATGACTCAATGTTACAAAAAAAAACACAGAAACAATTGAAAATAACAAGGAACTAAACAGTAAAGGAGATAAATCACGACATTTGGCGCAACCAACAACCGTGAACAATTATGCAATTAACAAAACAGCCTTTCACTTTTTTATTGTTTTCGTACAATAAACTTCATTCGATTGATATATTTGATAAATTAATACATAACATACCTGCGGCGAAATGTAGAGGTGTCGATTTACGTCCAGCTGTATCCCTAGCGTTCACTGTTTGTGGTGTAATTAACTTTTTCACTCGAGTAACATCGCCAACTTTGCAAGCCTCGAATAATTCGCGAAGAGGGTCCGTGGGCGCCGGCAACGAGTCCAAAGCCGACCCGAGCATAGAACGGCGGCTCGACATGTTCGTTTATCACATTTAGGACTATTTTTATTACACTTCCATGTTCGGTTAAATAGAATTATCAGACGAAAACACGTACATTTACAGCTGCTTTTAGGTCTTTTTGACAATTGTAGTGTTACTATACTTAAATCAAGGATTGCTCAAAATAAATATACACAATGCAAAAATAATAAAGCAAAATATATTTGTCCCATATTATGTATATTTTTTAATCGTATCCATATGTTCAGAAAAAACTTGTATATGTATAGTATATTTTTACTAAATCGTGTATACTTTTATTTTACTTCTATAGAAAGTTTTAGAGATCATAACATTTATTTAAAATTACTGTTTGGTTGCGGGAAAATGCTCCTCGATCGGAATAAAATATTACATTAAATATGTAATTCTTCTAACATTAATTCATTAATTATTCAAAATAAAAAATAAATTTAAAATAGTTATTTAGTTTTAAGTTTTTGCCAACTATGGGGTAATATTTTTTAATGGCCACTGTTATAAAGATAAGGTGTAACAAAGAGTAAATAAAAACTAAAATACAGATAAAAATATTTTTTATTGTTATTTATGATATAATTAAATGAATATTGTTTATTTTTTAACTTTTGCATATGAATTATCATTTCAGAATTATTAATTTACAAACTGTCATCTAATTTATTTAACAATCTAATTTGAATACCTTTTAATGTTTTATAAATGATTGCCTGATCAATTTAAAAAAAATATTTTACAATTATTTATAATTAAAAGGGCTTACGGCTTTTTTTATTAATATAAAAATAAATTAGTTTTTTGAATAATGAGTGCTTGTTATTTTCTAAACTTCTAATAACGTGACATTTTAATCTAACATAATATTCTATATTTTATTGTCTATGAACGTTAGTTGACGAAATCAAAATGGCGTCTTTCACAGGATAGTACATTTATCCGCCGCACACGGTATAGTATTAGAAAATACAGTGGATTGACTTTTTGTTTGTGCTGAAACTGTTTGTGAACGGATACTCAGTGTTTTTGTGTTAATTTATTTACAACGTACAATCTGGAATTACTTTTCATCGCTTCCAAGTTTCCGCAAGGTATGTCCCCTTTCACTCATCGAATATTTTAAATGGTTAATTGGCAATTTATAAGCTTAGATATAAGTGTAATTGGGAAATATACATAGATAGATTTTAATGTTACGGATAGATATTTTGATGCAGTCCGGAAACTGCGTTCTTTAGTTCAGTAGGTGAGTCAGATGAACAGGTTTCTGTCGAGGACGCGACTAGTAGGCGAGGCTGGGTCAAATCTTCACTTTTCATATCATTCATGTCGTGCCATCAACGGCGTAGCTTCTGAGACCTCACGTCGTGCCGTATGATTTTGTCGCTAGCCCGTCAACTCTACTAATTCAATTAGGCGCGACCCGTGCAATTTCTCTATTCTCGGAGTGAAATAATGCAGTGTTTGTGTGCATTTTCACTTTTGAATTGCAGTGATGTGTGTGAATAGACTATAGATTAGATAATTTAAAATCTGAAGGTAAACAAATATATAAATTATTTTCTGCATCCGTAACTACTTTTGCCTATTGGTGTAATTTAAAAAAAAAAAGAAGAAAAAATTCGCGGCAATTAAATTAAATTATTAAAGTTTATTTGTGTACCAATGGGGCTAATTACAATTTAACATTCCATGCTAATGAGCTCATAGATAGACAAAAATTGCTATGTTGATTTAGTATTTGCTTATAACTATGTAAAATTTGCCATGCTGATAGTG
This sequence comes from Vanessa tameamea, assembly GCF_037043105.1. Lineage (NCBI taxonomy): Eukaryota > Metazoa > Arthropoda > Insecta > Lepidoptera > Nymphalidae > Vanessa > Vanessa tameamea. The sequence goes on from NC_087337.1 coordinate 2,416,229, forward strand.
TTATCATGGTTATTTTTTATCTCTAGTCAATGTAACTGTTCTTTCCTGCACTATCTTGTTGCACATTTTGTTTGCATCCTTTACAAGTGTCGAATAATTTAAGATAACACTTATGATAAAAATGTGGTACGTAGAGAAATTACATTGAGAATTTAATATATTAAAAAAAAATACTAATATAGATCTATTATTATGAATTAAAATTTTGCATATGCAACCGTTGTATTGTATGCGTATTACTTTTGTTTTATATTTTAAATACAACTGAACAACAAAACAAGTATACCATTAAAGAAATCAAAATTGCCAATCTATGTTTATCAAATATCTATCTTAATGAAGGGTTTATTTATTTTTATATCCATTACCTAATACCAGAAATATTATTTTAGCAAAATAGATGCCCAGAAATGAATCTGTTTTCAAATGATATAAATTTGCTGTACTTTCTATCAACTAATATTGACTGTTTAGAAAAAAAAGAGAGCTTTCATAACATTCACTTTTTTATTTATTTAACCCGGTACACATAACAAATAAGTTGATGATGAATCAGCTGTCAGAAAGCATCATTGAATGATACAATCAATTAGGAATCTGACTTGAGCCAATATATTTCATATCTAGAATATGTAATAAAATTTATTCAAATTACATATTGTCATTGGACCTGCAAAGGTTGCTATGTGGTTTTTTCTTATTTTTACATTGTTATGCCGTTTTAATCGTTATTTCAATATACACGTACTGTAAAGACAGTTTTGTGATAACTTCAATAATATAAAAAGTTTTAAAATTTAACTATGTGACGTTCATACAGTATTATACTGCATAAGTTTCACAGGAACCTAACCTTGTTTGTTATAAGACTGTTGTTCTATTTTAGAATAAAAATTTGCAACACCAGTCTTATAAAAACAACAAAAAAGTATATTAAAAAAAAACAAAAAAAAAATTTTTAAAAAGTTATTTTTGAGGTACCAGGTGTACCAGGTGTACCTCAAAAATAACTTTTTCTAGTATAAAATATGAATGATTGTCCTCTATGCATATACTTTAACCATTCACCTTGTTGTTATGAAAGTATTGTGAGTTGATCTGCATACTTCCGTAAATGGTTTGAAAATTGTCATATAAAATGAGTGTTTTATGTGGACAGTTTCCGAGCGAAGCCGGAATGAGTAGTTACTATTATTAAACATCTGATCTCTAATATAATTATATCAACTTTCTACAGATGTGCTCTTATCAGTTGATATTATGATAATGGCATATCTCATGTTTATCAAATGACACTATCAATAAGGTTAGGATGCTTAGATAAGAGATAAGAGCTAAAATTGTCGTACGTAAAGAAATTTAGGTATTTATTTGATGTGAAATTTAATAAGTGTTGTTAATGAAGATTTTTTTTATCTCATCATTAGAGATGAACATTATTGCATTTCTGAAAACAAACTAAAAGACTATTGAAATGAGCACTTGAATTGTCATTTTATAATAATAAAAAGTATACTTCTATACGAATGTTGCAAAGAGATATAATTTGTCCGTTATGTAGGAGATAATCTCTGGAATTAATAAACCAATTGTAGAATTAATTTTATTTGATATTGCACATGTGTGAACCCTCAATAGGTCGCTAGTTTAATATAGCCTCTGCTTCAGGATGTAGATTCTATCCAAGAGAAGCAGAAGGTAACTCTTTTCGTAAAACATTTTTACACATAATATTCATATAAAATTCCTTTAAATGATTTTTTTTTTTTAAATGAGCAATATATTTATTTAGTATTAATTTTATATTATACATTAAAAGATTTTTCAGTTTTTATTTATTAAAAAAAAAAAAACAATATATTAGTTTATTTTAATACAGATATAGGTACCTATTCTGTGCTGTGTTTTTCCGCTAGAATAACGCATTCACGCGTTTCCACATGAAGTGGGGGGGAGGTGGGTCTCGCTGGTGCTGAGTGCACCGGAATCACCCACTTAAAAATCAGTTTTTTCCAGCTCCTCTAGCACTGAGCGTGTCGTTTATCAAGCTCGACAGCGAGAGGTCTCCGCCGATAATTGCCGCACCTAATTCAGTCCTGTATTAATTACTTAATAAACTTCTCATCGCCATTTTTCGCTGATGAATATTGGGCATAGACCTCTTTTGAGGAATACATACTAATATGTGTGTCTTATGGTTAAGCGTTAACTGTAAATTGGGGACGTTAAAAGGTCGAGTGGTCGAATCGCGTAATGATTGTTGTGACATGATAATGCATTGCAATCCCAGACAAAATAGACCCTCCCCCCATTTTTAGATAAGAAGGCAGACTGGCGATTAACCTTAATGTAAATCATTGTTTAATGCAAAATGAAATGTTTTTTTTTTTTAATTTAGATACAGTTTCAATGCTTTCTGAAGTCTTGCTATAAAACTGTGTAGTTGCAAAAGTATTGTTGACACTTTTATCGTTTTAATATTAGAATTGTCGGTGCGTTCGTTGGAGCATCCGTTTCTGTTGTATTTACGTTTCTGTTATCACACGTTACTCAACCGAGTTCAGACGTACGTGTCGCAAAATTGTAAATATGTTGAAACGTTGATTACAGTACAAGGTATTCGATTTTTAACTAGCCGTTTCTCGCGACTTCTACTGAATCATTAGAACGATTCCTCGTCTATATGCCAGCAAGCTTGGATACCAAGTTATAGTAGTTCACTCGTCCTTCAAACTGGAACATAACAGTTCAGTATAACTGCTTGTTGGTAGAATATATTATGTGTGGTATACCTCTCTATACCCTCAAGTCATTTATTTTTAAGACTTTATAATAAAAATTATACTATAAATTAAAATGATGTTACAAGTGATTCATGCGACCGATTGATAAAAATATCCTGCTAGTAATCCGTTATCTATGTTGAATTAATGTATTTGTATGTAAATAATTAATATTATATGAACGTTGCTTTCACACACACACTGGCTCACTGGACGGTGGAATCGTAAAAATAATCTTCTGTATGTGTGCAATTTTCGTGTCTCTGCTGTTTTCCGTTGAGGAGTTTGTCTGGAGTCATTGTCCTGTCACAGGATTCCTTTGTGTACAATCAGATGCTTATAATAAAAAAATATTATTATTGTCTGATTGTAATTTCGTGTTGAGTGATTTCGGTCACGGCGGCTAATCTTAAGGGATGACAGCCAACTACGGAGAACACATTATAGAATACAGGTGAACTCTCTATTCCGTCAAAATTAATATCAAAATATACTTTATTCAAGTAGGCCTTTACAAGCACTTTTGAATCGTCATTTAACAACTACCAAGTGAAGCTACCACCGGTTCGGAATGTAGATTCTATCGAGAAGAACCGGCATGAAACTTTCGACCGCGTAGAATACAAGGAAGTGGTTGCAACTCAGCTTGCAAGATTTGACCCAAACAAACGTTGAAATTTAAATAAATGCTTGTAAAATTACATAACGCTCGTTTGCTAGTACCGGCTCTTTAATATTCCACTGGGTGGGCCAAAGTTTATCTTGATGAGGTTTGGAGCTCATTCAACCGTGCCGTTCCAACTAATGATTATCAGCCGACGCAAGGATTCTTACGATATTTTTCGTACCGGGATGGTAGCCCCCCTTAAATATTTATTTTATTCTATTTATTAGTATTTGTTATTATATCGGCAATAGGAATACATAATCTGTGAACATTTCAACTGTCTAACTATCACAACAGTTCATGAGATACAGACGGACATCGGAGTCTTAGTAATAGGGTTCCGTATCCAAAAGACAGAAGGAGCGCGCGAAACGTTATAGTAAAGCAACAAAAGCGAATACACACGTCCGTTAGTGTATCTCAACGTTCTTCTCTGTACAGAAGTCTAGTACAAACTTCGAGCACGTCCTTCCAACGAGCTGCTGGCAATCATTAGCGGGGAAATCGTTGCCTGGCAACGGCGTGTTGAGGTCACGTTTTTCGGTTTAGAAATCGCGCGTTCGACGAAAATATAAACACGCGTTACATCTCGCTACACACCCCCCTCCCCTTTGTAATATTTCTTGATTTTATGACTGGGCCATCTCGGCTCTTGATGGAGTAAAGTCAATTAATCCTTCTTGGGGTAAGGTATCCGTTTCTATAATAAAATTCCGTAGATATTTTTAACGTTGCCGATTCGTAAATTCAAATCATTTGTATGAGATGCATCGGTAAACAAAGCATATTATTATGATACTTCCAGGCAGGATATATTATATACATATATAATTGTATTTAATTAACATGACTTTGTATTTTAAATGTTGAAAAAGTATAACTACTGAGTTTCTTGCCGGTTCTTTACTTAAAATAGTTTTGTAAAATGTCGATTCAAAAGTGCTTGTAAAAGTCTACATCAATAAAGTATAAATAGATTTTGATAAAATTAATCAAATACTAAACCAAAGTCAGATCATCACACAAACACACACACACACACACACGCACACACACACACACACACAGAGAGACAGACACACTGTCTCAATGGAATACACACATTACACACACGAGGCTCATTGCATTTACAAAATGGTAAATCGAAAAAAAAAAAAAAACACCTCTCAATGTCACATGTGAAATGTGATTACATAAGAACTAAAAGCGTGTTACATCGTCGGTGTTTTCGTGTTCAGTATAAATAACACTTCATTTTGATATTTGCAAAGCACGTCATAACACATCGCGAAATTGCTATATGACATTTGTCCACTGGTAACACTGCTATATACGGCTATGTTTTTGAATTTGATGAATTCTAAGTAATATTTTAAATTCGAAAATCAAATTTTATTTATCTATATATTATGTTATATTCAGTAATGTTAGGCATGTATGGACTTCTTTTTATGATTTTGTGAGAATACTACACGCACGCCTACCCCTCCGGCGGTGTACATAGCACACAATGTCATTCCTGACGTCGACAGCGTTCTAAGTCGAGGTCTCACAAGAGGTGGTAGATGCGCGTGCTCTGAGCCCTTCAGTGCGCTCCCAACATCCGGCAGTCTTCTACGCCCACCCAGTTACACTGCAGATGCCTCAATGGCCAATAGCAACTGTCAGTTCAAAAAAATTGATACTTAAAACATCGGTACAAGGAACAAACTAAGTTTGTAGTATAAAGCTTTTCTGTATAGGTACTCTATGATAGACACCATCACACCACACCACCACAATCAACACATACTCTACCGCCAAACAGAGATATTATTGGATATTCATAGACATGTGACTTGATATACCTCCGGATAAAATGATTTAATGGCGTCAAATCGTACCAACGAGTTTGCAAGTTTACATCTTCAACAAGTGTTTCTTTCGATAAATTAATCTTTCACCAACACCCAGTTAACAATTAGAATTGGTTCTGTATTTGTAGATACAAGAATTGTACACGAAAATGATCACTTATTAACTTCTTATCTCTTAAACATAGTATAAAACAAAGTCGCGTCCCGCCGTCTGTACGCTTAGAACGCTTTTAACTACGCAACGGAATTTGAGGGTTCATAAGGAAGGTTTATTATATATATATATATAGGTATAATGCCGGCAACGCACCTGCAAGCCCCCCGGTGTTGCAGATGTCCATGGGCGGTGGTAGTCACTCACCCATCAGGTGAGCCTCCTGCTCGTTTGCCACCTTCAACATAAAAAAAATAATAATAATAATAATGCATGAATATTATAGTAGAAAAAAAGGCGAGAATTGCAACTTTGTCGGAAGCCGAAAACAAAACAAAAACTTTTGTATTTATGTTTGCTCTTAAATTTAAATGTTGTATTTACTTATTGTAGCCGAGTGAAGACGGAAGTTATTTATTGTAATGGCATAAAATTAAACATATAGAAATATATATATGTATATAAAAATACCACTCACTGATTAATCACAACATCTCAGAAACTATAAAACGTGCAATCTTTACGGATTTTACGAAACTCCACACCTATGGAGGTAAAACGGGGCAAGTTTTTGTTTTATATATTTCGCGCGGCTAAATCAGCAGGTTGAGCTGGTGATAATATATGGATGGTATGATTATCGCAAATGTACTGCGTACGCCGCAAGTCCTGTCCGCGGTTATGCTCACTCGATTCGTATCTCGCGCAATTTAATACCGCAATCGGAAATGTAGGTAATCGAAATCATAGTATACTTAATTTAAGTAAACTCTGTCATCCCTATATAATAACTATCCGTTGGTTCCGCTCGTATATGTTGTGGGATGGGATATAATGAGGAACCAACTTTAGCAGAACGCAGTATATCACAAAAGTTCCATCTTAATCGGTCGAATAATTTAGAAACGCATAGGAGAAATATATCAATAATTGTTTTATAGAAGATTCAGTTCTGTAACGTATTTGAAAAGTGCTGTCTTAGGTCTATGTTTATTCAAATCTAATCAAATTCCTTTATTCAATATAGAAGTATTAAACTTACTTATTGATTTGAAAAATAAAATATCCTAACCTGATATGAACCGGCAAAAGAACTCAGCGGGTTTATTTTTGTCAATTTGTTGCTTGTATTTCGGAATGAACAAGCTTGGATGTGTAAGATACTTTCGAGATTAGGATTCCTGACCCGATAGTTCGGCTTCGCTCGGTCGTTAGTTAATATACAATATGATATTTTCCGATATCTTCAATAAACATCGTCGAAATTAAAATGTACATTATCCAATTAGGCTTTTACAAGCGCTTCTGAATCGTTGTTTTACAAAACTGTATTAAACGTAAACTGTCGGTTCGGAATATAGATTCCATCGAGAAGAACCGGCAAGAAACTCAGTAGTTGCTCTTTTTCAACATTTAAAATACATGCATAAACTCTAAGGCCTCCTCACCCGTTGAAATTAGACACATATAGGTTTCCTCACGATGTTTTCCTTCACCGCCGAGCACGAGATGAATAATTATAAACACAAATTGGTGCCTGCCTGGGTTCGAACCCGAAATCATCGGTTGCACGCGCATGATCGCGTTCTAACCACTGGGCCATCTCGGCCTGTAATATTTCCTGCCTGCAAGGCAACAAGTATTAGCTCCACGCTTTCTTATCGTCTATATAATCTTGTGTGGAATAATATGCTTTATTTAGTAATGATTTTTTTTTACAAATTTTAATTTATGAATCGGTAAAGTTAAAGATTTCGATTTCGAAGACGTCTCATGCTCATATATTCCACTAATAAACACAAAACCTAAACTATTTATAAAATTAATCTTATCATGATTCCTTCCGTCCTTTGACGAAAACCGTATCATCATATAACCCGTTCAGCAGTTTCTGAGTTTTAAAACCTTGGTTACAAATTATAACACCTTAGTTCCAAAGATTGGTGGCGTGTTCACGATGTAAGGGCTGGTTCATATATCCCACAGTGCCAATGGCTATTTTCCAGTCTTCCACCTTCGATAAGTTAAATAAATTAAAAAAAAAAAAAGAACTGTCATTCTGTATCCGAACTCGTCGAAGTCATCGCACACGTAACGTAAGTCGGCGTCGCGTCCGGTGAACAGTTAGTCTAACGAACGCGTCGCATTTTTATAGCGGTCCCGGAATAGAAAGATTTATGTTCGTATGTATTTCTATGTATAAAATAGCTGTATATATACATATATAAATAAATATATATATATATATATATAATAAGCCGTTACACTATTTCGGTACGATCAAAGAACTTTGATGTGTTACAGAATTTTGAGATTCGTTTCATTAGTTTTAAATCGATGGTTTCAAAGTACATACTTATATATCGTGTAAATAGTTTAACTGTGTTTGTGCAAAAAGTTTTTTATAAAACATTAGGTATTTCTATATTTAACTCGTTTAAACTTGAAATCGTGTTGCGTTTTTGTTTTTTTAATGAATTTATTATTTAAATTTGACGTTGTAATTGTTAATGTTGCCCTGGAATTATGAAAATTAGACATATATATGAATAATTTATATTTATATATATTTTAATTACGATAGGTGTATGTCACTGAACTCCTAAACGGCTGGACTGATTTCGATGAATTGTTTCGTAACCACTCAAACCCAATTATAGCCGGACTAAGATAGGACGGTCAGCATTTTTTATTATTTAATTGATAGGAAGTTGTCACCACCGCCCGTAAACATTGGTCCTGTAAGAAATATTAACCATTCCATACATCGCCAATGCACCCTAACCTCGGGAGTTACGATGTTATGTCCCTTGTGCCTGTAGTTAAACTGACTCACTCATCCATCAAACCGGAACACAATAATAAGTTTTGCTGTTCGGCGGTAGGAAATCTGATGATTGAGTGGGACCTACTCAGACAGGATCGTACATAGTCCTAACACCAAGTAAATAAGCTATTATGTATTTAAGATAACAACATCATATACATTACTCTGATCCCAATGTAAGTAGCTAAAGCACTTGTGTTATGGAAAATCAGACGTAACGACGGTACCACAAACACCCAGACCCAAGACAACATAGAAAACTAACGAACTTTTTCTACATCGACTCGGCCGGGAATCGAACCCGGGACCTCGGAGTGGCGTACCCATGAAAACCGGTGTACAGACTAGTCGACCACGGAGGTCGTCGATAAGGAAATAATTCGTTTTTAGTTAATCTGTTCAGTACGAAATTTTCGTATGCTACATATTTGATTTTACACGTTTGTGTCATGTCGAAATCCATGTTGATAAATAATTACGACATGTTGGCAAGTATTTTTTTTATAGGTCTGGTCCTAAGTGGCCGGATGACTGGCGTTCCACCAACATTAGAAAGTTCGTTACGAGCAAGAACTCGATTAAAACAAATTAAATCGATTAATTACATTTAAATATAAATATATTTTTAATTTGTGTAATGAAGTCGTTATGTTTGACTTTTATTATTTATTAAACGAAGTCGTAGTTGTATTTTATTTGTAGAAATGTTTTTTCTTTTTTATTTAAATAGTTGCAAAGCCCCAAAAATTAGGAATTAATTAAGGAATTACTAATACATATTTCTATATACCCCTCATCTCATCTCATCTCTCAGTCAAAGGACGCCCACTGCTGGACATTGACGACCTCCGTGGTCGAGTAGTGTGTACACCGGTTTTCATGGGTACGCCACTCCGAGGTTTCGATTCCCGGCCGAGTCGACATAGAAAAAGTTCATTAGTTTTCTATGTTGTCTCGGGTCTGGGTGTCTGTGGTGCCGTCGTTACTTCTGATTTTCCATAACACAAGTGCTTTAGCTACTTACATTGGGGTCAGAGTGATGTATGTGATGTTGTCCAATTTGTATTTATTTGTATGTATAGGCCTCCCCCAAAGATCGCCACAACGATCGGTCAACCCATCCTTTTTAAGCTTATCACTTGTGTTAGGTTTAGGTTAGTGGGGACGACTTCTTACATCGCTCGGCGGTAAACCGTCGCTCTATTGACATTTTTAAATGTATTGTATTCGTTAAACGTGAAGCTTATATTTTGAACGAGAATACTGAGAACTATAGATAAGAAATACGGACGTTAATCCTTGTAATTTTAGATGTTACAGATAAAATTACAAAATACTAACGCATTGTAATTCGAGATAAACATCAAACGCCCCGACATAACGTCTCTGGAGATATATACCTGAAAAAATTAACTCGTTGGTCTCATGACCAGACTCTGATTATAGAGTTCTTAGGTGTCGTAAATCGTAACCAAGGATGTTGTTGATTTGCCCTTACCGAAACCATCGGATAACCGAAATGAATGTCTCTCCGAAACCGTAACGGAATCTGGTGAAAAACAATCTTTATTTTAATTTAGTTTTTTTTTTTTTTTTATGATATCGGTAAGCGGTCGAGCAAATAGGCCACCTGATAGTAAGTGGTCACCACCGCCCATAGACAATGGCGTTGTAATAAATGTTAACCATTCCTTACATCACCAATGCGCCACCAAGCTAGTGAACTAAGATGTTACGTCCCCTGTGCCTGTAGTTACATCATCTACTTAAAGATATATTAATTAATTTAGGTTAATTGTTTACCTATTGAGTCAAAATAATATCCTAAAAATAAGTCAAGTTTTTGATGGTGATAGCGCTTTTTGCAAACAGGTCTGGATAGGTACCACCCACTCGTTAGATATTCTGCCGCCAAGCAGCAATGATTTTTTTTATTGTTGTGTTCCATTCTGAAGGGTAAGTGAGCCAGTGTAATTATCTTAGTTCCCAATGTTTAATATTCCTAACAACAGCAGTCTATGGGCGGTGGTGACCACTTAACATCAGGTGGCCCTTTTGCCGGTCGGTCTACAAATTACATAAAAAAAAAACCGTTACCTTGGATTTATTTGTTATTCCTAACAATCTTATGTCTGTAACTGACACCACAAGAAACAATATGATAATCCGAAATGTCATTAGTGTACCTGAACGGTAATATTGTTCACAAGTTCGTATCTATATCTTGATCCGAAATTTCAAATCTATAACATCCTTATTTCAAACCACCAGTGCGAAAGCAGTGTTATTCGTTTCGATAATAATAATCCAGAATCATTTTCAATTTTGCCTATCTATAATTTAAATCTTATATTAAAATCATTAGTAAATTATGTCATTAAGGAATAATATTTATCCCTTAATTAAATATTTTATATTTTATGAAATTCTTTGGATTAATATTTGCTCGTTAAGTAACACAAAAAAAGAAATGTGTAAATTTCGAAAAAAAAACATCAATTTTTTTAACAAATGACAGAATACATATTAATTAATTATGTACGATAATTAATTAATATAAAAATCAAAAACTGTGCACTAGAGACTGAATTATTGTAAAATTAAATTAATTATAGCCAAATAGGATGCTTTTTTTTTTCATTTGTGCACAAAAAAGTGTCGCCTTAGTCGAAATGAAAAAAAAAAAAACAAGCACGCGTTCTACTAGTTTAATATTAATAAATATTCATCAAAAACAGCTCGCGTGTTACGTGTCTATGCATAACTATGTTAGCGTGAAAAATGTTAATTAAAAACTCATTCCGAATCTTATTTAAGCTTCCATAATGATTTTATATTCAAAAGCGGGACTCTTTTAATACCTCAGAATTTTAACGTGACAACATATAAAAATACTGGCATATAGGCAGGGCCGGACCGTACGTGGCCCACCTAAGACATATCTGAACGTAGACTTGAATTAAATCAATTGAATGAGTTTGATTAATTGCAGGACTCGCTGGACTGCAAACCATACGATCTGTTTAATTTAATACAGTTATGGATTCTTTCGCATTATCGTCTATATTTGACTTTGAATTGACTTAGCTGGAATCCCTTGAATCCACGGGGCCCTGGGCTGAAGTCTAAAAAGCCATATGGTAGATCTGGCCCTGATACATACTACATATTTATACTATAAGAAAACATCCCATATAAATCTGAAGTACTAAGATAGTGTGTCCATTTAGGCTGCAGTTACACCAACTGTAACCCTTTAAATAGGAAACCAATAATACTATATAGTGTGTCATATAGGGTTTCAACCTAGCCCTACCACTAAGCAAATTATGAATATAGCCGAGGTATGTTGCGTGATAGGGGAAACAGACTTGACTAGACAGGAGAAACATCCATAATAGGAAAAGTCAAATAAATAAAATTTGACAGCAAATTGAAACGATATCATTGGTTAAGAACTTGATTAGCCAATGATGTTCACTATGGGTTTGCGAAAAAATTGCGTTTTGAACGTCGAAGAAACTGTTATCAGAAGTAAAATTAAAGTGGTAATAAGTGGTCAAGTGTAATAGTGTTGTATTATAAATAAAGATATATTTATCATAAACTCTTAGTAGTGCACGATGTAGCTGAGTTATTAGCGAATCGAATGAAATACATAAATCTACGGTTTGTTTATCTTTTTTCCTACTTCCATTGGAATGGGCTATAGGAGTCAACATACCTAAGTCAGTTGTAAACACAGCAAAAAATATTCATTGAATACATATTCTAAATGTATCCTGTCTTTACGTTTAAGGCGTGTGATTACATTGATAGGAATCTCGTATCTTGCACGTATGTCAATATGACACAAACGGTTTTATCTACAACAGATAATATATTAATCTCTGAGGAATTTGTAGTAAATCAAAGAACGGTATTACACGTGTGCACCATTACTTCCTGCTTGGCATTATAAATGTCGCTTTGATGTTGCTATTAAAAAAAAAAAAGCCATTTGTGAGTGATGTCGATAGCTGGTTGATACATCGATGTTCTTAATTCAACTTTTATTTTTTTTTGATAAGAGTAAGATTAAAATATTATTGTTATTTAAAAAATATATAAATATAAATAATTACTAACAGTATCATTACTAACAAATATAAATAATTGTTTCTTAGTATGTTCGTTGTCTATGCGTTGCAAAATCATTCATCCGATTATTATGAAACCTTAGTAAGTGGTTCTGCTTATGTCTGCTTAGCTCTTCAAAAGTCCGAAGCACTTTGTCTAGAGGAAAATTTACCGATAAATATTTTTAATAGAATGACAATATTACGAGTATAGATAGTCCAGAGGCTTTGAACACGTGATTCTTAACAGGATTGCGAGTTCAAATCCGGACAAACAATTTGCGAGGAAACCTGCATGATGCCTGATAAATTATCCGAATTCTATTCTAATTCTATTTTTTGTTACCGATATTAAGAGTTTTCGTATACGGATAACGATCCGTATTATCACAAACACTCGTATCGATGGGATCGTGTTTGTTGCATCACTAGCTAGAATATTTCAACTCGATTGAATTGGCAACTTGCGAAATGTGTCTCGTTTTAACCGGATTTTAATGTATTTATTTAGATTTGATTTAAATGTATTTATTTAGATTTGATTCAGATAGGATCATCAGATAGGTACCTGATGTATCTCCCCCACGGTCGCAAAAATACTTTTGTATTTATTGTTACTCATATGTAATACCTGTGATTAAATAATAACTAATCTATCAATTACTAATTTCACACATTCGACGCCACTCCGAGGTCCCGGGTTCGATTCCCGGCCGAGTTGATGTAGAAATAGTTCATTAGTTTTCTATGTTGTCTTGGGTCTGGGTGTTTGTGGTACCGTCGTTACTTCTGATTTTCCATAACACAAATGCTTTAGCTACTTACATTGCGATCAGAGTAATGTATGTGATGTTGTCCAATATTTATTTAATATTTACACATAGGGGGGCGGGGGGATGCTTGCAGATGTCATGGATAAAAGTAACCTGTGGACTATTCCAGTTGTATAATCTATCTCTGTGCCAAATTGCATTCATATTAAGTTCAGCAGTTCTGGCGTGATTGTGTCATAAACATTCATCCTTCCAAAATTTCGCATTTATAATATTTGTAAGACAAGCAAACCCGTCGGCAGACGTTGTACGTCATGTATTATATACTAAAACCTACGAAACGCTCTGTATCTCTGTTATATAGGTTTTATGTATATTGATTTATATAGAAAACGATTCCCAAAAAATATTATGTAAATTCGTATAGTCTTCTTCGATTTTTGTTTTTTTTATAGGTCGTATTCGAAACGGAAGGTAAAAGTTTCACCGAACAAATATTAGCGTCAAGTGTGTTTGCTTTTAAATCAATAGAGGCAAAGGGAATGCTCACACAGCATTAGAATTGAAAGCGTGTCAGGCATGCGTTTCGCTGAGACGGTCGGACAGTCGCGCTCGGAAGCTCCCCGTTTACCGACTTCGATGAAAGACGTTATGTTATCAACACGAAAGGGAGTTTGTTCAACTATGGTACATTCAAATCGAAGAATTGCTGAAGGTAAACAAACCTTAGATTTATGTATTTCATGCGATTTGATACTTTCCAAGTTCCGATAGTAGTTTCGACGACGTTGAAAATGCCAGTTCTTCGAAAATCCATAGTGAATATCATAGATTAATCAAGCCCTCGACCAATGATATCGCGTCATTTCAATATCAAATGTTGTTTGATAAGCTTTTGCGCTCATGTGGTTGGAATAGACTGTAGATACTCAAACTTCATGGCCTTTTGCTTTTACGTTATCTACCCAGCCAAACTAGCGCAAAGATCTACCAATTGATTCTTATACGAGAAGGCCTAGAGGCTTCAGATTGCGGGCTAAGATCATTCCCTACCGATTTTTCGTATGTTTAATTATATCTAAGACCATCTTAACTAATTAAGTTTTATTCTGTCTTGTCAGTGGTCAGTGGTGTCCGATGACGCAATATTCGACCAATGAGCGTTCAGATTAAAGCCATATTAGTTTATTGGACATAAGTACTTAATCCTTTTTAAGAATGTATTTTTTGTTTTGTATTCATAATTGTATTATGCAAAAATCCTTTACTTGGTGGTATGCCCTTGGTAGGTCCGATTATAAAACGAGGCACATGGAGAAGTAACATTTTAGTGGAGCAAGAAAAATTGATACAGGCCGGTATTTGTGTGTACTTAAGTATCTTTTGACGTATTCAAACAATAATGCGTCGTTTCGCAATACCGGTTCCCAAATTCGTCATTTATTCCATCGATGATCAGAAGTGCTTAGTATTGTTGTATTCAGAAGTGAGTGAGCCAGTGTGTCCAAAGGAACATATGGTGTGATACCACAAAGTTGTCCAAATGTCAGCCTACGGAAACTTAAGCGACGTTGTGACACCGATTCGATGGAGCGCGCGAGGGTCGTATCGTATTATTTTAATGTTTACAAAATAAAATTGTAAGACATATTGTCGCTATTAAGTGGGTATTTATAAATGAAATTAAATATAGACTCAGCGTAGCCTACTCACATACAACCCATATAGAAGATATTTTTTTTTATATAACACTGTTGAATTCTAATTCGCTGGATATGTACCAACTACTCATTAGATATTATACGATAAAGCAGCAATACTTATAGCCTGTTCCAATGGAAGTAGGAATAAAGATAAATTAGATTTACGTGTTTCATGCGATTTGATAATGATTAATATATCTTTATTTATAATATAATACTATTACACTTAACTACTTATTTCCACTTTAATTTTACTTCTATAACAGATAACAGTGTCCTTTAATCGACGTTCATTGAATATCATAGATTAATCGAGCCCTCGACCAATGATATCGCGTCAATTTGCTGTCAAATGTTGTTCATTTGGCTTTTCCCCGCTTACGGTTGGAATTGAATATAGTATTGCCGTGTTTCGGTGTGAAGAGCGAGCGAGATGGTGAATCTACAGGCGCAAGGGATATAACATCCCATTACCCAAGGTCGGTGGCGCACTGGTGATGTAAGTTATGGTTAAAACGCCTCACAGTCCACCTAGATGTCCGAAAATCCACAACAGCGCGATTTTTAAGACATTTTCTGCCTCGCACAACCACTCTGTGGAACCAGCTTTCGCCGACGGTTTTTCCGAACCGATACGACTTGGGAACCTTCAAGAAAAGACCGTACTCTCTCCTGAAAGGCCGGAAACGCACCTGCAAGCCCCCCGGTGTTGCAGATGTCCATGGGCGGTGGTAGTCACTTTCCATCAGGTGAGCCTCCTGCTCGTTTGCCACCTATGACATAAAAAAAAAAACAGTATCAATGTCTATGGTGACCACGCGTTATCAGGTCCATGGTCCATTTGCTCGTCCGCCTTCCTGAGTAAAAAATAGATACCATTCGTATCGATTAGTTTCCACTATGGTTGTCGCGTGAAGTATTACAAGCAAGCGATTCTTTTCAATTGCAAGTGATGTCAATGTAATACGAACATTCGTCGCGACTGTACGATATCTCGGAGCGGAGGGCGTCACTCTTATAACAACGGGTAGTGCCGCGAAACGTTTTCACTGATGCGGTCGTGGCTTTTATGCACTCGAATTGAGCGTCGCTGTATCGTTTACGATGTATGTATGTTTTGTGCGTTTTGCTATCGACTGTACAGTGTACTTTACGATTTGAACATATTTAACCTTTGATCGTTTATTTGTCTCGATATATTCACCAAAACTGAGAACTCTAGTATAGTCTGTGTGACGTATGGCGGTGTCACGCACACCAAGATAGTAGAGTTAACTCGTTTTTTTTTTTGTAGTGCGACTCTTTATGAACATGATTAATTAAAGGAATTAATTGTTTTATAGCCAGCGTCACTCGGGATTATGTAAGGATTCTAATTATACCTCTTGGTTCCGAATTAGCTTAAGGCGTTTAAACTTATGATGGAATAAAGAAGTTTGCATGACACCCACCCACACATACATACATACATACATACATACATACATACATACATACATACATACATGCATGCATGCATGCATGCATGCATGCATGCACGCACGCACGCACGCACACACACACACACACACACACACACACACACACACACACACACCCTGAAAACAAGTTATAAAAACCTAGCAATAAAAGTTAATGTCACTAAACCAGCGATCTCCTTCCAGACCATTCACTGTGGATTTATTAATTGGTTTATATTAATATAAAAGACGAATAATAAAAAAATATATAACATACTAGTTGTTTTAGGAAATATACTATGTTATATGACACTTGAGAATTTTCCGACTGAATAGTCCGATAATATTTTCTTGTCCTTACCCGATTGAACTCAAGACCTCGGGACTTGAAGCCTTACGAGCTTACCACTGAACGAGACGATATCATGTTACCGATTAACAAAATTATTATTATTTTTAATTAGGTCGGCTCAATCAGTCAAGGTTACGAGTTAATATTGTGATTTTCCTCTTAAAACGATTTAATACCGAATGTATTGTTTTCGTGTTAAAGTTGAATTACGTCTAATTTTTGCCCTCGCCTTACGTCAGACTCTGAGGGGATGACGGAGTGAGGGGTCCGTATCAGTTATTCGGTATCCTTAAGTTCTTTTCTGTATTTTCGTTTAAATAATACTTCTACAACAGATATGAATTAATGAATATAAATTTAAACAAAAGCTAATTAATAGTATGTTTATATATATTTCTATATGCTTTTCCATTATGATTTAAAAAAAAAAAAAAAAAGAAGTAACTATCAATTCTTCTGTTCAAAATTGATAATTGTAATTGTGAAACACATTGCTTAGGTTTAAATACTAATTTGTATTTTATCTTTTCCGATCGCAATGATATGGACGTGGTCCTATGCGATGATTTCGGGTTTGAAACCCGGACAAGCGAACCTCTAATGAAATCTTCTACACTTGTATTTACTGTATAATACTCGAGCTGGTCGAGAGGTCGGACGTGATTGAATAAGCTTTTATCCCTCTCAAGAAGAGCAGAAGTCTTTGTCCAGCAGTGATGTGATATACTGACTGTTATTAACTTCATTTTTTTTTATATTAGCCCGTAAATTAGCCTGTACATTTCCCACTGCTGGCCTAAGGCCTCCGCTCCCATTGAGGAGAAGGAGCATATTGGAGCATATTCCACCACGCTGTTCCAATGCGGGTTGGTGGAATACACATGTGGCAGAATTTCGTTGAAATTAGACACGTCCAGGTTTCCTCACGATGTTTTCCTTGACCGCCGAGCACGAGATGAATTGTAAACACCAATTAAGCACATGAAAATTCAGTGGTGCCTGCCTGGGTTTGAACCCGAAATCATCGGGTAAGATGCACGCGTTCTAACCACTGAGCCTTCTCGGCTCCATTATTAAATTAATGAATACGAAAAAAGGATGAATATTATGTGACGTGCTCGGTGAGACCGCGAGTATATCTGTTTGTTTGTATGTAGGGGGTAACATCCGGAACTAACGATGAACGCTATGTAAGCTACATAATTATATATATATATATATATATATATATATATATATATTACCTAAGATTATGAATGGTAAATGTCCATAAAACATTGGGATTCGAACTTTTATCATCATTCACTTGGTAAATCTTAGGATTTACATGTTAGGTTAGGTTGGAATGGTAAAAGTCCGAAAAACCAACTCGTGTCGGTAAATCTTAGGTTTTACTGGAAAATCTTAAGATTTACCTTAGTTCGAGCTTTTACAGTAACATATATGATACATTTTTCTCGATCAATAATCTGCACCCGTGCGACCCTGCCTGTTATACAATATTTGTCATTAATATTGGATGCGTATCACTAATTAATTTTAATTAGTCATTTAAATGTGACGTGCTTTCTAATAATACGATATGACTACAATTGATTTGTTACCGCGCGATGATCGAATATTTATATTTAGATATTTGAAATGAGCACCAAATCTTTGGACGTATTTTAACGGTTGGGGGGGGGCAGGAAGTTTGAAATGATTTTTTTTTTTTAAATACAGCCATTTGTTGACCGCAGCTTTGTTCGTGGTCAACAAATGGGTAAATGGTTATAAAGAAGTGGCCGATGTCCGTCCTTTGGTTATAAACGGACGGACATCGGCTGAAGTAGCCGATGTCCGTCCTTGGAGTTCAAGCTTCATCAATTTCGTTTCAGTGGTTTGGACGTGAAAGAGCAACAGACGAGCTAACAGACCGAGTTACTTTCGCATTTATAATATCAGAAAGGATATGCTTAAAAATAGCTTGTTCTTACTTCTACTGGTGTCGTTTTGAAACTTACTGAACAGAACTATTCAATACTATTGAAACCCTCATTTTGTATACATTACGCACCAACTATGCGCGCGAATTCGTCCGTGTATATATTTTATACTTACACCCACAGGAAATCCATCAATAGTCACACTATTATTGTAAATTCTACTCCCTTTTCATGGGACCTAAACTGTCCTTCCCCGGGACCTAAAATATCTCGATACGAAATTTCATCTAAACCGGTTCAGAGTTTAAGCGTTAAGAGGAACATTCAATATTGATAACATGACACTGCCTATACAGGCAATATGCTAATAAGGTTTATTTCAATAACGAAATCCACGCAATGTCTTGATATTATAATCGTATCTGTTGTATAAACTATATCATGCTAAAGTTTCATTGAAATTAATCCAGTAGTCCTAAACTTTCTCATTTACTTTAGTAGGATGTGTCTGTGTGCTTAATGCAAACAGATACTAGCTATTCCTAAAGAAAAAAATGTCTAGTATATTTCCCCCCACAATTAACCATCAATTAGAGTTAATAAAACTGTTCGACCGTGTCTATAACCTTTTCTCTTGACCGTGGTTTATGATTAAACCCTAAGATATATTCCAATTACGTCCAACTTAAATTCAGATCGCGTTTCCATTGTTAAGCGTAGCGGTCCAAGTTCACGAGCGGAGCGATTTATTTAAATGTTTGTTTTTATACAATTCGAGATTTGTTAGCGAGTGTTTCGTGGTATATCTTAATGACTAGAATTATTATAAATAAAATAATAATAAAAATGTATGTATACTTATAGTAAAGGAAATATTGTATATGTTAATTTCACAGCTGTGAGTTTTAAATATACAAGTTGTCCGTGCTCTTTAGTTAAATACTTAAACTTAGTACACAAACGTTAGTTTTTTTATTGCATGTGTATGGGACGGACGAATGGACCATCTCTGTATTGTTGTGTTCCGGTTAGTAGGGTGAGTGAGCCAGTGTAATTACAGGCAAAAGGAACATTACATCTTAGTTCCCAAGGTTGGGGGCGCATAGGTGATGTAAGGAATGGTTAATATTTCTTACAGCGCCTTTGTCTATGGGCGGTGGTGACCACTTACCATCAGGTGGCCCATATGCTAGTCCGCCAACCAATGCCATTAAAAAAAAAATCATAGTGATCACCACTGCCAATAGAACGTGACGCGATAAAAAATTAACCGTACCTCACATCGCCATCTCCCCACCAACCCTGGGAACTGAGATGTTATGTGTTGTGACTGTTGCTGAACTGACTAAATCAGCCTTTCAACCGGAACACATCAATACTTATAAGTTGGTTGGCGGTAGAATATACGGGGAGTGGGTTAAGTCTGATGACGATGCATTTGTTAAGAGTGAACTGAAGTAACACATGATTTACTCGATGACCCTGATGATGATGATGAAACTATCGGGTTCGATTCTGGAACATTCGACGAGGAATAATAATAGATTGATGGTAACTACTGAATATGACCAGATTCCACACAGGATTCGACTTCATGCGAACGAACTGCTCCGTTTTTTTGTTTTTTTTTTTTGTACTATAAATTTATTTGCACTTGGACCATCGGCCAAAGTAACGAATGACATCACCCACACAAACATATCGCCAATACAAACAATATAATACTATGGTGTGAGTAATCTCGGCGCTGGCCGGCGGTGACATAATGCTGGAATGCGTTAATTCGCTAATAAATACGTATTATCATACATACATAACATAATCAGCCTGTAAATTTCCCACTGCTGGGCTAAGGCCTCCTCTCCCGTTGAGGAGAAGGTATGGAGCATATTCCACCACGCTGCTCTAGTGCGGGTTGGTGGAATACACATGTGGCAGGATTTCGTTGAAATTAGACACATGCGGGTTTCCTCACGATGTTTTCCTTCACCGCCGAGCACGAGATGAATTATAAACACAAATTAAGCACATGAAAATTCAGTGGTGCCTGCCTGGGTTTGAACCCGAAAACATCGGTTAAGATGCACGCGTTCTAACCACTGGGTCATCTCGGCTCTCGTATTATCATGTATGTTTAAAAATATATATATAAGATTCTTGGGTATTTCAATATCGGGTACATCTTGGTGGTGCATTATTTTTTATAATTTTGATTGGATTTATATAGGGGTATATAGGATATACTATGCTATCATAAGTCCGAATTGAGTCAAGTAAATAATTGACGTAACCTAACTAAACTAATGTTATTATTTTGAGAGTGAGTTTGTGTGTTTGTTACGCTTTAAACGTGATAACAAATCAAACATTATGAAATTTTGAAAATATACTTTATACAAGGAGACATATGAGCCAACGGCAATATAAAGCTACCGTCTGTTCTGATCGTAGATTCTACCGAAAAGTGCCGATGAGAAACTGAGTGGTCACAACAGAAAATTACATCACGCGCGTCAAGTCACGGGCGGAAACTAACATTACATAGTATAAAACAAAGTCGCTTTCCGCTGTCTGTCCGTGCTATATGTATGCTTAGATCTTTAAATTTACAATTAGATATATTTATTGTAATCATATCTATTTGAAACCACTTGTTGCCGGCGGCTTTTCTCGCGTATAGGGCTTGATCTTCATTTTTTTTTTCATTTTATCGCCTTTACAGACAGATACAGCGAGAGTTACTTTCGTATTTATAATATTAGTGTAGATAAGTTGAACTGTTATTTCGATAACATAATCAGCCTGTAAATTTCCCACTGCTGGGCTAAAGGCCTCCTCTCCCTTTGATGAGAAGGTTTGGACCATATTCCACCACGCTGCTCCAATGCGGGTTGGTGGAATACACATGTGGCAGAATTTCGTAAAAATTAAACAAATGCAGGTTTCCTCACGATGTTTTCCTTCACCGCCGAGCACGAGATGAATTATAAACACAAATTAAGCACATGAAAATTCAGTGGTGCCTGCCTGGGTTTGAACCCGAAGTCATCGGTTAAGATGCACGCGCTCTAACCACTGGGCCATCTCGGCTCTTGTTATTTCGATATAATTTTTTTTTATTATATTGAGACATACGTTGCTCGTTTCTGTTATTTCGTCTTACGCGCAAGTCTCGGCTCTCGACGTAATACATATGTACAGTAATGGGTGAGTTCGGGTCACTGGCTGCACGCCGATCAGCTGTGACGGACCGTTGTAACTCCAACTTGGACACCCATCCATCGCCCTACTTAGGTATCTAATATACTCGTCTACGTACGTCCTTTTTTTATATAAGACTATTGCCTGCAGACCGTTGGCCGCGGCTTTGCTCGCCTGGAAAATATTTACAGATTAATTTAAAATATTACGTTAATTTAAGACCTCTTTGTATTCCACATTGGTGTATATTTCGCCTCTTTGGAGTAAATTATCCAGAAACGCTTAAATACGTTTGTATACGTATTTTTAATCAATAGCCCAAAAATTAAATTTGATGTTACTAACTTATAAAATGATGGACTTATATATAAACTTTCAACCTCTATTTCAACCGTAAGGGGTGCTTTGTTGGCTTTAATTTAATACTCTACGCTTGGCGATGATGAATCTGTCAGTTAGTTAAACAGGACGTGCTATTTTATAAGTATATATTCGACAGCTATTTTTAACTTTGTCTGTCAAATAGTTTGAAGGTAACAAAAAAAGATTGATAAATAAGGCATATTACACAATATAAGATTATTATTATTATTTAGTTAGATTATTTAGTATTTATTGACTTCTAAGCAAGATATATGAAAATGTTCGATATAATCTACTTTCCGACCGGTGGAAGCTTTAAATTAAATTTAGGAGCACTTTGGAATCGTCACGTGTAACATGACTTTTATGAGCCTACTTGAATAAAGAATTATTCACTACTGGAAATTTTTTTGACTGTTCCCAAAATATAGTTAAATTAAATAATAAAACGAAAAAATCAAAACGATCGTGATTAACTAGGTTTTTTTTTTTTTAAATCCTGAATTTTTCCAACCCTGATAGGAAGGCGTTGAATGTGCGTGCGCCTTCCTATCCAATTGATGGTAAGGACGTTGGCAATGTAAGAAATGTTAACCATTCCAGTCGCCAGTGCGTCACCAACGTTGGGATTGGAATGTAATGTCCCTTGTGCCTGTTGTTACATTGGTCACTCAAACTTTCAACCGAAACGATAATAATAATTAAATAATTTAACCTGTTTAGCTGCAGCGATGGTAACTACTGTTCCTGGCTTGCAACAGTACCACCAAATTCTTGGTTTAAGATCGAACATACAATCTTGCCGATTTAAAATATCAATTACGGATTTGATATGTAACGTTATAAAAGCAATTCGTTAATGAATAAAAGATCAAAATACATAGTTTTAATGATAAAGTGTCAACACTATCGCGTCGACGGAAACTCGGTTACACACTGATAAAATATTAGTAGGCAGTTAACGTGACTAATGGCACGTGATCGCTTGGTACGAGTTATAAACTGATCTAGCGCGGTGTTTCGATCGCTCCAGTTCTCTGGCGAGTGTTCAGTTTAATACTCACGATCGGTGTAAACCGGTATCTATATGCATTATTAGCATTAGCAGCCTGTAAATTTCCCACTGCTGGGCTAAAGGCTCCCTTTGAGGAGAAGGTTTGGAGCATATTCCACCACGCTGCTCCAATGCGGGTTGGCGGAATACACATGGGGCTGAGTTTCGTTGAAATTAGACAGATGCAGGTTTCCTCACGATGTTTTCCTTCACCGCCGAGCACGAGATGAATTATAAACACAAATTATGCGCATGAAAATTCAGTGGTGCTTGCCTGGGTTTGAATCCGAAATCATCGGTTAAGATGCGCGCGTTCTAACCACTATCTATGTATCTATAGGGTATTCCAATCGAAGTAGAAAAAAAGATAAACGTATCTTAGATTTACGTATTTCATGCGATTTACTAATAACTCAATGAAATCATGATAAATATATATTTATTTATAATACAACACTATTACACTTAACTGCCTGTATCCACTTTAATTTTCCTTCCAAAGTTCCGATAACATATTCGCCAATGTTCGAATATAATTATTTCACAACGATATGAATATCATAGACTATTCAAGCTGTCGACCAATGATATCGATATCAATTCGATGTCAAGTGTTGTTTATTCGGCCTTTGTCCCCTTGTGGTTGGAATAGACTATAACTGTAATGAATTTTGTATTTAATCTTTTTGACACGTTCATTTTACCATAGGTCACGGTTTCGAATCCGGCAGCGCCATTGAGCTCACATTTGTCCGAGTGATTATAATTCACGACGTGTTCGGCTGCGGAGGAAAACACGAAACGTTTACGACATATCCAAGGAGTGATATAGCGGGCGAATTTAAGTGAAGCGTCCGCGTATATTATTAACTTAGCCTATCGATAAATTTAAATACCACGTCAATAAAAAACGACGAAGAATAAGGCTCGATAAACAAAAAAGCTTAGATGTAGTCGTTGGTCTGATATGACTCGAAACGGTTTAGTTTTACATTTAATGTTATACGGTATATCGTTATCTATAATACTAGTAGAGCCGAGACGGCCCAGTGGTTAGAACGCTTGCATCTTAACCGATGATTTCGGGTTCAAACCCAGGCAGGCGACACTGAATTGTCATATGCTTAATTTGTGCTTATAATTCATCTCTTGCTCGGCGGTTAAGGAAAACATCGTGATGAAACCTGCATGTGTCTAATTTCAACGAAATTCTGCCACGTGTGTATTCAACCGACCCGCATTGGAGCAGCGTGGTGGAATATGCTCGAAACCTTCTCCTCAAAGGGAGGCCTTAGCCCAGCAATGGGAAATTTACAGGCTGCTAATGTAAACTATTATTATAAATGCGAAAGTAACTCTGTTTGTCTGCCTGTAGCCCTTTCACGGCCAATCCGGTGAACCTAATTTTATGAGATTTGCTGTAAAGTACGCTTGAGCTCCAAGGGATTAGGTTACTTTTTTATGCCTAATATCTAACGACGAATCCCTAAAACGCGAGCGAAGCTGCAGGCCACTATTAGTACATAAATAAATAAGTAATAAATATTCATGGTAATAAAAAATAGCCTAAGTTGAGTAAAGACTATTTTGATTTTGATTGATTTTCTCAGTATAATCGACGTCAACAATTACGTCTCCAAATATTCGTTAAGAGTTGTTTTCTGCGGCATCGCTCGTCTTCAAGGGATTGGTCGTTGTGTATAATAAAATAGCTTAATCCTTCTTAGGTGTTTAAACTTAAAATTCCGTTCAGTTTCGCTATGAAAGCGCAACACACAGACATACCTTCGCATTTGTAATATTAGTATATATTATATCGATTCTATTCGGAACAAAAGTTTTTAAATCGCTCGAAACGTGTACCATACACCAAGAACCCATATGAACATTACTCAAATACATCTCGTTGCCGTAGCTCAGTAACGACAGAGGTCACTTTCCCTCGCCCCGCACGTCCTATCAGTGCGACAAGGACGATCACAAGGCCCGCGGCGGTCGCGGGTTACGTGTTTGTACTACAAGCGGGTTTATTGTTAATTGACTTCCAATCTTTGACTATATTTTGATTTACGTTGCGTCGATTTAATTAATAGCTAACTATATCATTTATATGGGTATATATGTTACTGCAAAAGCTCGAACTAAGGTAAATCTTAAGTTTTTCCAGTAAAACCTAAGATGTCCATAAATGTCCATTAAAACTTTAGGATACGAACTTTTACCATCATTCACTTGGTAAATCTTAGGATTCGAAAAAGTCGTTCCTTTATAATAAATACTTACATTTACCGACTCACGTCGGTAAATCTTAGGTTTTACTGGAAAATCTTAAGATTTACCGTAGTTTTTACAGTAACATATATAAATGAAAACTAAAAGTATACTACTGACAGGTAGTAGTAACTTTGTGTTTTGCGCTCTGGGTAGCTCTCTTGCGCTTTGTACCACTTACTCTACGGATATTCTTCTGTAACTACAAGCACACGGGACATAACATCTTAGCTCCCAAGATTGGTGGCATATTGGTGTAAGAAACGGTTATTATTTCTACTACAGCGTCAATGTCTATACCACTTACCATCGGGTGGCCCATTTGCCCGTCCGCCTACCTATTACATAAAAAAAAGAATCAAAGTAAAATAGCAATTCAGTTAAACTTAATAATTCCTTTAGTAATTTACTCGAAACTAAATATTTTTCCAAATGATTTCACGTGAAATTCCAGTCGATCAGGGTGACAATATAATTTCAAGCTTTATAAATAATTCTCTATAACAAATATATTTTTCATTATTTCTTGTGACGGATCAATCATTAAAAAAAAAAACGAAAAAAGTATGTATTTGTACCAGTCTTAAATACTATGCGACATAAAATTAAAATTTAACAAATTATTAAGTAAAATTAATTACAATAATAATCTTATATACAATAATGTAAAATAAATAGTTTCGGTTATAAAAATATTTATATGTAATAATGATGTGATTATAAATTAATGACGACATCCTATGGCATAGTACCGTGGAGGCTAGGGTTACTCGCTAACACACGTTTTGTTGGGAAATTACGTATTCACATACAGCGTTTAAGGCCGTGCGTTAATTGATACCGGAATTAATGTCGCATCGCGCATGCGTCGAGTATAACCGAGGAGCCTTTTACACGTCCCGTGGGTGGTGCGCGCAACTGACGCATATATAATGTATGCCACATGCATGAATAGCACTATTAGTGCATGGATCATAGACAAAACTTTACTTTGTTGTACTTTTTTCGTAGGGCTTTGTGCAAGGAACCATCCTTTCATCACTTAATCTACCTCCGAGCAGCAATACTGTAAAACATATCATCGAAGGGGTGGAGGTCTTTGCCCTAGCTGTTGCTTCAGTGAATATATATCATAATTCGCCGGTGATGGCGGGGCGCCTAAGTCTGGAGTTTCTCAATACCCTACGCATGTCGTTAGACCTGGTCCTCGGTCAAACTGCGCTTATGCTCAGTACATACGAAAAAAAGGTCGTCCATGTTTTCTATTGACCGTCTTTGACCTCCCAGTCCGACCCTATTCGAATATAAAAGGGCGCCGAATGCATGTTCAGCCCCGGGCGCCTAGATGGTTAAGGCCACCCCTGATCTATATGACGGCGACTGTGATAGATCAGCGGCACGCCCGTCATCGGTAGGAGCTTCTGTTACAGGGTTCATGGCGTAGGTCTCAGGCAATTAACCACAACGATACAATATGACAATTCTTGTACTTTATGTAGGTAATCAGCTAACACAAATTATGAAGTACTTAGGTATATTATAACTATCCGAGTTGCGTGAACCAACGGTCCCGTTTGGAAGGCTCGAACTGTATCGCTCTCTGTACTAATAATTAGCTTCGGACTCATCGCTCTCGAAAGAATTCAATATGTGACGTCCCTTCAAACGATTCCGATCACGTGACTCGTTACGTCACGGCGTCCGCACCCCACAGATACAACGAAATCATCTAAGTTAATAATTATTCATAATCGACGACATATACAATAATGTATTGTTTATCGTGTTGCAGATACAGCAGAGGCGCGGCGTCAGGATGAGTAAAGACGGTTGAGACGGCCGCGCGTCGGCTCACGGCGCGCACACTAACCATGTCTTTCTTTAATAATCTTAAAAAGGTGATACACACTATTCATTATTAATTTGGGAGCCGATATGGCCCAGTGGTTAAAACGCGTGCATCTTGAGGCAAGCTACA
Source organism: Vanessa tameamea (assembly GCF_037043105.1). Classification (NCBI taxonomy): domain Eukaryota; kingdom Metazoa; phylum Arthropoda; class Insecta; order Lepidoptera; family Nymphalidae; genus Vanessa; species Vanessa tameamea. Next base: position 2,443,714 of record NC_087337.1, read on the forward strand.
CCGAATTTTCATATGCTTAATTTGCTCGGCGGTGAAGGAAAATGTCGTGATGAATCATCTAACTTCAATGAAATTCTGTCACCTGTCTATCCAACAATTCGCATTGGAGCGGCTTGATGGAATAATCTCCAAACCTTCTCCTCAAAGCGAGAGGATATATACCAACAGGCGGATATTTTACTTTTTTTATTATGAATTCTCGTCTTCAATAAATAATATGCAGTTGGTACAATACAAAGACCAATCATTTGTACAGCCTACTGCAATAGCAGGAGGAGTTAAGCCAAATAATAACTTTGATATTCATTAATTAATACATTATTGCTTCGTTTAAAAATAAACGTTACAAAATTACGTTAAAAAATAAACAAGGTATCTTAATAGATACATGTTTTAAATTTTCAGGTGCTGCACCTGGGCGGCGGCAATGACGCCAAGAAAAAGAAAGTGTTCAGCAACATACGGGACAATTGCGACCCAGGCGAGAACTGGGATATGGTCGGCGAGCTCGGCGATGGCGCTTTTGGAAAGGTATGTCATACGAACTGTCCGTCACGACTTCGTCCGAATGAAATAGGAATTGTTTTCAAATTTCACACCTCCAATCTGAACCAAAAACACAAATTGATAAATTCAAGAGTTTTTTTTTTAATAAAAGTAACAGCGTAAAGGTTGTGCTAGGAGGACAGGAATGGAAATCGACTGCGACCTGCTACTTGAACTTCGTTAGACGGCCCGTAAACCGTTGCGCCATGGACTGGTTTGAAAATATCATTTGAACATATTAAAATTTGTTAATTAAATAAACAGTCCAGTAAAAACCTACGAAAAGTATCGTTTTTAGAGTTGATAAACTTTGAATATATCCGCACCGTCAGGTATACAAAGCGCAGCACAAGACGACGGGTCAGCTCGCCGCGGCCAAGATGTGCGTCCTCGACAACGAGGACGATCTCGCGGACTTCACAGTCGAGATCGAGATCCTCTCCGAAGTTCGGCATCCGAACGTGGTCGAACTGCACGAGGCGTACTTCATCGATAACAAGCTATGGGTGAGTTCACGTGAGGTATCTTCGCTAAAACAGGTGCCGGAGAACTGCTGTCGAACGGTACGTGAAAAGTGAGATACACAAAAATACTGAAACGGTAATTGAAATATAAATAGTGGGGATACTTGTACAAGGCACGTCAATTTATAACTTCCGCACATACGCGAGTTAATGATTCGTTAAGCTATGCACGAGAGGAGAGAGCAGGAGCACAGGCTTTTCGTACTGAGGCATTACACTACTACAAAAGTTTAAAGCTTCTAAGAACCAACTGGAACGAGGTATATTTAGATGTCTAAATAGACGAGTATAATTTCAGATGCTGCTCGAGTACTGCGACGGCGGCGCGCTGGACTCGGTGATGTCGGAGCTGGAGAAGGGCCTGAACGAGTCGCAGATCGCGTACGTGTGTCGCGAGATGTGTCGCGGGCTGCAGTTCCTGCACTCGCGCCGCGTCATACACCGGGACCTGAAGGCCGGCAACGTGCTGGCCACCATGGTGGGGGGCGTCAAGCTCGGTATGTGACGTTACATACTTGTATTATTTTTGACAAATAAAAGCTAAAGTTATAATTCTATATATTAACCACACGATCTGATACAATGCCGCCCCCCCTCCCCCGCAGCCGACTTCGGCGTGTCGGCTAAGAACAAGTCGACGCTGCAGAAGCACGACACGTTCATCGGCACGCCGTATTGGATGGCGCCCGAGGTCGTGCTCTGCGAGACCTTCCGTGACCACCCCTACGACTTCAAGGTGAGTCCCCCATATGGTGTGTAGCGTGAAGTCAATAATATACAATTAATCTACTTCTAGAATAAGAATGCTCGTGCGCAATTTCAAAGATTATCCTATATCTTCACTCTCATATTCCGATGGGACGCCAAGTACCAAGACGTACCGGCTGTGTACTGCATTCCAACCATAACAGGAGCAAAGCCAAATAAAACCATTTGACAGCAAACGTTTGACGTTTGAACATTTGCCGCGATATCATTGGCCGAGAGCTCGATTAATCTGTGACCTTCACTATGGATTTGCGAAAAAATGGCGTTTTGAACGTCGTCGAAACCGCTATCGTGATTTTGGAAGTAAAATTAAAGTGGAAATAAGTAGTTAAGTGTAATAATAAATAAATATATATTAATCATAAACTCTTAGTCGTGCACAATATAGCCGAGTTAGTAACAAATCGAATGTTTGTTTATCTTTATTACTACTTCTATTGGAGAGGGCCATATGATCTTTGCGAGATACGGAAGCACTAAAGTCCTAAAACAATATTTATAAATATAAGTAAGGTTGACACCTTAAGAGGAGGAGGATAAACTTAGGGGGACTTTGCAAGTAAGGTATGCGTAATATTTATTACAGTTCCAATGTATATGAGTTGGGGGGTACGCCTACCACCAGGTAGCTATTGAATCGCCTTAACTGTCATTCGAACTATGTAAAATTGAATGTGTTTCTTTTTCCAGGTGGATATCTGGTCGCTAGGTATTACGCTTATAGAGTTCGCACAGATGGAACCGCCGAACCACGAGATGACACCGATGAGGGTCCTCTTGAAGATACAAAAGAGCGATCCACCGAGCCTCGACCAGCCGTCCCTCTGGAGTAAAGCTTTCAATGACTTCATAGCGAAGGCTCTCGTGAAAGTGAGTATATTTAACGGACTTCTAATAATGAAAGAGTTTAATTTTTTTTTTTCTAGTTTAACATCTATATTACATCATTAAAGATTAGCTTATTAAAGTATTATCTGAACTTGCGGCTTTACCTGCGCGAAATTTATAAGACACAAACTTTCAACCCCAGTTTTCCCCCTTAGGGGTGGTAATTCGTATTTTTTTGTGTTTTATACTTATTGTTATGTAATTGTTTAACAATATGTTTTTTTTAATTTAATATTATATTTATTCAAAATCAAAATATTCTTTCAAGTAATTTTGAATAAACAAGCACTTTTGAATCGTAATTTTACAGAACTATGTTAAGTGAAACTACCACCGATTCGGATTAGATTCTTCTTTTGTAATATTTACTTTTGCATTAATAAAAATTATAAAATAAAAAAATTATATTCTATCGAGAAGTACCGGCAAGAAACTTAGTAGTTACTCCTTTCCAACGTTTAAAAAACAAAGTTATGTTAGTTAAATAAAATTATATATGTACATATATAATATACAATGCCTGGAAGTCAGCAAGTTTTGTACATATTTGTAATTGCTCGTCGAAGGGGGTTTACATTTAGTATATAGTATATAAAAATTTCGTTTCGTTACATAGGATCCAGAAAAGAGGCCGACAGCCACCGATCTCCTTAAACACGAGTTCGTCTCCGGCGACCTCGACTCGAAGTCGCTCCGTGACCTCCTACTCGAGTACCGCGCGGAGGTGGTCGAGGAAGAACTCTTGGACGACGATTCAGAGGTACTACATATTTGTTTTGTATTTTTATTTATAACACCATGTGAAAAATAAAACTAGGAATGGAAAAAAAGAGTAACTAGTTTATAGTTTAAAAAATATATATATTTTTGTATGTATGTTAAAGTTTTTAATCGTTACATGGGATTCTGTATATCTACCATACCGTGTTGTTTATTAAACATCTTTGTATTATAATATATTATATAGCAATTTTATATTGCTTCATAAAAGTAGATTACATATGTTCTAATGGAATATGTTTAATATACTTTGTAAATTTAATATCAATAATAATATCGCTTAACTAACCCACTTTATCGATTTATTAATTGAATTATATCACTAAGTGAATCTGACTTATCCTTTCCATGAGAAATATTTGTATTTTGTCGTCTTATCTAAAGTAAGAACACTTTAGTGGAACATTGTTTCTTAATCTGTGGTCCGTTATGATATGTGTTGCCATTTTAATTATTCCACGATAAAATAAAATTCACCATCACAACGAACTCATTTTTTTTTTTTTTAAATGAGTACTTCATAAATTGAAATTAATTTATATCATGTTTTAAAGTAGCTGTATTATGTTTATATTTATGAACAATTTACATAAACATTACGATTTATAGTAATTGTTATAAATACCGTGCAACGTAATGTCAATGACTTCAAATATTGAGTACTTTTGACTTTTATTTATTTTTATGTATTTAAGAAAAGGATGAGTCATCTTCACACTGCCTTAACAATATAAATTGTACATTAATAATTATATTTTACACGCAACCATACTAATCCTAACACAATTCAATCGTACATTATATAAACAAAATAAATAACACTAGATTTTATAACGAACGTCAATGTCGTATATTTGGAACAGTGCTGGCTTTAGGCGTGTGTGATTCGTATAAAAACGTCCGATTGGTTAATTATATATATACAGACTAAAAGGCAATGGCTCAATTCGTGTGGTTGGTATTAATTAGTCGCTTTCACTTGCGTACACGACGTACGACTAAGTATACTTTAGATTTGCAAGACAATTTTGTTTACGCTTTGGTACAACGTCTCAGTACCGTGTCAGAAAGATATTTCATTGAAATTTATTCTCAAGCGAAGCGTGTTCAATCAGGTTCGGTATGATAGGTTAATTGTATATGTGCTACGAGTGAACGTGACGATGCAACCCATCTCGGGTGTCGTAGAGCGGCGCGAGTGAGCGAGACAAAGTATGCGCGTCGTCCGAGCGAGCCTTGTCTATTTGCCGATGTATCTAGACGTAGTAAAGTCGCGACGCCCGAGCTCGGCCGCCGAAGCCAGCACGGCTCCGCGTTTATGTAATGTACGTGTGCACGCGGCGGGAGGCGCGGGCGCGGCGCGGGCGGCGGCGCGCGGGCCGGGAGCACTACCAGCGGGTTGGTTAGTACCTAGCGCTCGCGGCGCGGGAGTCGTCCCGCTTTGGCCCCCCATGCTATACTCGAGGAGGACTATGTTAAATAAGTCTTTGTGAGATATCTCATTTTCTCAGAATTATATTTAAAATGTAGTAAGAAAATTACACAATGACTGTCCTTGATGATTTACGAATATGATATGTTATTGTCCTGTACGTTAATGTTACGTACGTGTCTGGTTTACATTGCATGCGAATCGAACGGCCAGCCGCTAGAGGATCAGCCGTCGTCGAAGGTATCTATACTGTGTTATAATGTCAGAAGTAGAGATAAACAAACCGTCCCGCTATGTTGTCCCCTACAAACATTTCTTGATTAATATATATCTTTATTTATAAAAAAACATTCCACTCAACTTATTTACTTTAATGTTATTTCCAAATTCAAAACCGCGTTCGAAACGTCATTTTTGATCTCGACCAATGATATCGTTTCGATTCAAGGTCAAAGTTGTTTATTTATCTTTATTCTTCATTCCATTGGTTTAAAACTTTTCATAAACGGGTCAATCTTTGTCATTGTGAGTTTTATTCGGTTTTTTTTTTTTTAGGTTTTGTATTTAGTTGTACGTTCGTTAGTGTTTGTTGCTTTTTATTTTATGTTTATTACAGTTTGTTTATATATTTATTTTTCTGTATATGCATGTATAACTATTAAGTTTTTTCTCGGTTCGTCTGGGTGTAATCTATATTCCGAAATGTTAGTAAGTTTACATTTTAGAGATCATTTGAGTCATTCGGCAGTCGTTTTACGAGTTTAAATAATAATAATAAAGCTTTATTTAATTCCACATACCACAATTTGTTTAATAAACTAGTGTAAATAAAGATTAATTTTTAGCTATACTACTAAGATTATTTAGTAAACTAAATTATTTCTAATAACTAACTAAAAACTAATTAACATATGTTGTCGTGGATTAAATATATTTTGTAAAGTTACTACCGATTGGAAATGAATCAAAGACTACCGAGAAGAACGTCCATGAAATGATTTTTTTATTAGATGTAGTTATGTCTATGCATCCTGTATAAATATTAAGGAAATACTAACACCGAACTTTTATCTCCTATTTTACTTCCTACGATGTAATATGCTTAATTTTTTAATAGCTTTTTAATAAATGGTCAGTACACTTATTTAATAATACTCTACGGAGTTAATATAGACCCAGTACGTTCGTGTCGGCCGTTTAATGTGTTATAATGATTGATTCGGTTTGTTTCGTGCGCAGGAGCACCGCAGCTCCCAGATGCATGTGGACATGGAAGATGACTCCACCTCGGTGAGGTCGGGCGACACACCGGACATCAAGAGTGAGTTGTTTTGCTGCGATACGGTTTTAATATTATTTATTTGATTTATAGTTTTTGTTAGTTTGTTTGCGTCAAATCTTGTAAGCTGAATAAGTATCGATTGCTCTTATCCTACGGAATTTTTCATGTTGGGTCAGTTAGTACATACCCGGGATTGACTCCAAAGGAAAGAACTCCTCAAGGATCAACAGCATAGATATTTTGTTAAGATGAATCCTCTATTCATAGGCTAACTTAGAACAGCATTATATCCTAGTGTGAGATTCAGTGTATTTATGAGTATAGTAGAGAAATCTCAAGATACAACTGTCCGCAAGTGTCTCTTCCGGACTAGATTGTAACAAGCACACGTAATCATTGCGCACCTCGCCCCCCAGTGTCGGAGGCGGAGGCCCGCGCGCCGCCCTCCCCGCGCGCCGCGTCGCCCGCGCCGCCCGCGCCCCCCGCGCCCGCCGCGCCCGCCAAGCGCGCGCTGCCCGACGACGCGCCGCCCGCTGACAGGAGACCGCCGGTGAGACGATCATTTACAACTTACAGGGCAGAGGTCCGATTTAAAAGTTCCAATTACAAATTCTTTCCTACTTCTATAAATTTTAGTTTCCACGTATAAGTATGGGAAGTTATAATGTAATTAATTTTTATGTTCAGGCACCAAAGAAAGAAAAAGGTCCCGCGCCTCCTCCCCCTGGCGCGACGTCGCCCCCATCACCTCCCTCGCCGCCCTCACCGGGTCCCCCTTCCCCCGCCCCGCCCGCCGCGCGTGCCGTTCGAAAGCCGCCCGCGCCGCCACCGCCCGCCGTCACCCCCACCACGCCCTCTGCGCCCTCAACTCCTACCACAGTTCCCTCTACGCCCACCACGCCCTCGGCCGTGGCCGGACGCATCGTGGAGCAGGTTAGTGCCTTATCTATACCATTCTTTTTAATGGCTACCATGTTTGATTTCACAAAATTATAAAAAAACATATAAGTGCTTCATTTGCTGAAAAAGATTTAAAACAATAGAATTTGAAGCTTATAGTTAAAATCGTTTTAATTTGTTGAATAAAAGTATTACTACTTTATACTTTAATACTTATAATGATAAAAATCTTGAAAACAGGTATGTCGCGATGCAGAAAAGGCGGTTGAAGAAAAATCAGAGAAAACAGAAATAAAAGAATTTAATGATAAGGACGTGAAACCAAAGCCGGAACATAGATTAGCTTCCCCCGAACCCACAGACGACAAACAGGCGACTGTCAACGGAACGAATGCACACGATAAACTAAACGAAGAACTTAACAGGAGTCCAAAAGTTAAGCAAACGAACAAAGTTATAGAAATCAAGAGAACAAGCCTCGAGATAAATGAGATCACGACGGAAGTCAACAGGTCGAGCCTCGCCATCAACAAAGTTGAGATCGACGCGAGCCGAACGGGTGACGTCACCAAAACAAGCCTCGACGTCAAAAGCGTCAACAAGACAGAAGTCAACAAGGCCAGTGTCAAGACGAGTCCAGAGAAGAACAAGGCAAAGGTAGAAGTGAGAAAGAGCGCGGACGATGTCAGACTCAACGAGGACGTCAGAGTAAAAGAGACGAATAGAAGAAGTGCCGATATTAGCAAATTTAACACGGAAATTAGTAAATCCAGCGTCGAGATAAATAAGACCCAAGAAGTTAAACCTGAAGTTCGCTCGATAGCTGAGCTCATTAGAAACGATAAAAAGGAACGTTCCAGATCGAGCTCCACCGACGAGATAGTCGATACGAAGCGAGTCAGCGCTGAAGTTAGTCGCATCGAGTCGAGGTCGCGGTCCGTGGACGACAAGGACAGGTGTAGCGTTGAAGTCAAACGCGTTAGTAAAGACTACTCGAGGTCGAGCTCGATCGAGGAGAAGGAAGTCGAGAAGCCGAGAAAGGTCGAGATCAGACCGGTTACGGTGAGTCTTTTTAATTTCATATTGTATATGTGTCAGGACACAGTAGCATTGTGCTCAACTGGAGGGGGATATTGGAATATTAATAACCTCTTAAAAAATCAAGGACAGACAGTAACTTTACCGGTAACCTTTAAAAAAAAAAATGGCAATTGTTTGCTAAAAAGTGAATATTTTTTTGATATAATTTGTAATCATTTCGTAATACGTGTCTTATCAAATAATGGTAATCGTCGTTTTTACTTTTTACTACTTTTCCCTTACACATATAATATTCCCGCCTTTGAAGAGTTACTCAGTCCCATGTGATAACTGAAAGAGCCCTTGCCCCTGCAGCCGGCGGCGGTGACAGTTGTGGCGGTGAGTGCGGAGCCCAACTCGCTGGCGGCGGCGCCGGTGGGGCTGGTCACCGTCACCACCACGCACCCGCCCGTGCTCAACACGGCCGCGCCGGTCAGTATACACTACTCCATTCGATAGAATAATAATGTTTCGTCGATAGTCGAAACGATTATGTAAGTTTTACTTTAGGAAAACATCGTGAGGCAACCTGCACGGGTTAGATGATATTTGACATTCGTATCAAACTTACTTTTACTAGACTTTTACAAGCACTTTTGAATCGTCATTTAACAAACTATATTAAGTGAAGCTACCACCGGTTCGGAATGTAGATTCTACCGAGAAGAACCGGCAAGAAACTCAGTAGTTACTCTTTTTCAACATCTAAAAATACAGTCATGTTAGTTAAATACAATTATATATGTATGTTGTCTCCTGCCTGGAAGTCAACAAGCATTAACTCCACACTTTTTTATCATCTATATAATTGTATCGTATAATATGCCTTCTTTACCAATTTATTTTTTTTACAAATTATTTGAATTTATGAAACCGCAAAGTTAAAAATGTCTGGGAAAATGACATATTAAGTCGTAATCATTCTCCTTATATAATGAGACTTGTTTTTTTCAAGTTTATTGTATTTCTTCATCGGATAAATAAAATACAAAGTGTAACGTATAAAAAAGATATATGTATTAATAAATATTTATTTATACTTATCCAGCTCCCCCACAACGCGGTGACCATATCGACAACACCGCCCATGGACGAAGTGGTAGTGGTCCGCGCCGGCTCCTCCTCCGACGATGACGCCTTCGCGCCCTCCTCGCTCGACTCCCTCGACTGCACCACCTGCTACAACGGTATGTTACGCCATCATTCGCTTGCCCATATCCGATAAATTTGGGGTCGACTGCATACAAAAACTTACCGTCACTTGTCCGACGACAAACCTATTTGGCATTCTCAAATTTCTTTTACTATATTAGGCTACCAAATCATCTCACTATTGTAAACGTGAGGTTGCCAAGTTTTATCTTAATTAAATTTAAAAAGGCTCAAGTGCAAATGGTAAATTGCAAACGTAAATTTGGATCGTGAAGTGTATCTCAGCAATATAAATATATGTTTTTTGGTGATGGAATTTTATGTGTGTGGTACCCAAAAGGACCTATTAATAGAATAATCTATCGGTTACAGAAAAGAGTCGCGGACGGCGACTGGATAGTAGTGAAGTGTTAATACTCAGCCCCGGAGCTGGTGATTCAGGAGTCTTCGATGACAGTCAACAAAATCATCTCAATCTCGTAAGTTTTTTTAACATTTATATATATATATATAATAGAATAATAACAATACATTTTTTTATATAAGCAGAAGTAAAAACTGTAACACTATAAAAAAAATATTAAAATATATAAGTCGTGCTAACTGTACCCGTCGCCCTCAGGACACGTCGCACGTGTCGGTGGTGACGGTGGGCGAGGAGGTGCGCGTGCGCGACTCCGCCAGCGCCGCGCCGAGGCTCAGCCCCGACAGCTTCGAGAGGTACCGCCTATATGACTGTACTGTACTATATGATTTTAAAGTGGAGGTCCAACATATACTGCGGTGAAACAAACATTAGCGAGCAAAGAAAAATGTTTATTTCCACTCATAAATTGCAGTACAAAAATAAATTATTTTTTTAATAAAATAAACATTTAGTGCGATTATTTATCCATTTGTTGTCGTTTCCAGCGGTCGATCGCAGTCGGACAGCGGCTCGGTTGCTTCGGAACGGTCGCGACGCGGTGACGCGGACTCGCTTGCCACCACTGCAACCACGGCCACCACCACGAGCGCCACCAGCGCCTCTCCCGACTCGCACCACCTACTCAACGGTGCCGCAAGGTATATACACTACTAATTTAAAATAGAACTCACTTTCAACCCGCATCAAATTCTGGGTATAGCAAATACTCTTAACCTGGATTATGGATGATATTGATGTTAATTTTTATGTGGAAATAGAATCACTTCTGCTTGGCTTTATCAATGGAAATCACGGCAGCTGATCTCAACTGCATAATTATGCAGAAGATATTTTCCACAGTCTACTGGTGCACGATTCGAGAGAGAGGAGAGATGAGAGTGTTATACTAATCATTTCTTAATTCTGAGTACTCTGGGCGAGCCCAGAGTACTCAGAATTTCTTGACTGAAGACTCAAAAAATAAACTATACATAGGAATTACTCGAGAACAAATTGTTCTCAAAATCTCGGTCTCAGCGGCCTTTTAATCAAGCCACGAACGATCAACGCATTATCACGTAACGATAATAAAAGAGTATATAAATGATTTACCATATTACAGAGTAAATTCGGAAAATCAAGACACGGAGGAGGTGGTGCTCAGGAGAAAACCACAAGACGGACAACCCAACAGGATACAAAGGTTCGTGCTGTGAACGATGATAGATACTAGAACTTAGTTTTTAACTGCAAAAAGAGTAGGAGGTTAACAATTTGATTATATATATATATTTGTTACCTCAGAATTCTGTCATTAATGAACCAATTTAATTTTTGGTCCGAATTCAATTTGATAATAATTCTTTAATTCCGTATATCGTTCATTCGAGACAAATTTCACCGAATCTCGTGTGGGGAGGGGGTTTCGGCTAATATGACGTGATTTTTTTGATGATTGATGATTTTACTGTTAATTGCATGTACATGTTAGTCCCAGAAGTCTTTTTTGACTTTTGAAATCAAACAGAAGTCTTCGTGGACTGAATTAGATTTATTTTTTTGAGTATCATTACTCAATAAGATTGCCTGAAAAGTAGGCCTTATCAATGTATTCAACAACCTTAAACAGGATTTTTCGTATTGCGATATACCTATTTTAACCATAATAAATCAATCCTTTACTCATTCAATACAATCTTCAGATAAATAGGGTCTTATTAATATTTTAAAAAACTAATCTTACAAGATGTAACAAATGCATTGTTACAACCGATGCTCATTGTTTTTTCTAAGGAAGAAGAATAAACCGGGAATAAATTTAATAGTTACAATTAAAATCAGCATTTGAAAGACTCTAGGTACTCCTCGTATATTTTAAAATAGTGTAGAAATCTCCTATGCCAGTAGTTAATATAATTTTGTTAATAATTAATTGTAAAATAATTGCCAGGTCCAAAGAAGACATCCACATGGCTAATCTTAAGAAGAAGACGCGGAAACGGACGAGAAAGTTCGAGATCGACGGCGTCATCGTCACCACCACCACTTCCAAGGTAAAAAAAAGTAAAGGTCCCCCTGCTGGGCTTTGGCCTCTCTTTTTTTTTTCATAAATTTATCCAAACACAAAATTTCATCTCTTTCTTGATCTTCATCGGATAAGTCGGAACTCTCTTTCCCTTGAACTTCTTTTTGTTTTTAATTTATCGTATCTTTTTCTGCTGGTTGTTGATGAATTTGTGCTAATATTTTTATTGTTTCTACAATTGCCTCGCCGCGTGAATGTTTCTGGTTAATTATCTCCATTTTCCACCTCTTCCTCTTCGTTTTCCCTCACATTTTGAATGATTCAAAGTTACCCAAATTATAATTATGCCATGTTTTGACCAAGTTTAAGTTTATCAGTATTTATCGTAATAATAGCACCCAAAATCAAACATTTATTGTTAAATATGAAGAATAGACATTAATAAGCAAATACAATCCAAAACTTACCCATATATCGTCGTCTGAATAGATTTAAACTGGATTTAGAACCGCAATATATTAACTTTCATTCAAGTAGCAAGGGAAAAGGCGGGTAAATTAGAAATAAATCTGACGTACGTATATTTTTTTTTACCATAGACTTGTAAACATATTATTGGTCGTTGCATTTTACGCATTCAAGGAGGAAAAATTACAAAAAAAGGTTAGAAAAAAATTATTAAACAGTCTGTTTCATTTTATTCAAAGTTGCATACAAATTCAAAGTTACCCGAAATGACTGTATATATAAATTATTTTCAAATATTTGTAGGTTATATGGGGCGACGAAGAAAGCGGTCGCACGTGGGACGACCACGCGCTGCGCAAGCAGGAGCTGCGCGAGATCAAGATGCTACAGAAACAGGAGCAGAAACAGTTCCAGGACCTCAACGCGAAGGAGCACCAACTCAGGGATCAGCAGGACAAGAGGTGGGTGTGTCTTCATTCTTCTGATGTAAGAAGTTAATTATTCTGACCAATGATTTCTACACACAAAGACCTAATTCAGTTCCCTCCACATATATCTGTTTTGACATGTTTTCCTCTCAAATTATAATACAACACATGTTCTCCCTGGGTCCTCATCATTTGCTTGTCCAGCTTTTGCCCACAAAATGTCGTTTCCTTTATTTATGATGGCTTGGCGCCGTGCTCCATTCATTTGCATCACTTGACATTCTCTTTTACTTTTTTTGCTTATATCATTCTCTTGCCTTGTGCTTATTCAGACTCCGGGCATTCTTCGTGCAATACATGTGTAAACATTTGCGTTTAGACTGTGTGCTGTTGATTTCACCATATCTATCCGAATGCAATAATTTTGAACCATCTGTTCAGGTTCGAGGCGGAGCTGGCGTCCTTGTCACGCGCGCACGAAGCCGACCTGGAGACGCTGGCGCGTGCGCAGCGGGCGGCCGCCGAGCGAGCCGAGCAGCAGCTCGAGACAGAGTTGCGGCAGCACGCCAAGAGACTGCGCGCAGAGCACGAGCGGGACCTGCGGCACTTCCGAGACACGCTCAAACAGGAACTGCGACTGCTCAAGCAGGTGAGGCAGCGATCCGATGCACTAGGCTATAGGAATGGTATTATGAGCGAGTCAATTTTGAATATTTTTAAGTTTAATATTTCCACAGTGCCTATAGTTTCGTGCCCCGGGCACCTCACGTCCTGGACGCATTTACGACTCTACTACAATAATTAATGACGATATCGACCTAATCGACAGTAACAAAGGGGACCTAGCGTCGAAAGTAAAACGAGAGCACATCCGCAGGAGGTGGAGCTGGTGGCCAAGGAGCGGCGCAAGGAGGCGTACCGCTCGCGCCGCACGCGCCTCGACGCCGAGCACGCGTCGCGCGAGCGCGCCTTCGTGGCCGCGCTGGCCGACGCGGGCGACGCCGTGCTGCGCCGCGTGCACGACAAGCACCGCGAGCGCCAGGCGCTGGCCGACCGCCAGTACCTGCAGCAGCGCCACCAGGTGCGCCCGCCGGCCCGACCCCTGCGCCCCCCCCGCCCCCGCCCCCGCACGCACTCACGTCCCGCCGTCGTTGCAGATCATGCGCACCCGCGAGGCCGCGCTCTGGGAGCTCGAGGAGAAGCAGATCCACGAGCGGCACCAGCTCGCCAAAAGGCAGCTCAAGGACGAGTTCCTTCTCCGTCGGCATCAGATGCTCGTGAGGCACGACAAGGAGTTGGAGCAGATTAAACGGTGGGACTCGAATTATAAATTACTCGTGCTCGAGATGTTAATTCGGTATTCGAATTTTCTCTATGCTCAAATGTGATATATAACATGCCCGTTATCGCCCCGCAGGAAGAACAGCCGGAAGGAGGAGGAGCTGGCGAAATGCCAGGCGCTGGAGAAGCGTTCGCTGCCGAAGCGCATCCGCGCGGAGCAGAAGGCGCGCGAGATGATGTTCCGCGAGTCGCTGCGCATCGGCGCCGCGCCCTCCGCGCACGAGGACGACCGCGAGCGCCTCAAGAAGGTCTGCCTCAAGAATATCTAGATAGATTGAGATTTCCCTTTTCGCAACACGTGTGCCCGTATCTATCGCCAAATAGCAGTACTCGATATTGTTGTGTTCCGGTTGTAATTAAATATTTACAATTTTCAACTTATTACTTATTCCAAGTCACCAAGAAATACAAATAATTTTATGAGCAGCATGTTTTGAAAACACATTCGCTGAAAATTTGCGTGGAGGCTGACCTTACACTACGAACGAAATTTTAATAGTAAGGACCTACCCCCTTTTAAAATTAAGCACCATAGTACTAAAAAACTTGACAATCGTAAAAATATATTAATTGTAATTGATTTGTCTCTAGTTCCAAGAGAACGAAAAACGTCGTTATCGGGCTGAGCAACAACGGCTGGCTACCAAACACGCCAAGGCGCGAGAGGAGCTCAAAGCGGCCGGCGAGGTGAGTTAGCTCAAGTATAATTATTGAATACTAAAGACTGCAACCGCAACGACATCGTGCGGGTGCAATTTTTGAAGAAGAGAATTTCACATAACAAAATAAATTAAGTATATTTACTTTTTAACATGTTTCTATCTCCAGTGGCTTAGGCTGTGCGTCTTCTGTTAGTCAGTCACCTCGACGAGAAGGGATTCATCCGACGTCACGTGTTTATTCTTGCTATGTATATAAGACATTCGAACTGTCAAAATAAATATCAAAATTTCGTTTATTGAGATTTACTGGGCAACTATTCCGTCTTTTAATTTCTAGTTTATATTAAGTTATAAGTTTTTAAAATGTTCGAGTCACTATATGTCAAAACTCATACAGGCTCTACTCCGCGAGCTGGAACAATACCAGAATGAAAAGCGCAAGGCGCTGATGAACCACGAGAGCGGCAAGGTGAAGGCCATCGAGGAGAGATACGCGCAGGAGCTGAAGGAGTGGCGCGCCACCCTCGCCGACAGGAAGGCGGTGAGCACGCACACGCGCACGCACACACACTCGCACGCACGCAAACACGTACACAACTACATATCACTTAGGTTGTACATATTCGAGCCTTAAGATTTAAAATTCTTGACAGACAATTTAGACATGATTATTTAAAGACTACAGATATTACTTTAAAAATTATAAATACAATCAATTTCATCAGTACCGGTAGATGTTGATTCGATGATGCAAAAATGTATTGTCAGCGCTACTGACGTCACAAGTCATTGACCCATGTTTTATTCTATGTATCTGTTATTAGAGAAGAATGCATTGTGATGATAAATATAAAACAAATGGACGAACCTTTAAATGGGTGTTAACTTTTAGGTAACAATGATAAATGCTCTTCTTTCGAATGTCGAATCATATATGTAATATATGTCAGAGAGATAAATCAGTCTTTAACTAAACAGCCGCTAGATAATGTTGTTTTATGAAATATATAGGCGGTCGGACAAATGGGCCACCCAGACAAGTGGTCGATGGTCACCAGCACCCGTGGACATTCACCATTACTGACATCGCCGATGCGCCACGTACCTTTCGAACTAAGATATTATGTCTCCCGTGTCTGTAGTTACGCTGGCTTAGTTTCAAACGTAACACCTTGACATACCGAGTTGCTATTTGCCGTTTGAATATATAATCAGTTTATAAATAAGATCGTAAGTGTTCAAATGATAATTATACGTAATGAACCTTATATAAATACAAACATAGACTGAAATGAAATACACACATATTTACAGAATAGGTAAATAAATAATAAGTATAACATACACATTTTTATACATAAATATTGTTTTTTTTTTTCTCAGTCGTATTTAATGTGTGGAAGGCATGACACGTTTTCTTTGTTAAGTGTATGTGTTGGAATATAACTATTTTAATATGTGTTCGACTGACTTGACAATCGTTATGTTACGGGTTAATTTAAATATAATACAATTTTATTATATGTAAAATATATATCAAATATAACAAACATTACATTTTGTCTGGTTGATTTAATTTGTTTTAATTTCAAAAAATGACGAAGGTATTTATATTATTGGGCTACGACCCACGTGGGTGGAGCAACGTTTAAAGTGGATAAAACCACGTGGAGTAGCTTGTATGTCATATATAAGAGTAATGTTTGATACTTTAAATTTATTCAACAATAAGTTTTTTTTTTCATTCGAGTTAGTGAAACTTTTATAAGATTCAATTTTTATTTCAAAGTTGGTACTGGACTCTAAAAAAAAAATGTGCAATTATATATTTTTTGAAGCGCACCGTGTCAGTGAAATGCATTAAAATAGTTATTTTTCGATGAGATTGATGCATGGCATATGTAAATGGGCATGACACGCATGTTGGTTTAGCTTTAAACTAAATCGGTGGTGGAACTATAAGCAACATCATATGTTTTGTGTTAAAACGTCTGAATATATCGGAAGTGTATTCATCTTTATATATAGAAAATATGTATCTACTATGATGATTAGGTTGACATATTTAAAGGTGTGAATTTAGATAAAACTTTGGAAAATCCTGTCTTAGTTACCTCTATACTAAAAATTTTCTAAACGTTTCACTTTTAGTCAGGATTAACGACTACTTAGGTTTTTTATATATATGTATATATATAAAGATATATAAAAAACAATTCCGATATATTTGCAATGTAAAATATGAATCGATTAGGCTTCGGGTTTAGGTCACAGCAGGAGAGTACATGTTTGTTACGTCCGACGTTAAACGCTGCACTAAATTGCACAATTTTCAACAGAAACTGATTCAGACCTTCGAGAAACATTTGGACGATCACGAAAAGAAGTTCGGCTTTACCATACCGGATAAGAGCGTATATCTGGACGTTCCTTGGCCGAAGAACGTTCTACAACACGTCCTAACGGCGTACCATCAACGTAACTCCTTCATGGGATCACTATCTCGATCCAGAACTAGTCTAAACCTTGCAATATCGACTGCGAACACGCCAAATATGGACAGGCGAAGAAGCATAAGTCCCAGTAACAACTTCAGATTAACAAAATCAGCTGCATCCAGCGCCACCAACACGACGAAGCGGGGCAAACTAACTAAAGCCCAAAGATACGGATCCACATCGAATTTGAAGCTGGTATCGGAGAAAATATCCGGTTTTTCCGTGTTCAGCGGTCCGGATATTAAACGGGATCCGATCATGGCGTACGATGAGGTCCCGGTTGAGCGAAGGGTGCAGAAGATTGAAGAGGAACCGAAGAAGACGTTCGAGAGATCGAAACAGGTCGAGCGTGTGCCGATAACCGTGAGGAATAACAAGAAAATGAACAGGCAGAGCTTAAGCGAGAACTTGTTTAAACAAGTCAACGATATGAGTCCGATGAAACGCAGCATCTCCCAGCAGAGTCTCAAACAGGACATCGCCTTGGAGGCGGTCGTGATAGACATGCCATCCATCGACGACAAATACGATACGTACAAAAGCACAACCAGTAACAGTTCGCAGAACAGCGAGGACGCCTACTTCAGTCGGTGGGGCGCCGTCAGGGGTTCCAATAGTTACTCGAATGCGTCCAACGTGCCCGTCAGTCAGCTATCAACGTTGAATTTGAAGGCGGTAGCCTCTGAGAAAACGAAAGACCCTCCGGATTCCGTCGCCTAATACCTTAGTATTGACTGTAGGCTTTGTATATTATTCAATTGAAGGTAATTTGAAAAAGAACGACGACTATAGTTCAAAAAAGAAGAGAAACTGCAAGATTAGGTGCAATTTCGTTAGAAGGTAATAATTAGGCACTCCTATGCTATTCTGAAGGAGATTCGTAAACGAATCGATAGATTGTTCGTACTTAATGGATATAATACGGCGAGTGGACTGTGTCTAGTCTCAATAATTGGTGTAATTTTAAAGCTTTCGTATGTTTAGGTATTCTTAGAAGGGACGGTGGATTGACGAGGACATTTTAAATACAGTAGAATCCGGATCGACCGACGGTCTATTGACCGGCTTTATGACGTCCTACTAACCGGACGACGCACATGGTTCGTTGCGATATAGATCTTGTTGATTTGATAATCGAATTCCTCCGGAAAGGTTATTAGATCTAGACCAATGACGCTCTGTCAATTCAAGGTCAACCTTCGTCGTATAAAGCTTCTTTAAAAGGACTCTGCTGTATTAAAAAAATTGTATAAGTTTTTAATATACTCACCGAGAGGGCGGCGTGTGATGAGTTATTTATATTAAAATAATAATTCCTTACCAATGGCTTAACCCCATGCTTCCATTAATGCCCAGTTTTTATAAATGTTTGTAATCGTTAGATAAATGTATCGCCTTCTTGCCATTAATATTAACACCGAATTGCCAAGCTTTCTTCCTGTTTATACTATACTTGTAGATCTATTTATAGATTTATTGTGTTTGAAACACAACACAAAAAACGCTTTTAAAATTTGGCTCAAAAACGTTTGCTCATAAAACTCTCCAGTTTAATAATCCTTCCAAATCGTACCCAAGCAACGGAATGCGTTATGTTTTTAATATTGTTAAACATCAAGTACGGTTACGGTGAGGTGACGTTCGCCATCGCAAGTGACTGTGCGACTCTACTGATTTCGATGTTTCACAAGTGCCAGGTTTCCTGTCCCGCGACGGACGTCTCTTTTCTGATGTCTTCTCTTTTTACTCAAAACATTGTCGAACTTATGATCAAGGAATGCCATTAGTTCTTTTTTATATCTGGGTCATAAACCCACGACTACGTTGTGATGGTTAAATCTAATACCATCAATTACCAACGAAGTTACGGGCTTATTTGTTTTTTAGTGATAAAGAGTTGGACGTATTCCCTAGTCATTGGCGTAGCCAGGATCTTATTCTGGAGATGGTCAACAAAAACACTAATTGCGTTTTCTTGTTTCTTTTAGATTTCTTGAGTCGTTCTCTGTCTTATCGAAAAATTTCAGACTTCGCGTAAAAACATTATTAAAATATTCACCTTTGATGTTATTTTGATACAGACATCAGTATAGTTATTCGTATTTGCTTGGTAAGGGTTTCTAGAGGAGTCGTGACTGTTCCTGGCTACGCCCAGTGCTAGTTCTTCGTTTTAAATCTTAGATATAGAATTCAATGTGCCTAAAATATGTTAACTTTTAAATGTTATCATATAAATTGTTTCTATTGAATATAATCGTTGATAGTAATTTGAAAGTCTATGTATAATTAAAACAATTAGAATAATTGTTACCGTAAAAAAATCCATAATTAATTATTGTTAGCGTTTTAATATTAATTATTTCTGTATTTTATTGAATTTAAAATTAGTTTCATAAGATGTCGAGTGTTAATGTAATTTAATTACGTTATATTTTAAATTAAATAATGCATTTTCATCTAACATTTTTCATCAATCATTTATTTAAATTATGTTTAGCTTATATTTTTTAAGTAATTGTAACACATTTTAACGTTTTTTTTTTAATCTGTATTTCATTATGCATGTTATTTTTTATGCTTTGTATATATAATAATGCTTGTGTAAAAAAATATGTTTAAACTAATTTTATAATTTCCATAAAGTATCTTTTACATGCCATTAAGTTTTAATTTTTATTGTTTTTTCTTTTTAGGATTAAGTGTATTATTATAGATAATAAATTGCTTTAAAGTTTAAACGATATATAATTTTGGTTTAGGAGAAAACTTCGAGTTTAGAGTTTTTTTTTTGTTTTTAAATTGGTAAGTAGATAGTTAAAATATTTTTTTAAATGTAGGAGATATTGAGAAATTTAATTAAAGATGTCGCCTGTCTGTTTGAATACTAGCTATGTATTTGCTGGATTCATATCCAGAAATAAATGTTCTTAAATAGAAAGAACTTAATAACTACCATCAAAGTCCTAAAGTATAAAAGTGTTGTTAAAAAGAGACAGGTATATTTGTCGACATGTCTTAAGTAATGGGGACATCATATCATGGCGTTGAGAGTTGTTTTATAAGGAAATTTAGAAAAAGATTTCTTGATAGAAAAGTTGAATAAAGTCTTTTAATGATTGGGTATAATGACATTATAACAAGAGTGAGAGGTGGTGGGTATTGAAGTGTATTAGCCCCCCACCCCCTCCCTTACATAAAATGCATGTATCGTAATACTTTGAGGGATTAGAATGGTTGCAAGATTCAATTTTGTCAAGCTGTAGGAGAAAATATTTTAAATGTTTGGAAAAATATATTAGGTATATAAGGAAGGCTGTGGTAGTTGTCGGAGTCAAGATATAAGCTATTTTGATTCGTGTATGATTTAACGTGTCACAATATAATTATATTGATATATATAACTATTTTTCCGATCGAGGTCAGTTTTTTTTTAATCTTTCTGTTCAATCTTATCGTGTCACAAAATCGTCTCAAAAGATAACAATGATCAGTAATACGTATATTTATAAAATATAATGAAAAACTAGGAAATTATTTAAAGACTTGTTGTTGAAATGTTCTTTTTGTAATAAAATGAAAAATAATAATAATAAAATCGGTCCACAATTGACCTTGAATTAGGTAAACATAAAAAATACATACAGACGAACATAGAACTGCCTTTTTGAAGTCTGTTAGCAATATATTAAAGTTGTTGGTATTAAGTACTAGTTACAATAATTATTTCCGCCATGATTCCATGGTAATATTACAAGCGTCAAAGTAAAATATTTGGTTCAAAATCAAGTCGACAAATTTTCCAAAATTTTTTATTTTACATATAACAAGTTTTTCCTAATCTTGCCTCTCGGTCGCAGTTAGCGTTTGGACTTGGTATAGTTTTCCGGTATATTATTTGACATTTCATATCATCTATGGATTACGAGCTATAAAGTGTTTTAATAAAAAGCTTGATTATGATAAAATAATACAATAATGTAAATAATAATAAAGCTGTTACGTTATGGATTGTTTGCTTCATTTCTTGGTGGTGGGATTTCAACCTGGCTATTTTTTAAAAAATAATATTGTCAAATATTGTCAAATATTTTATTATGTAAGTTGTACATTTGAAATTTATATCCAATTCGTAGTACAGCGGGATCTTAATAATTTATTTAATAACTAAAACTCGAAAGTAATGTAACATACTGTATATACATAGATATCGAATATGTCACCCCCAATATGTATTTGGGGCTTATGGTGATACCAAAGAAAAGAGAAGTTCTTCTATATCATATCCTAAAATAAAATTAATGTCTAAATAGAAGAAATATTTTATATTATAGATAAGTAAAGGGAATAGATCAATATATACCTCGCATGTTGTAGTTGGTCTAAGAAAATGACCTTCAAGATTAACTAATAACTTTTAATTAAATTTTGTACATATTTCTGGCTTAAATTTTTTCGCTAATTAATCCTTCAAAAAGAGGTGTCTTCGTGCGTATTTTGTAGAAAAAAAATTCAGATTACATTTGTAACTGGCAATATTTTAAAATAAAGGAGATAGTATAATAATGCTTTGTCTATAGCATGGTAACTAATAAGGTTTCAAGGTATCCTAACATCGGAACTGGATGTACTTCCAGCGGTGGACTGCATGGTATGTCTGCATTCAATTTTTTTTTTGGCATGGTATGTTTTTTGCCTGAGTCAAATGTTAAATATTTTGAAAATTTGTAATAAAATGTCGTGATCTTAAATCGATATGTTGTTGTCAATTAAACAGGCATTAGAAGATGAATTCACGGGTCAATTGGAGGAACAAGAAAGATTGGCGGCCAACGCTCGCCTCCCGCCCCCCACATCCAGCATGCCCCAGCACAGCTCAACCCTTCATTCATCTAGAACAAGCCTAGCATCCAGCCATTACGATTAATGTAAATAAAAAAGTCTGGTCGGATGTCACTTATCATTGTCAAAATGGGCGCCAAAATGCAATGACGTTTAGAATTTACTACGCGGGAATTGCCTATAATAAATTATACATTGAATAGCAAATCTTACTACGTATATATATCATAGTAATGAGTATTTTTTTCAGTTGGATTTCCGTTATAATTGTTTTGTGTACACGTGTAAATGGAAAACTAAAATCTTCGAATCTGAATCGCGTAGGAAATTCTATATCTCGAGAAAAATAAAAGCAATTTGAGCTTATTTTAAACGCAATTTTTGAGAAAATTTAATTATAATAAGTGCCAAATCATTAAGAGCATCAAGACTTAAAATTATATTAAAAAATTAAACCAATATTTGGCGACTTAGAAGTTATAAAACGCGAGGACACGAAAATTTATTCGACGTCCAAAAATTTTAAAATATGCTTTTGAAAGTCTTATGATTAAAATTATACATAAGGAATTGAGGAATTGAATTGCAAATGAACGCCGCGCTTCTATTGAGCGCTTTAAGGAGACTGCTTGCTTGTATCACCAATATGGTGCTCAAATTTAGTAGTAGTTTTGGCCTAAGTTTTGTGTGTAGGTTAGACCATCAATACTTAAATGGTCTTAAAAATATATTTTGAACTCTAAAAAGGTCAAGGTTATCCCCATCGGCCACGCACTAAAAAAAATTAGACCCTTAGTATTATTTAAGGAAAAAATTGTTTTTTTCAACAAGTTATAAATAATAGCTACTTACTACTTGCATATTTAATGCATTACCAAATGACATATCCATAGTTTTAGACATTAAATTCGTCCAAAATATTAGGTAGGCCATTTCTGTACTGGTGGTGTTATGATAGTCAGAAGCTGCCTAAATGATTATATTTTAGGTTAGAAAGCGGTAGTTTGTTCAAAGGATTAGAAGAGTTAAGCTGATGGCGCGTGATCTTCGAGCTGTTTTTTGGATATTCCAATTATTATTAATAATTTGCTTTAAGGGATAAATAACAAAGACTTTATCTTAGGTAATGAAATGGCTTACACGTTTACTTCATCGATATTTTAGTCATCATAAAAAAAAACACGAAAGAATTGTATATTTTGTACAGTTGTTAAGGACAAAAAAATGATAAAAAAGTCAGCCGCAAGAAGCGGCGACTGACGTGTAGATATAGAAGAAGAAATATTTTTTCATGTACAGTATTTGTGTAATTTTAATTGTTTAAACGTGCCTACTTAATTTATAAAAGACTTCTAGTGTGGGTATGAGTTTATCACGGACGACAAAGTAGGTTTTATTATTTACTTTAACAACTAACCACTTTAATTATAATTTTATAAATGATAATATAAAACCTTTGTGGTCTTATTTTTATTTTCCCGCCAGTCTTCGATTGAACAGGATACAGTATAGTAAACCAAAGACAATTGTCAAATTCCTTCGGAGACAGTTTTAATTTGATTTTTTTTTTATTATCTGTGAAAATTATATTTTTAAATGAAATCAATTCTTGACTAGATAAATGTCTTTAACGACATCACGGCGGGATTCCTTATTTTATCCTTTTACTTGAATTTCAGTAAAAATATTTATTGTCCATAATCCTAAATACGCTTAAAAGGTCTTATGTACAAAAATAGAAATTACTCGCTCGGACTATCCTTCCCTATTTAATACTGGTCACTACCTTATAAATGGATTTATTTTAAATATGTCTATAGATGTATTAAGCCTGAACGCCTTACGTGTGAGATGTAATGCCATACAAAAATATATCTAAATAAAATAATGTACAACGAAAAATGTTATATATTTAAGTATTTTGTTGCACCATAATAAATCATTCTATATTTAAAACAATTATATAAAAACCGAAACGTCCACATCACCCGCGTAAGGTAATCCGCTGAAATTGTCCATATGATAGACAGAAATAACGTCGTACAATAAAAAGTATGTTGTGTCTATGGCGTTATGTTTATCTATCGAAAAACAAGTCCAAATTGTTTTTTTTTAAGTATTTAGATAGTGAAAATCTGTACATTATGCATTTCCATGTTATCATCTGAGATTACCACAGTATTTGCAAGATGTTATTAAAATACCAGATAGAACCGTAGCCATTTTTAATGTTAATCTTATTATTTTATTATAATTTTTTTTTATCTATAGAGTAAAAGTAAATTATTGTTACATTACAAGATATAAAGATCTTACTTTGTATCGGAGCGTTTTATTTTAACACCTTTTTTTATTGAGTATATATATGTATATATCTATAGCCTATTCCAATGGAAATAGGAAAAAAGATCAACAAACCTTAGATTTACGTATTTCATGCGATTTGCTAATAACTCAGCTATATCGTGCACTACTAAGAGTTTATGATTAATATATCTTTATTTATAATACAACACTATTACACTTAACTACTTATTTCCACTTTAATTTTACTTCCAAAATTCCGATAACAGTTTCGTGAACGTTCAAAGCGCTCTTTTTTCGCAAATCCATAGTGAATACCAAACTTGTGATATCGCATCAATTTGCTGTCAAATGTTTATTTGGCTTTTTTCCTGTTATGGTTGGAATGGAGTAAACATAATGTGTTGTATAGAGTAGTATACTATAATATATTAAATATAGGGGACATCACATATTTAAACCCCTTTTTACTTTTTTTATGAATTCAACATTGTCTTATTTTTTTTTAACTTTCCATATATGATTATTTAAATCTTAATACTTAGTTGAAACTTTGAGATTATTTTATATGATGCTTCTGAAAAAGACAGCTAAAAGTAAACTTCAAAGGTCATGTGTTTCCACTTTCTAAAATTGCGATATTCAATACGAAATTTCACACTGAAGACAGATTTTTCAAAAACGCCCTCACAAAAGTATTTTTCTGGTAAGTATAAACGTTCTTAATTCTAAGTGAACTTTAATTCTTAATTTATTTCTCCTAGTGGATGTATTTTCAAAAAACTTTAATAACTGTCGTTAACTCATTAACAGAAGCCTAAATACCGGTTATGATATTTTTAACCTAGAAATGACGTTCCACACTTTAATACCTAATTAAAACCCCAAAGATAAAAAACTTACGAAGGCAGTTTTTTTATAAACACCCACATTCTGAAATGAATTCACGTGCAAAATTTCATCCTGTTAGACCACATTTCAGTTTAGGTTGTGGTTTGTATATCAGTCGGTCTTTTGAAATATTTTTGTTTTTAGTATTAAATCATTGCGTTTAACTTTTGATTAAAATTATATTTACTTAAAATGGTTTAGAGTTCAACACAAAGCACAAGATCCCCGACATTTAAGTTAAATTGTATTTATTGAAAATGTTCTACAGTGTAATACAACCTACAAGTACAATATCACGACTACCCCCCCTCCATTAAATTCTGACTACGTCCTCGAAGATAAGTAACGCTTTTCTCGCTTCGCGTGAATCTACAATAGGATCAGGGATTGAGGTAAGTTACAAGTTACACGAATAAAACCAACAAAACAGTTCTATCGATGTTATAGATAGTTATTTTATTATAAATAAACTACTGCGTAGCGCGATTAACAACTTTTTAATTAAAAATAACAATGACTAGGTACAAGGCTAATACTTGACTTACGATATATATATTTATTATTTGAAGACAATTGTACGTCTGTTTTCCATAATTTACTAAAAATAAATCGATTGGACTAGTTGTCGATTCCGACTACTGCTGTTCTTAACGTATATCAGCATGGGGTATTGGGTATTGAGACTTCACGGTAGCATGCGATCCCGTAGCGCCCAAAGACACGGAGAGGCTACCGTTGGTTTTATAGCGGATATTCCGTTGAACTAGGGCGCACTAAGCGTCAACGCTACGCGCACGCTCTTCCCCCGCCTCAATGGGCGCTGCAGGGTCTAGTAGGGTTCTCAGTACCCCCGGAATCGCCCCTTAGGAATCAGAGGCCCGTCTGAAAAGACCGAGAGGGTACCGCTAGTTTTTTAGTGGGTATTCCGGTGTACTAGGGCGTACTAGTGTCGTCCTGAGCAACGGCGAATCCCGGATAACCCCCCCCCCCCCACTTCACGTGGATGAAATGCGCAATGAGTTTTCCAGCGAAAAAAAGGGGGGTATTGAGAAGGCACAAATAAGCAAACACAGTTACACTATTTAAATCATCATAACACAACAACTTGTGTTGATACCAACCACTCATTTTACTCCCAAAAAACTTTAGATTGATGTTCTCAGTTTGAATAGAGTCAGTGTGATTACTGAATTCTGGTACACATTTATATTGTAATTATAATACAGATAAAATATACATTTATATGACTACTATCTCCAGCTATTACACAAATATATATATGATGAACTCCACTACATACAAGGATTCAGTTCCCCGGTCATATTAACATGAGAACACGTGATCTTTTGTCCATTGGGAACTGCTATCCTGAACAATTTCCCTTGGGGCATACAGACGCACACTTTAAACTGCCCCGTGCCATGGAACTTATCTTTGTTCAGGGGTATCGCTATCGGTAAATATCTGACATCGATGAAAACACCTTCTTTACCGCTTAGGACAACAGAACCGTTGATCGATTTCAAGTAAATATCCTGGTCAGCACTCCAGAACAGTTCCTTCGATTCCATGTGAGTGCCTTCCGCTCCCCGGAGGTAGGCTGATGTTTCAGAACGGAAGGTGAGATCCTCGTCAACTGGTGATGAGATGCGTTTCGTTGATACTTGCTGAAAGGTAGAGACATTACTAATGATTTACTCGGTAGGGCTTTGTACAAGTTCTACACAATTCTCATGATTTTCTTTACAGTTCAAAGGATGAGTGAGCCAGTATAACTACAGGCAAAAGGGCCATAATGTCTCAGTTCACAAGGTAGCTGGCAATGCCATTGACATGACAGTCTGCCTTACAATATTACAATTTGAAAAAATATGTTGTTTTCTTCATGATAAAGATGGTTCTCAGTGCATTTCCTACTAAGATGGCTAATCAAGTCATCTAAGCAGGAAATATTATAATACAGACCTGTGCTAACTCTGTGCACTCTACATTGAGTCTGTTCTGTTAGTATATATGTATGTATGTGTGCTGTGTACTGTCAGTCCGATGGGATAGAAATTTAACACGACCAGAGAGAGTTCATGACCAATTCTAATAGCTTTAAGTGCTTTCAGATCTAAGCAAGTTTGACTAACATGTAATTAATTAAGAGCCGAGACGGCCCAGTGGTTAGAACACGTGCATCTAAACCGATGATTTCGGGTTCAAACTCAGGCAGGCACCACTGAATTTTCATGTGCTTAATTTGTGTTTGTAATTCATCTCGTGCTCGACGGTGAAGGAAAACATCGTGAGGAAACCTGCATGTGTCTAATATTTACAAAATTCTGCCACATGTGTATTCCACCAACCCACATTGGAGCAGCGTGGTAATACTCCTTGGAATATGCTCCATACCTTCTCCTCGAAGGGAGAGGAGGCCTTAGCCCAGCAGCTAAAAATATATAAAATATAATAATTAAAGGGCAAAATTTACAGGCTTAAAATGTTAATGTAACTAATTTCTGTGCTAAAGGATAAGCATGTCAAATAAGTCAATCTACAAATACCAAACTCAGCTGGACTAAATTATAAAGGCAAAGGCCTTAAACAATGTACGTCATCATATTGTCATAGCTTTTTCGAATCCATTGATTTGATTTATGTTTCATTTTAACTAATTTATTTTTATACAGTATAAAATAATCACTTATTGGTAATCAATGTGACTACAAGTTCGCAAAAGAACATTTCCAGACTTGACCAGAACCAGGGTAAGAAACTCACCTTATTAAACACCCTGTATCGAAGTTGCGAATAGTTTTTGATATGACAAAGAAACATCTAGACGGCGATTGTTACGAACGGTTTGAACGAATATTTATAACTCATTTGAATCAAAAGCAGAAAAAAACAGTATATTTGAATAGATATACTATAGGTTTAAAATTCACTTTCGTTTCCTTTATTCAAAATTAAAGTATACGTTGTTCAAGTAGGCTTTTACTAGTGCTTTTGAATCGCCATTTTACATAACTATATATAGTAAATCTACCGGTTTGGAAAGCAGACTCTATCGAGAAGAACCGTATAGAAATTCAGTAGTTTTCAAACATTTAAAATACAAAGTTATGTTAGTTTAATAGAATATTACATAACACATGAGAATTTGACACAAATCCGGTTACGAGGACCATTTTTTGTAACTATATACATCTATATATCACACTATGTGTCTAGTGTTATGTGTCAATAATATTTATAGATAATTAATGTTATAAGGTCATCCAGAATAGACCCTTCTCGAATATAGCAAATCAAAATATACTTTATTCAAGTAGGCTTTTACAAGTTTTCAGTTTTACAGTTGTTCTAAATTGAACTTAAAGCTGCAACCGATTCGAAATGTAGATTCTACCGAGGAAAAACTCATAAAAAATCACATCAATCACAAGTTTAGTAAATAATTGGACATATTCTTACCTTAGCATTCAAATTATTAATGCTTTCAGTGACCGTGATCTCCGGGTTCGCGGTGCTGAACACCCGTTCGCCGGAATCAGGGTCGGTCAGTTCGAGGGAGTTAACCCCTTTGATGAAGACTCCAGACGTGTTCACTACCAGTTTTGTATCCGTGCGTGATAATCTGAAAGTGGTTGCAGTAAATACACTTAACTCAGACAAGCAACAACCACGTTAAGTGTCAAATGGTTGTGGTAACAACAAGTATACACCAACGTTACACTATTATAATGACAATTTACAATGAACCACAAACAAAGTTGATGTTCTTACATCTGTTACACTAGCTCACTCTTTGACTAAGAATACAGAGTGCATGACGGTAGGGCTTTGGACCAGTACCACCATCTCGCAAACAGCAATACTTAGTATTGTTCCAGTTTGAAGAGTGAGCTAGCCAGTTCACAGGTACATGGGACTAACATCTCAGTTCCCAGGATTAGTAGCGCAATGGATATATATTAAATACTTAAAATTTCATACAGCACTAATGTCTACGGACCACATAATAGTAACCACTTATCACCAGAGGGCGCCATCGCCTGTTGACTGACCGATACTGTAAAAATTATAAGAAAAGTAGGCTAATGGCTGATAAGCAAAAATTTACTAAAGCAATAAATATTCAACTTCATCATAAAATAAACAGAAATATTTTTCCAATACTACCAGATACATATCTTGGAATATATTCACCAACTTTCTGTATGTTATTGAACTAACAATAATTTTCTCCTTCTATTTGTCTTTGAGGAATTGTGATCAAAATAAAAATGCTTTAATTACAATTTATACTAATGAAATACACAAAAAACACACCCTAACTCTCTTAAACTTAATTAAAAGAAAGTAATGACTTTTTGTTTCACTTAAATTGTAGTTGTCATGTTATTATGATTATTATTACTAAAGACTTTATTTACCACCACAAAGTCAACTGAACAAAAGGCAGACTTAATGCCTGAAGGCATTCTCTACCCGTCAATTTTTAAGTCAAACAGAAATCCATGAAGGCGATTAATAATTGACAATACACAAAAATATACATAGTTATATATAAAACTATAGAAAAAGATATACATATAATAAACACAAAATAAATATTGATGGCCCTGAAGGAATATATTGTGAGGAAACCTGCATGATGTCGGATGTATCTTTCACATGCCACACCCTGCATCGGAGCAGTGTGGTGGAGGAAGCACCAAGACTGCTCCTTAAAATGAGAGCCTTTCGCCCAGTGGGACATTATCAGGCTGTTGCTTTACTTTTTACTATTACAACTTATCATGATTACAAAATGTGTATTATACAAGGAGTTTTTCCATGAATATAGGATAGGATTTTTATAATATTAAAATCAATTCAAATAGTTTTTGTTTTATACCTAATTGTAGGTCTATAATTAATACAAAAAAATTATACACTTATTTCTCATATCTGATAAACACTTTTTGAGATACTTACAAGCACTTTAAATAGTCATTTTACAAGGTAATTTTTTATGTATAGCACCACTGGTCCTGAATGTAGATTCCACCGAGGAGAGGCAAAAATCTCTGTTAATCTTTTTCATCAATAAATAATATAAATGTCATAATTATATATGATCTGGTAATGTTTCAACTAAATATTTCTACAAGAGTTACCAACACAGAATCAATTAATGACCGACAGCTTCATTTAGTTTCACTCTAATAATAACTAAATATTTTAATTGAATACCTGGTCTGCAAATTGAAGAGTACAGAACCATTTTCACTCGTTATACTCATGGGTGTGTCTCTGAAGCTTTCTATCAAACCGTCTCTCTTATAAATATGATCTAAATCTGTTAATCCGAAGAATTTGATAGCGTTGTGCTCTGGGAGAAATTCCATACTTTCAAGGCCTAAAAAGATAAAATATTTAAAAATTATTCTTAGAATCTTTCCTATATTATAAGTATATATATATATATTTACATTAAGACAAATACCAATTTACCTTGCCCAAGTCTTAATACAGCGAGAATGGTGAACGTGAGAACCAGATTCCCGATAGCCAATATAAATAATAGGCATACTAGTGTCCAAAACGCAAAGGTTTTGCGGCCTTTATGAACAGTCTTCGTAACGTCGTTTCCATTTTTATCAGAGTAATTTTTAAGCATATTACTTGTTGTTTTATGTAAAAATACTTGGCTTTGAGAGGGCGTTTTGGTTAACAACGCCTTTTCTCCACGATTTCTTTCTAGCGTCGTGTCGGACATTGCTTCTGATAAGGGCGAGACGCCCCGAAGATTTGACATCATTACTTTATTTATTACCAAATAGAAATCTGTTTAAAGTATGTAAAATTATAAATAGCACAAATGGTTTCGATCCAGTGCTATAGTCAAAATATTGAGCGAAGACTCTCGCACGCTATTGGTCTACTGTTTAACCAATGATATTTGAAATACAGTTTCATTGTTATCTTTATTGCTTTTTTAACAAATTAATATATTTTGTGAAGTGAATTTAAATTGCAATCATTAAAATATATTAAAAACCTTAATTAATTTATTAGTTATAATTAGTATTTTTTTTGAGTATAATATAAAATTTATGATATAACTTATTTCTGAACGGATTTTGTTTTGCAAAGCCGACAACATGATAGAGCGATTTTGACTTTCTCATTGAATTTGACAATTTGCCTTGTAATCATGGCGTCCGAACGCTATAGTTTTTCTCTAACAACTTTTAGGTAAATTTTATTATTTTACATTGCAGTAACTTCTTATTTAATGATATTTGTGTATGATTTAACCTTATTTATAGTTTTGTATCATAAAGTTACGTAAAAACCTTTTATGCCCGGTGTTTGACTACACAAACTTTAAAAGTGTAAATTATTTCAAATGCTGTAATTATCATCTATTTTTTGTAGCCCGTCTGGTAAATTGGTGCAAATTGAATATGCTCTAGCAGCTGTGGCAGCAGGCGGTACTTCCGTCGGTATTAAAGGTAAAAAAATTATACTCTTGATATAAAAGGTTAGGTAGTTTTTCCTTCTCATTGTTTTCGTAACGTCTATTATAATGGGTAAAAATGCAATACTTACATATCTAACCAAACTAAGTAATTAAATATAATCGAAAGTGAAATAAAAAAGTTATTTATAAATTTCAGCATCCAATGGAGTCGTGATTGCAACTGAAAACAAACACAAGAGTATTTTGTATGATGAGCACAGTGTCAACAAGGTTGAGATGATTACGGGACACATTGGTAAGTCCAAATAATACAATGGCTCATCTTTTTATATATACTAATAAATAAAGAAAAGTATTTTTTGTATTGCCTAACTGAAAAACTTCTATGCCAATATACATAAAACTTCTACCAGACGTTTCGGAAGGCTTCACTTGATGGTTTTGTGCAAGCCCATCTCGAGTACCCAAAAAAAGTTTATAGATAAATAGCTGTTACACTCATCCAATTTAAATATAGATTACCTTTAGTTTCTTTGTGAAGGTTGAGTGAGCCAATGTAACTACAGGCACAAGGAACATAACATCTTAGCTCCCAAGGTTGGTGGCACATGCAGGAAGTAAGGAATGGTTAATATTTCTTCCAGCACTAATGTCTATAGGCAGTAGTGACCACTCACCATCTTGCGGCCCATTCGCCTACCTGTATCATTAAAACACACCTGTTTATAATGATACTAACTTTGCCCACATGTAAGGTGCATGTGTTAGGTATCTTTA
This sequence comes from Vanessa tameamea, assembly GCF_037043105.1. Classification (NCBI taxonomy): domain Eukaryota; kingdom Metazoa; phylum Arthropoda; class Insecta; order Lepidoptera; family Nymphalidae; genus Vanessa; species Vanessa tameamea. The sequence goes on from NC_087337.1 coordinate 2,476,166, forward strand.
GCCAAATTGTGTAGTGATTGGTTGAGTACTTAAGCTTAAATAAATAACAAATCCACTTTCGTATTTATAATTTTAGTTATAATATAAACGAAATTTTCGTGACAATTTTCAGGGATGGTGTACTCTGGTATGGGCCCTGATTATAGGCTGCTGGTGACTCAGGCACGTAAGATGGCTCAGCAGTACTTCCTCATGTACCGTGAGCCTATACCGACCGCACAGCTGGTGCAGCGTGTTGCTACTGTGATGCAGGAGTACACGCAATCAGGGTAACATCATATTTAAATGTTATTTTGATTTTATTGGATTCTCAAAATGATTTTAAGATTTAATTTTCTGCTATCAGTTTAAAAAATCAATAAAACTATAATTATGTCTTAATACATGTTAAAGAAATTCTTTAAAATAATATTTTCTATATGAGTGGTCATTATATTTATTTATTATAAGTAAAAACTATTTTTATTACTATTTTTTCAACATCAAATAGTTATAATAGAGTTCATTAAACTGTTCCAAACATTAATTTTATACATTAAGGTTAGTATGACAACATAAACAGTACAAAAAGTGTAATTGTGTGTTCACAAAGTTCACAGATAATAATAATTGTGTAATGTTCCTGAAAACACTAAATATTTAGGTACCAGAATATATCTTATGCACCTGGTTCATGAATCATAGGATTTAAAATATAATCTTCATGGTACAATGGAGAACTAATTTTTTATTGATGCCTAAATGTTTATAATGTGTACCTTGAAGTGCTTTTTTAATGGTCGTTTTATATTTTTTTATCGACTGAAGTAAAGTGATTTATATAAACAAATACATAATAAAATAGATTAATATATATGTGCAATTGATGTCAATTTACAGAGGTGTCCGACCTTTTGGAGTGTCACTACTAATCTGCGGCTGGGACGGCGATCGCCCGTACCTGTTCCAATGTGATCCGTCTGGAGCTTACTTTGCTTGGAAGGCCACTGCTATGGGAAAGAATTTTAATAATGGGAAAACATTTTTAGAAAAAAGGTTTTATTACAATGTTACTTATTCAATTTTTGACTGCCTCATTGGCTTAATGCCTACGAAGATTATAGGCATATTTTTTTTTTAATGGCATTGGTTGGCAGACGAGCATATGGGCCATGGTAAGTTGTCATCAACCCCCATAGACAAAGGTCCTGTAAGAAATATGAACCATTCCTTACATCACCTATGCGCCACTAACCTTGGGAATAAAGATGTTCTGTCCCTTGTACTTGTGATTACACTGGCTCACTCACCCTTCTAAACGGAACACAACAATACAGAGTACTGTTATTTGGCAGTTGAATATCTGATGAGTGGATGGTACCTACCCAGACGGGCTTGCACAAAGCCCTACCACCAAGTAATCTCAGATCTCAAAGCCTTGCGTTATTGCCGTATAGGAGCAATAAAAGTTACTGTAGTTTTTTCTCAAGAAATTCTACAATTTGGACTTTGGACAGTGTTAACAGCTCACCAATACCATGCCATAGAAAGCAATTGGCCCAGCACCAGAATTTTCTCAGTCATGTCTGAGTTATCTCCCATTGAATTATGGGTGTATCAATACTGCGGACTGTGATATATCACTGTAGTTGCTTTATCTCTGTTGGGAATATCCAGAAGCGCTAATAATGTGTTGTCACAGTGCATTTACTTGTCAGAGTGTTTGGAAAAAAATTACCAACTTAAAGATAGACTAATAACAATTGTTGAGCTTTAATGGGGAAATCCAATTTTTGAAAGAATTCAATCCAGTTTATTTTAAAATATCTTTTTATCCGTTCTTCCATTGAAAATCGACCAATGACATCGAAAGACCAGTGTTATGTTTCGAACCTGTTTTATTATTTTTACGTTACATTTTAAAGTTGACATTTTATTTCTTAAGTCAGTTTGAGAGTAATATTAAACGTAGAATGGGAAAAGACGTCAAAACACGACTATACGAAGACAGTAGCGTTCTAGTATATTTACTCGTAAAATAATACTTTGCATGATTTACAAAAATTAAAAGAAATATGCATAAAATATATTGTTATTCGTTTCAATCTATAGATTTTGATAAACGAAATATTCGAATAAAGAAGTATCTAATGCGGATACAGAAGTACACTCACCTTCACGCCTTCCGCAAAAACAGGTTCTATATTATTTTTTAAATTTTAATTTTTCCAGATATACCGAGGAGTTGGAATTAGATGATGCAGTGCACACCGCTATCTTAACACTGAAAGAAGGCTTTGAAGGTCAAATGACGGCCGATAACATAGAAGTAGGTATCTGCGACTCGAATGGGTTCCGCAGACTGGAGCCCGCGCACGTTAAGGACTACTTGGCGAATATACCATAATGTTGATGAATAAATATTGCATTTCTATTTGTGATTTGTGTTTTATTTTGAGCTTGTTATATAATATTACTAGCTAAACCTGCGGGTTTACTCGCGCGAAATTTATTAAACTTCCTATAGCACACAAACCGTCACCCCCATTTATCCTGTCGAAAGCTGAATTAAAAAAAAGTAGCCTGTATCCTACCCCGGGTCTCAAACTAACTTGATAAAAAAATTCATCTAAATCGGTTCAGCGGGTCAAGCGTGAAGAGGTAACAGACTGATTTTTTTCGCATCTGTAATATTAGTATATATTCAAAATTTATTAATGTTTTTTTTTAATATATCTGCATTTTATTGCTAACCAGCATAAATATCTCTTCGCTTTTGAAGTTGTTAAATAAAGTTAAATAAACTTATTACATACGAAAATAGAAATGTTAACAATTTAAGTCGGAAGTTTCTGATAAATAATAACATTTAAGAAGCAGTGAAAATAGTCATCATATATTATCTGTGGTCAGTTAGTTCCATCACATTTTGATGTGAGTTTTTGGTTTCAATCTATTATCAGAAGATAAAATTACTAAAAAAAAAAAGTGATGGTTAAATATTCCACACGCTGTGGGAATAGGCCGTAACTTTGCCAAAATAAATCGAAAATTCTTGAGAGAATTGTTCTCTAGCGAGCGTTAGTAAAGAATTTCTGACATAATAATAATTATTTTCTGACTAGCTATGTCAAATAGGGTCATAAGATTTTAGAGACTAAGCCTATGTTGATGTTTATATGTGCTTATATTCAACTTCAAGAATTATTCGTGTGATTGACTTTTCAAACATTTGATTCCTACATAATTTAAAGAAACAACATTCTTATCACTAAAATAATTGTACGATCATAAATCTCTAAATTAATTCAGAAGCAAATTCCGAGCAAAACTCCACACTAACGAATAAGTAACATCATAACGCGAGCTATTCGTCATATATTTCGGTAGTTTTAAACTTATCGAGTGCTGAGCTAACGAGAAGTATCATTACGTAGAAAAAAGATTAAGCAACGCGTCGATACTTGGTACAGTAAAACGTAAATAAAGAGAGAAAATATAATATATAATCTCAACTCATTAACGCAAAAGTGTTAATTTGAAATAATACATTCTAGACACAGTAGCGCTATTCTGGCATTTTATGGTACTATTAATTGATACATTTCGGTGAAGACCGGATATAAGGCAGGCTTACCTTTATAGCCTAGTCCAATCGAAGTAGGAATAAAGATAAACAGACCTTATATTTACGTATTTCATGCGATTTGCTAATAACTCAGCTATATTGTGCACTACTAAGAGTTTATGATTAATATATCTTTATTTATAATACAACACTATTACACTTAACTACTTATTTCCACTTTAATTTTGCTTCCGAAATAACGATAACAGTTCGATGTTTAAAATTAAAAAAGCAATTTTTTCGCAAACCCATAGTAACTATTATAGATTAATCAAGTACTCGACCAATGATATCGCGTCAATTTGTTGTTAAATGTTGTTTATTTGGCTTTTTCCTGTTATGGTTGGAATAGAGTATACCCACCATCATTAAAACTCAGTGCGTGCTACGTACGAGTGAGATACTAAGTCACTTCTCGCCTTCTCACAATATACCAGTGCGAGTTCGGAATGTGTTCCCCCTTCATAGTAAGCTAGTGACTTGGAAATAATCTTAAGGAAAATAAACTAAATAAATAATAATAGCAACCGAATTTAATATGCCAAATAGTACTGTCGTTATAAATTACGGGAATCCTTATTTGAATATCTACAATAATATAATACCTATAGTAATTGATCGGAACTCTAGAAAGACCAAGAAGTCTACATTGAAAAATCTACAAGGATATATTTTTATACATAGAGAAGCTGACTGGCAACCGGCAAAATCCAAACTTCAGTGGGCCCCCATTTGTATGCAGGGAAACTAAGTAGTGCCATTTATGCAATAAAAATAATTCGAAAACTCACGGACATAAGTACTGCTAGACTAGTTTATTTTGGTAATTTTCATAGTCTTATGTCATATGGAATGTTGTTATGGGATAATGCAACATATTGAAATAGTATTTATTCTGCAGAAAAGAGCTATTCGAACTATTTACAATATTAGTTCTTGGACACCGTTACGCGAAAAAATTAGAGAAATAGGTGTATTAACGGTTGCTTCACAATATATTTATGGTAATATAATGTTTTTACAGAAGCATATACAAAAATATTCCATAAAAGCTACTATTACAAAAAGAATAAACTTGTAATACATACGGTACAGAAAACTTTTTTGGGCAATGGTATTCGCATATATAATACGATATCGGAAAATATAACCAATTTACCATTTAAAAAGTTTATTAGCACTAAATTAAATAATAAATCTTATTGTTCATTAAAATAATACTTTTGATTTTACCAGGGATATCAAATCAATAAATTACAAACCAGTATTATGGACATATGCAGTAGCATAATAATCCATAATACTGATTTATCGACTGCAACGTTTATGTATCCGCAATAAATATTCGACAGCAACAGTTGCTATGCTCTAACCGTAAGCACAGAGCCATCTAAAGCTATGCTGAGGCACACATGAATTTGGGGCACCTTTGCTAGATATTTACTAAAATTAAATTTCTAGTAAAATATTTAACAAAATAACAATGAAACAATTTATTTTTAACTTTAAAAAATCGTCTACCATGTAGTAATAATTTCGGTATAAAGTTTAGTTTATTCTTAGGAATCTGATTGACACGTCAATCTTACGGCACGTCTGTAGCTTTCAACTTTTAATATCGACTATGGTCATTAGCATTTTAATCAATATCTTAGTTATTTCTTACAAATATTGCAATTTTGAAAATATACATAGCAGCCAACGTGTGAGAGAAATTGTTGGTTCTTCGGGGCCACGGGATGCCCTGAGGTGGCAAGGGCCCTGGGAACGTGCCCCGTGTGCCTTTATGGTAAAGACAATAACTGACTATCATATTATGTATTTAAATATAATGGCTCGCCTTCTGACTGTTAATAATAAAACATTTATTTTTTAAGACCATTAGAAAAAAAAATTGAAGGTCATTAATACAAATTACAAACATAAATTCAAAGGAGCAGAAACTGAAATGTTTTTTTATCCATAATTAAAGACTAGTGATGCTATTCATTACGCTATCGATAAAATGTTCATATATTTTATATAAATTATTCAAATTTCTACTTTAAACTATTTATTTTATTAAAAATATGAATTTTCGTAACAGTAATGAGCGAAGTGTATAAGACTTTACAATAACACCTGTTTCAAAAAATCAAAATATATTTTATTCAAGTAGGCTTTTATAAGCACTTTTTATTCGTCATTTTACAAACTATTTTAAGTGAAGCTAACACCGGTTTGGAATGTGGATTCTACCGAGAAGAACCGAGAAGAAACTCAGTAGTTACGTTTTTTCAACATGTAAAATAAACAACAAAGCTATGTTAGTTAAATACAATTATATATGTAAATAATAAATCCTGCCTGGAAGTCAACAAATATTAGCGCCACGCTTTTTCATCATCTATATAATCTTGTATTGAATAATATGCTTTTTGATTAATGTACTTTTTACAAATGATTTGAATTTATGAATTTGCAGTTTATGCCAATAAGTGATTATTATTAGTATCAACAACATGCGCAATGTTTTAACTGTGTATGTTTTACTTTGCTTTGATGACATCAATTTAAAGACGTACCAAGAAACAACGAATTTAATCAATAAATTTAAGTTATCTAGTTATCTTCAAAAAATATGACTCATTACATATATTTATAATTATTCCATATCAATGATCTTAAGCTAATGTTATTAAGCCGATTAAAGTAATTTATTTAAATTTTAAAATAAGCTTTATCCTTATATGTATCTTGACATTATATCATTTAACATAGATTTCAATTGCTTAAAATATCTATATGGTGCTTCAAACGAATAATGTACTTTCCTAAGGATATATAAGGTAATTACCATTTACAAGTGTCGTAGCGCTAAGAGCTTGGATTTATCAATATTTTTTTCTGTCCTTTGTAATACTTTATAAATTAAACAATCTTATATTAAATGAAAATATTTAAGAATGAAATTATTTATTTGTTTGTTAGTTTCGTTTCCTCGGTTTAACTATTTAACCGAACATCATAAAATTATGCCAATACATTGTCAAAAGAAAAGGACGTATCTTACACCTGACCACTCTCCTCTAACAGGCAGTCCAAGCTGTGGGTAGATACCAGTATCTCATAAAATAAATTATTAGTCACAAAATATTAAATACAATGTCCATCACCGTCTCTACCTTAGAATTTGTATACCAAGAGTGTGCAGCACTACTTAATAAAAAATTTAATAATTAGTTCAAAGTCGAAATATGCCATAGACATTTATTTACAGTAGATTACGAAAATATTCAGCATGTCATGTTTATTCCTATATCAAAGAACACACACGACTATACTGCGGAATCTTATAGGTGATTATTTTTTACAAAATAAATAAATGCTTGTCACTTTTTACGAGTCATGTTAAACATTTATGTATCTAAAACGTAAGAGATCCTAAACGAAAACACCAGTGAAGAATTACTTTTTGTGAAAATTGAATGTTTACATGATAAGGTACATTGTTTAAAAAGTATGTATGATCATGAGGATAAAGAATCATATATTTATATTGTACATATATGTAAATATTTCATTTATAAATTTAAGTTTCATAATAATCTTGTTGTGGAAAAATATGTATAACAAATATTTCAGTGTTATTTTATGATCTAGTTCTGTCTGGTAAAACCAAACAAATAAATTAGCGAAACAAACAGTGATATTAAAAAATAAAATTTTAGAATGTGTTAGTTATACAAAGGTATAGTCACTTAGTAGCTATGTTTTATTCATTTCGTAATGAATTAAATTTTAGAAAATGATTGATAATCAAACGAAGTAAGTGGAAAATAGAAAAAATCTGATAAGTAGCAAATAGAGTTATCATCATTATTATTTATAAAATATTTGATTTTGATTTATCAGAGATTAATTAGAAAATTCTGCGTGATTATCGGCATTTTAATCTGTATCAAGAATTATATAATACATTAAAATAATAATATGATAAATCTTATCTGACACTCAAATCTTATCGACCCGTCCTTGTGTATTTTGAGTGCGTTGCAAATATGATAAAAAATGTTTATGTAACCGTATACATTTGAATCATTTCATCTCAATCTCCAATAAGCATTAATAAAAATAAAATACATTTTTGAGTCGACAATCAATAAACGAGACACGATATGTTGTGCTCATCACTAGCTATTTGGGTTACGGTGTTGCCACATGTTAATCTTTTGCTCAGATACAAGGAACATTTAAAATACTTTCTTTCGTTTTTAAAGTTTTATTTAAATGCTTTAGTTACATTTAATATTTTTTAGTTTAATTGATATATTTTTTATCATATTAACTTTGTTTTAATTTGGTTTTAGCACAATCAATACTAATTATTAAGAATAATTAATGTTATCGAAGGCTGTACGCAAAATTATCTTGCAATTTGGTTATAAGTCATGAAAAATGACTCAACTCACTCAACGAAAAATAAAATGATAATTTTGTTACTTTAAGCTCATTGATAATTTAATGAGCTAATGATAATGATAAACTCTTATAGAGCGTATACACGAAAGACTATATTATAATCAGATAATTTTTTATTGTAATTATAATCTGGGTTAATTATAAAAAGTACATGGCAACAAAATCCCTGTGACAGCGATTACTCGTTCATTACTTCATTCATCAACAGTCGAGGTTGACATGGCTCATGTGCGCGTATTACGGACTAGTGGTGCAATTTTATTGTTGTTTCTAATACAAAATACGCTCGCCGTGTCCCCGCCATGGATATTATCTGTCGATGTGAAAAATTACACGTGTTCTGAAATCGTATGTGATTATTTGTTGCGAGTGAATGGGGAGTTTCGTTCTTGGTCGTTAACCTCTGAGCCGGGCGATTTGTGTTTCTATATTTCAAACATAAATCCTGTTGGTATTGATGTTAAATTAGAAGTTGATAAGTCTCAAACGCTGTACTTCTGTGCGGAAGGTGATGATGGTGGGTGGTACCAGCAGGAATTCTATTTGGGTGGCAGTGACGTCATCTCGCGTAAGGAACGGTGAGTACATTGAATTGAATCAAATTCGCATTTTGACCGAGTTAAGGAACCTTGATAATTTGTATTCAATGCAAATCAATGAGTTATTCAGTAATCAAAAGTTTTTATAGCAGAAATATACCGTCCAAAATTATGTAAAAACTTTTTTAGTGTAATACTTGTTTTTTTTTTTAGAAATATAGCAGTTATTAATGTCAATTAAATAAAACTTACGAATTATTCATATTAATAATATTAATTTAACGTAACGTCCTAGTGTAAATAAAGAGATGAAATTAATTATCAACTGAAATGTATAAATATATGAATCACAGTTTCATATCTATTAAATGGTCTGGACGTATGCGTCATTTTGTAAATAATTTTGTACGTTTTAATTACTGTTTTATGTTAACTTTGAACTTCGTGCCTTTGCCATAAATATTTTTACTTTTTAATTAAAAAAAAAAATAGTAGCTCCTATAAATAAATGTGAGTGCCATTTATTCATATTTCTTTCCTCCTTCAGTCCTTTTAAAGATTATTTTTATTACGTGTGTTTATATGGAAGTTCAAAGTTGCAAAAGTGATCGCCATTTTTAAAAATGTTACGTTGCTACCCACATAATTTTGGCTTTGTAGAATCTGTAGTATTCTTTATTTAAACGTGTTATTGAATATCGGTTAACGCGAAAATTTCCCGCGAAAAATGTTTATCTAATGTCATATATTGAGATTAGAAATTTTGAGATATTTTTAAAAGTAAAAACTCATTTTATACAAACAGGATGGATATCTGTGACGGGGCAGTGGGGCATTGTTTGCAGGAAACACTTACGAAAAACTTCATATATTTTTAACATAACGACGTATCTGAAAATATTTTAGAAACAATAAAGAACAAACTTTTTTCTTATTCGAAAATCAAAATGTCTGCTTTTCTAATTGGCCTACATTCACTGTGAAAGCGAATAATCCAATGGGGTCAACGTAAATCATTTTTGTCAAAATAATTACTTAGTGGTTTAGGTTGGTTCCTAATATGACAATACAGTATTAGAGTTATGCATAATACTAAAGAATTGTAAGTATTAATAATAGTTTTGTATATATATAAAACTTTTTATATATATAAAACTTTTAGGTTGAAGAAAATACATAAAAATGTAGGTATATTTTTTTTCCGTTACGAAAGTTGAATTTCTCGGCTTTTCTCTACTACAATATTTCTTGAATTCACTCTGTTTGTTGATGAAAACTGCATTAAAATCCGCTGCGTAGCTTTAAATATCTAAGTGTACAGACGGCGGGAAGCGACTTTTTTTTACACTATTGAGAGATAATTTAGATGACTGTACATATAAAAAAAAAAGATAATTAGATTGTTCTTTGACCTTATCTCTCTTTAATTCGTTCTAATAAGAATCTGGCTTAGAATGTAAAACATCGAATTATTTTTTTAAAGTTGTACGGATATTTTTTAATTAAAAAAAATGCCGCTTGTCATTGTATTACAAGTTAAAGATATACTCTATTCCAACCATAACAGGAGAAAAGCCAAATAAACAGTATTTGACAACAAATTGATGCGATATCATTGGTCGAGAGTTTGATTTATCTATGATATTCTCTATGGATTTGCGAAAAAATGGCGTTGTGAAGGTCGACGAAACTGTTATCGGAATTTCTGAAGTAAAATTAAAGTGCATATAATTAGTTAAGTGTTATAGCTTTGTATTATAAATTGATATATATTAATTATAAACTTTTAGAATTGCACACCAATATAGCCGGGGTATTAGCAAATCGTATGAAATACGCATATCTAAGGCCTATTTATCTCTATTCCTACTTCGATTGGTATAGGCTATAAGTTGTTTTATTTTACATTTGGTTAAGAGAAATACATCCAGCATAAAACGCGTGCAAAGCACGTGTGCACACGTACTATATGCAAAGAATAATCTTAAAATACACAACTATATTTTAGGACCTGAGAATGTCAAAATCAGAAGATTACATGAATAATAATGATATTCAATATTCGTTTTGTGAATATTGTTAGTGGAAAAAATATGACTGTCATGTATTCGGCTGTTTGTGTGTGTGAGTAAGAGGGAGATAGCTAGAATTGTTTTAAATTGTAACTTAAAAAGAAGTCAATTGAATTGTTTTAACTTTCTCGCTGATAACCATTTCGCCCGACGTTTTGTCTTGTGTTGTCATGTAATGAATACGAAAGTCGTGTAACGTCCGTTTTTTTTTTTTTGGAAAATCAAGTTTATGTAAGAAGGAACTCTGAGTATGGATCTTTTGTGCTAGTAATTTTATAAGACCGTATGTTCAGTGGTAAAGGAAAGCGTCATGTAATAAAAGTAATTAGGTTCGAAATAAATTGTAAGATTATTATCGATTAATTAATATTCTCCTATCAGCACTCTGATCGGAATAAAGTTTTTTTTTTTTCATATTAAATTTATTTTCATTGAATCTACACAGATTAAACGTCAGTTTCATTGACAGTTTTTTATAAAAAAAAGTAGCAGTTTATCCTTAGCATGTCTATATATTAATAGTTGGGGTGGACTGAAATTCATTTGTCACTGGGTCTTGGACCAAATTTCTACATTCGTCCGAAATTCAGTTCAAAAGCCGAACATTCGGTGCAAGAATAAAGTAAAATAAAATACCTACTTGCACTATATTGACTGCAATTAATGGATATTATACTATCTACAATAACTGTAAAATAAAATTAGGCCTTTATATACTCAAGGTCATTTACATTTGTTTAGTAGGGACAAGTGAACCTTAACTGAATATGTGATAAAAATTTAATTATCTTCTACGATATATTATACAATATACAGGAATATTTGGAACACATTAATAACCTCCTAGGTACTGATTTTAGTGGCGGCCTTTTCGGCGGGATTTTCGGCCAATTTTTTTTTATTTTCACCGAATGTCCGGCCGAATTTCGTGACCGATTCTATCCACATTATCGTTTCTACTCGGATAGATTCGTGGTATTGATTGACGAACATGAAAATGTAATGTATATTATAAATGCGAAAGTCAAACCACTGAGACGAATTTGATGAAATTTGCCATAGAGCGAGCTTGAACTACAAGCAATAGGTTACTTTTATGTCTAAAACCTGACAATGAACTCTTAAATCTCGATCGAAGTCGCGATAGACAACATGTTGTAGAAATACAGTCGAGTTTCAACCACGAGGCAATAAATCAAGTTTAAAACGATAGTGATTTAACACGTTTCAGACGAATTACAATAGTGTTGTCGTTTTACGTAAAGAATGCTCGTAAATTATCTGATTCGTTATCTCGAAAACGTGTAGATATAATTTGTGACATTTTTAAGGTCATTACGACCAATGTATTTTCCGAATTTCGGCGTCGGCAATCTTAGAGAGGTAGGAATGGGGTTGCCAGACGTAAGGATAAAGCGATGTTACTATTTTTGAGTGCCCTTTGTTAGGCTTTTTACGTTTGAGCAGACGCTATATCTGATATATTTCTGGCAGGATTTATTTTATGTTGCTTTCATTTGTGCCAATAAGGCAGAGATTATTTCGGCTATCTAATTTATAAAAGATGGTGTTCATTGTTTATAACCAAAACCTTTACAATTACGGGTTTATTGTTCAAATATCTAAACTTATCAGTGGCCTGTCTAATTGGTTTTAAGACATCGAACACGACTCAACGGTGATTTTTTTTTAATAATTACTAGACGTGTCTTCGATTACATTCGACAAGGGATAACGTCTTAGTTCCCAAGGTTGGTGGCGCATTGGCGAGGATTGCTAATATTTTTTACAGTGCCAACGTCTTTGTGCAGTGGTGTTCATTTATCATCTGGTGGTCTATTTAAAAGACTACCTGTATCCTGTTTCAATGGAATTGGGAAAAAATCTATATATCCATAATAACTCAGCTATATTGTGCACTACTAAGACTTTGTGATGAATATATATCTATATTTGTTATACAACACTATTACACTTAAATAAAATAATAAAAAAAAAACTTAACTATTTATTTTCAATTTAATTTTGCTTCCGAAATTCCGTTAACAGTTTCGTCGACGTTCAAAACGTAATTTTTTCGTGATATAAAATGGCGTTTGAACGTTAAAATTAAAGTGGATGTAAGTAGTTAATTATAAATAAAGATATATTAATCATAAACTTTTAGTAGGGCACAAGATAGCTGAGTTATTAGCGAATCGCATGAAATACGTAAATATAAGGTTTGTTTATCTTTATTCCTACTTCGATTGGAAGTATAATATACACTACACACATACACAATAGTAAATATAAATAGGAGCAGGTTACGTGTCGCTCAAAACGCATTAAAGCTCGTTACGATTTAACGTTCAGTTGTAAATTATATGTTAAATGAATTTTACGTGATTTGTTATTGCATTGTTAATATATGATATGTTAGCGATATATATTATCGGCAATTACTAGCGTGTTACTACCGCAATGGTTGAGTGGCGGGCTTTAACGGCGGCTGATCAAATGGAGTTCAGCATTCGAATCCTGGATTAACGGCGTCTGGGAAATGCTATTGTTGTGTTCCGATTTGAAGGGTGATTGAGCCAGTGTAACTACAGGCGCAACGGAAATAACATCCTAGTTTCAAAGATTAATCATTGGTGGATTGATATTAGTAAAAGTGCCCTTGTCTATAACCATTTACTGGCGGGTGGTTCACTTGCCAGTCTAACTAACTATTAAATCAATAACTTCTGCATCGCAAATGTCGTGTTAGCGGCTGCGTTATCCCAAAGGACAAGTCTTCCTTTCCCAGTGTAACGATACTTAAATTTTGTTATTACATAAATTGTAATTGATCCAATATTATCAAAATCAAAATACACTTTATTCAAGTAGGCTTTTTTACAAGCACTTTTGTATCGTCATTTAACAAACTATTTAAAGTAAAGCTACCGCCGGTTCGGAATGTAGATTCTACCGAGAAGAACCGGCAAGAAACTCAGTAGTTACTCTTTTTCAACATCTAAAAATACAGTCATGTTAGTTAAATACAATTATATATGTATGTTATGTCTCCTGCCTGGAAGTCAACAAGCATTAACTACACGCTTGTATCGAATAATATGCCTTCTTTAACAATGTATTTTTTACAATTGACTTGAATCTATGAAATGGCAAAGTTAAAAATGTCTGCGGAATTTTATTATAGAAGCGGATACCTTGCCCCAAGAATGATTTATTGACTTTGCGGAGTCGGAAACTTGGCGTTATAAGCTTACTTCTTGTGCACATACAATGATTATCACTGATTTTATCAAAGTGATATCTTTTTTATAACCTCAAGCAATAAAGATAAATTTCATAAATTTAAGCACGCAGTCAAGAAACACTTCAAGTTCATCCAATATGCAAAGTCATGAACGCCTTTCTTGAATTTAAAGATATCTGTCCTCATGTGTGCATGCGCCGGGTATTCCCCAAGATTACGAAATGAGGAAATTTGTTTTATTACATTTTTAAAGGTTATTTATCTCGCTGTTCCTTAAATAAATTCTCATGATTTAAATGCTTACGCCATTTTTTTATTATTTATAAAAGGCAAGGCGAAATAATGGGTATATCCGCCACACAAAAGTGTTTGTACGTTAACTACTACGTAAATTGAAGTTATTGTCGGTTCTGTGTTCTGTCGGTGGAATCTTCCGTCTCATCAAATATTGTACCGCCAAGCAGTATTGTTGTGTTCCGGTTTGAAGGGTGAGTGCTGTGTAACTACAGGCACAAGGGACGTGACATCGCAGTCTTACGCAGCAGGCTTACGTAATCTATGCGCCACCAACCTTCCAAGGTTGGTCATATGGCGCTAAAGACCCGTGATGCCCGTCTGATGCCATAAAATAAAAAATAAATTAATATGGTTTCGTATTATTTTTAAATGTGTAATGCTGTTGCCCCTCATGGCCTGTACAGCCTCACCGGGCGGGGTAGGCGAGTTAAATTACTCGAGCCTGGATGTTGGGAACCCACTTAAGGGCTCAGTGCCTCCTGTGAGGCCGGACCTCGGCTTAGGGCGCCGTCGACGGGAGGGAGGAGTGACTCCATGATGATGACATTTGTGCTTTCATCGTCGTACGCCTAGGCGTCGACTAGTCGGTAAATAATATTAATCCAACAGTTTGTAGTGCGTAACACAATTTAAGTTTGAGTTTTTTTTTTATTTTACGTTTTTTTTTGCTCTCTTTTTTATTTATATTTTAAAATAATAAAAATAAATTAATAAGCGCCATTTTGAATGACAAGTATCATGTGCTCGTAGAATTGGCTAACGCCCAGACAGACAGACGGCTTCGTTAAAATTAGTTTATGATCAACGGCCGATACGAGGACTGGTGGTATTTCGAAGGTTCCGAAACGAAATCGCAAGTCATTTGATTGTGTAGGTGAAGCCAATGACTTGCGACGTGGTATTCGATGTGGACGTTTGGAAAAAGTCATTGTAGTTGGTGATACAGCTTGTAAATATTTCTCTGGTGAGCAAAGCCCTCCTACTCTTCGAGGAAATGGTTCGAAGCTGATACCACTAATCTGTTCCAAAGGCGGTTTGTGATACGTAATTATCAGAATTTCATCCGGCACCTGTAGACTGAACATCAGATGAATTAAAGCAAATGATGAAAACTCAACGAGTCGATCCTGCAATCTCCGTTTGAGATAAATGTTTTCTAGTCACTGGTCCAACTCGTAACCAGCATCACGCTCCTTCTATAAAGTAGCAGATTTAGATCTACAAATCGTCAGTGGAAAGGAGAAAGAGAAAAATTGCCAAAATTGTACTTCTCGGTAATGAAATTTACCTACAAGTTATAAAGCACATTTTCCTAAAATACCATTTTGGCGGCATAGTTTTTCTCTCTTTTCACTGACGATATACATACGTTTAAACATGTTTATTTACGAAAAATACTTGAAATAATAAATTGAAATCACTATCAAACGTAACGTGAATTGGAACCAATTGTGAAACCAAATAAACATATTTGAAACAACATTGGTACAAATGTTTTAACCAATGTGATTGAGTAATGAATGAAAATCTTGGTGCCAAATTGAATTCGTAGAGTTACGATATAATTAGGATTCATTAATTTGTTACATAATTGTATATTAATAAATTGCCTAAGCTAATATTATAAAGTTTATTAGTTTATACGACTCAACACGTAAATTTCAAGAACCACCACTGCTGTTCGAGTATTTTTGGTGCGTTAGATAATCTGTGTATTTAGTAATATAGGCTGTATAATATTTTAATGTATAATCTATTCCAAACATAACAAGAAAAAAATAAATAAACAACATTTGACAGCAAACTGACGCGATATCATTGGTCGAGAGTTTGATTAATATGTGATACTCACAAATCCATAGTGAGTGATCCATATCGAATTTGCTGTCAAATGTTGTTTGTTTATCTTTGAAATTTGGAAGTAAAATTAAAGTGGATATAAGTAGTTAAGCGTAATAATTTTGTATTTTAAATAAAGATATTTTAATCAAGAATTATTAATAGCAAAAAATTGGAAAAATCTTCTTTTGTTCCGGCTAAGAAAGTTGAAATTGTTGTCTTTTCTCTACTATAATATATATATTTTATAAATAGTGCATGATACATTACTCTTAAATCACTCTGCTTATTGGCGAAAACCTCATTAAAACCCGTTGCGTAGTTTAAAAGATCTCGCGTTTAGACGACGGGAATCGACTGTTTTATACTACGCAGAGAAGATTATTTTAAATAAATAAATCGACCATAACAAATATTAGAGCGGAGGAGACCACTTACCACCAGGCACTGTTTCCCCGTCAATTCGGGTTTGCGGTTGATTGAAACGTTTTTATGTTTAAACGCGCAATGCCATAACGAAGTATAATTGAGGGGCGCCAGCAGGATGTTAGTAGCGCTCTGTAAAATTAAGAGCAGAGTAGAAATGTTTAATTGACAAGGCGTTCCTAAATAAATTTCCTGTGAATATTTGATTCGAGAAGCCCTGTTAGATAATGTAGGCCGTCACAGAAGCATGCAAAAGCAATCCTGTGGCGTCCCCTGAAAAGACGGAAAGGTTACAGCTCGGTTTTTAGTGGGTAATCCGGTTTACTAGGACGCAGTCCCGGGCACCGGCGAGTCCCACATGCCACCGTGGGGGGAATTCGTAATGCGTTTTTCCAGCGAGTAATAAGAAAAGGTCATGGAAGATCCCACCGATGCTTTATATCTTAAGACCATGTTTCAGGTGATCTTTGGAGATAAGAATTCCACATAATACCGCTAATAATGTTATAAATTTGACTCCATAGAGAGATAGACACATTATGAAGTTGAGGGTTAAGGAGTGCGGCAGCCACCTGCAGTCTGATAGCAGTCAAGGATCTTCTCTCCCTCTAACTTAGGAATCTTGTCTGTCATGCCTGATAGACCCTTAACTGCTGCCGTCTACATTCTGGTCCTTTCTAAAGGTGTCTCCTCTCCTGAAAACAATTTGGATAAATATCTATGGATCATGGGTTTAAATCTATGCAAACTCCTTATTAGTCAATGCTACTGTAGACAAAATCGACTTTATTTATTTATTGTTCGAATGGACCACCGTATACTAAATACTCACTATCTCCCATAGTAATTGTAAGAAATATTAACCATCCCTTACATCGTTGGGCAACAACCTTGGGCACTAAGATGTTATGTCCCACGTGCCTGTAGTTACACTAGCTTACTCATCCTCTTTAAGCAGGCATGTTAGTTCGAACGCGCTTTTTTGTTTATGTAGTAGGTAGGCGGACTGGCATATGGGCCACCTGATGGCAAGTGGTCACCACTGCCCATAGACATTGACACTGTACCATAAGCATTCTTTACATTACACCAATGCGCTACCAACCTTAGGAGCTAAGATGTTATGTCCCTTGAGCCTGTATTTATACTGGCTCACTCACCTTTCAAACCGGAACACAACAATACTAAGTCTTGCTGTTTAGTAGAATATCTGATGAGTGGGTGGTACCTACCCAGAGGGGCTTGCACAAAGCCCACCCACAGAGAAGTTGCGTTAATTTGGAATCTATATAGCTGATCTTAAAATATCTTTTCGTATGACATAGCTCATTTATTGAGTAAGGTTATATCTATCATCACGCTACGATCTACGTGGCTGGTCCAGTTACTGACCTTTCACATTCAGCGTAAAGTCAGCAGCCGTCAGTAATCAGGGTTTCAGACGTAGTGTTAATGTTGAGACGGACTGCGTTTTTGTTCACAGTATACAACGCACAAGCGACTGACCGACGAGATCTGCTAAGTGGCTACTGATTGGCTAATCTGTGTCCGCGGCACAGCGGCGACTGTTACAATAGGCCGGCGACACGATACTCGGTTACTAATATATTTAGCATATTTCCGAAAAGTTTATTATGTACTAGCGAACCGCCCGGCTTCGCACGGGTGCAATGCTGCCACTTAAATATACTATAGAATGTCTTACAACGTTTTTCAGACATTAGACAATACAAACCGCTATGTTCCTGCGTTTTAAATCTGTAATATCTTAGAATTTTTATTTAAATTACATGCTGTAAAGGGCCGTATTGATCTATATTAAATGCACAATGTATTTAATGTACTTAATTGGATAAGGATTAACCAAAAACAACATTAATGCTGTATTGCTTAAAATCCCTTCGTAATTAAACCTATAATTTCTTTTAAAAATAAAGAATAAACAATGGTTATTGTGGTTTATCCCTAAGAGATACATACCGTCGCGGACTAATTTATAGACCGTTTTAAGGCGTACAATACTGTAGAACATTATTTTAATCCATCCTTATTGTTACTTATATACGTAACTTCTGGATTCATTATGAATATAAATAATTATGAATTTCTCGTATACATACATACAACAAATCTATCCTTTTGATAATCACTAAATAGTATAAAACAAAGTCGTTTCCCGCTGTTTGTCTGTCTCTATGTATGCTCAGATCTTCAAACCTACATAACCGATTTTGATGCAGTTTTTTTTTTTTAATAGATCGTATGTTTAACTCATTCATAATATAGTAGAGAAATGATGATTATTGTAGAGGTTTCTAATGTGATGCCGTAAATAAACAGATATTTTTGCGCTCACATTGCAAACGCTCACTGAACCCTACGAGATGGATCAAAATAATGTACTACAGTATTGTACACCTTAAAAAGGTCTACAAAAAAGTCCCCAATGGTATATGTCTATCTCTTAGGGATAACCCATAATAATCATTTTTATGAGAAATTATAGGCTTATTTACGAGGCGATTTTAAGCAATACAGCATTAATCCTTATCTACTAAAGTACCTCAAATACATTGTGCATTTAATATAGATCAATATGGCCCTTTACAGCATTTAATTTAAATGAATGTTTTCTAAGATATTACAGATTGAAAACGCAGCGACATAGCGGTTTGTGTCTCTAATGACTGAAAAACTGTGAACGTTGTATAAAAATACATACTGTAGTATATTTAGTATCATTATTGCACCCGTGCGAAGCGAAGGGTCATTAGTACTACATACATATATAGACTTAATATTAGTCATTCATTCAAACATTGGCTCTCTTAGTGTCAATTTACACGCATGTTGCTAACCGGTACGAATGTTGTGCTAAATTTACTGTTTGCGAATTATTTAGTTTTGCATTGATCTTTGTTTTTATGGAAATACAGGATATGACACTATGTGTTGAATATCTCACTTAGAACATGTTTTGAATGCGAATTGGTTGGGAAACAGAATTGACCGCTTTTGGCCGAGACGGTTAATCTGGGAGTCTGGCCATGTTATTGTGTATAAGTGTTTGCCGGTTTGCTTGTGAGAATTTTCCGATGGAAATCCCAATGACTATTACTAACAGGATCTCTGGATCTTTTGTTTTATGTTCGCGAGCAAACCAAGAGACGAACAGAGATCAGAAAATAAATACAGGAATCTCTAATTAATTAGAGATAGAAGGCATTATATTCGATACAGGATTATATTGATGATAAAAAAGCGTGGAGTTAAAGCTTGTTGACTTCCAGGCAGGAGACATATAATTGTATTTAACTAACATGACTGTATTTTTAGATGTTGAAAAAGAGTAAATACAGAGTTTCTTGCCGATTCTTCTCGGTAGAATCTACATTCCGAACCGGCGGTAGCTTTACTTTAAATAGTTTGTTAAATGACGATTCAAAAGTGCTTGTAAAAGCCTACTAGAATAAAGTATATTTTGATTTGGTGATGGAGGTTCTTTGTCTGTCTGGGTAGGTACAATCTCCTCATCATATATTTTACCGGTAATCAGCACGATTTGGTATATGTTGTGTTCCGGTTTTGAAGTGTGAGTGAGCTAGCGGTGTCATAAAAGACAAGACAGACCTCAAGGTTGGTGGCGCATTGGCGACGTAAGGAATGGTTAATATTTCTTACAGCGCCAACGTCTGTGGGCGGAGGTGACCACTTACCATCAAGTGGCCTATTTGCCACTCAGCCTGCCAATAATAAATGATAAATTTACACGATTAAATTATTAGACATATTTTTTATTATGAACTCTTTTGAGTCATGTGGAGATTTGTAAGTTTTTCCCAAATTATGGAATAGAATAAAAATTTGCCCATTTTTTTTAACAACAATATGAATGACCTAATTTTTTTTATGGTCTCATTAAAGAGTCGTAAAGAACTTCTCAATAAGTTTATTTAATAAAATATTAATGTCTTCGTCCAGTCTACTTGGCGTATTTCCAAAGCGTCGTAAAGGACATTCGGATTTGCTAAAATTTCAATCTGGAATTCGTCACGTGTGCCAAATATTTTATTTTTAACTAGCGGTTTTTAGTCGCGTTCACTTGCATTTTTTCATTATATAGGTTACTAGCGTCCCGCCCCGGCTTTGCACGGGTGCAATACTGATAATAAATATACTATACGTATATACATAGTTCATAGCTTTTGTCATTAGACAAACCGCTATGTCCCTGCGTTTTAAATCTGTAATATCTTAAAAAATATTCATTTAAATTACATGCTGTGAAGGGTCATACTGATCAATATTAAATTCACAATGTATTTAAGGTACTTGATTGGATAAGGATTAATGCAGTATTACTTAAAATCGCTTCGAAAATATGCCATTATTTCTCGTAAAAACTAAAGGATAAAAAATGGTTATTGTGGGTTATCCCTAAGAGTTAGACATATACCATTTTTGTAGACCTTTTTAAGGTGTACAATACTGTAGTACATTATTTTGATCTATCTCGTAGTGTTCAGCCAGCGTTTGGAATATAAACGATATTTTTTTTTAATTAACAACATCACCTTAACAACCTTCATAATAATCAGTGTTTCTCTACTATATTATGCATGCATTATATATATATATATATATATAACTTCCTCTTGAAACACTATCTGTTTAAAAAAAAACATCAAAATCTGTTGCGTAGTTTTAAAAATCTAAGCATAAACAGGGACAGACAGACAGCGGGAACCGACTTTGTTTTATACTATGTAGTGATATTTCACAAATGTGATTATATCTTTCTTAGAGAAGTTGGTACATCCAACTTCTTCAAGAAGGAGATGCCCAAAGTTGCTCGATCAACGCGCAGTTTGTCGTGTTCACTTGACATAATTCGTATATAATATTTGGACCTGGATCGCGATCTGTTTTTTGGAGATTAGAGGAGAGATGTTGGTGCAGTTTTTAGTCCTTGTCAATGTGCAATTTTTCATACGGATAACGTATTTTCACCAATAATTGAAACTTATGCGTTTCTTGGATTTAATGACGTATTTGTCACGACAGCTTGCGCAAGAGATCCCGTTCGTCCCCCCAATACGAAGAGGGGACTGCTGCTTTCTTAGTAGTGAGTTCTACATAAGCTTCAGGTGAGGGCAGTAGAAGGGTGTCGTCATAACACCCTTTTTTTTTTTTTGTTTAACGAGGAGGAAATGCATTTACGCATGCCGCCCGGTCGGGGGACCGGGACGGGTATGTGGGACTCAACCGGGGCCTAATGCCCCGTGCCAGGGCACGCTGATGCTAATGCCCTGTCCTACCCACTAAAACCATCCTCAGGTTTCCACCATGCCGCCGAGTGGTGAGGCAACGGGATCGCCAAGGGCATGCAACCGCGACCCCACCAGCGGCAGCCGCCGTAAGGCGGCTGAATATTCATGGAAAGCGCGCCTAGTGCGCGCCTTCCCCCTCATCCTCCACGTGGGAATGTGGCGAACTCCCCCGAGTCCGCCACTGGAGGCTGGGCGTCAACGAAGCTGACGCCCTGCGGCGGATAAGATGGTGGGCTCCGCCGCTGACCGCCGGTGTAAAACACCTGGGAGGCTCGAGTAGCGAGCCCTCCCACTCCCTCCTAGCCAACGAGGCCACTCACATGGTCCGCCCTGACGCCGATCAGGGACGTACCAGGAGCGGCCCCGCGGCATCCCTCCCGCCAGTCTTAGCCGCGGCCGACGAGCAAGCTCAAGCCGGCCCCGTTGCCCAGGGTACACCACGAGGAGGTGACTGACATGTACCCCGTCGTCATAACACCCGCTCAACCAATTTAAATAAATAAATTTTTTTTTCGAAAATATTGGTATCAACATAACACTGACCCGTCGAGATCAACCACTCTTGACCAATCAACGTCGTTGTTAGAGCTGAACTCGAAATCTCACGAGCCGTGACGAATTCGATTTTTTTAACGAAATTTTATTGTTTTGCGCCTTAGATTACGTCGTGACTTTCTAATTTTTTTTTCGTATAAAAATATAATGATTGCTATACATATATTCACTAGACGAATACGCGTCTTCGCCCGCTTGGAATTCAATTTTTGAACTTGTATTCAACCCTTTATCACCATCATTAACTCCTCGAAAAAGTTAGCCCAAGTCCGAGCTAGGGCTTAAAAATCTCGTCTCGAAAAGCGATCCCGTGGTGGCGCTGCTTTTTTCGTAGGTATATCTGGTGTACTAGTTCTGGGCACCGGCGAGTCCCACGACCCCACTTCACGCGGGCAAAACGCGTAATACGTATTTCCAGCGAAAAAAGAGGGGTTAAAAATCTGGTGGTTTTGCTTTGAAAACGTAACAGACAGATAGACAAGAAGAGTTTCTTTCGCGTTATTATATATAGTATAATAATAGTATTATATTAGTACAGATGAGATGGCCAAGTGGTTAGAACGCGTGCATCTTAACCGATAATTGCGGGTTCAAACCCAGGCAAGCACCACTGAATTTTCGTGCACTACTAAGAGTTTATGATTAATATATCTTTATTTATAATACAACTCTATTACGCTTAACTACTTATATCCACTTTATATTTTTCTTCCAAAGTTCCGATAACAGTTTCGACGTTCAAAGCACCATTTTTTAGCAAAATCATATCGAATATCATAGGTTAATCGAGCTCTCGACCAATGATACCGCGTCAATTTGCTGTCTAATGTTGTTTATTTGGCTTTTGTCCTCTTGTGGTTGGGATAGACTATAACTTACAGGTCAGCGATACGAGCTATAATAAGCCAGTTCACACTCTAGGTGACATCTTAGGCACTGCGCTCGTAATGTTGCAGTTTTTTTTTTTAAGTCTATTACATAATATCAAAGCATTTTTTGTTTACTAGCTGTGCCGGATTATTGAACTTTTATACAAACTTCCTCCCCCCCCCCCGTTTTCCCCTCTTAGGGGCGGAGTTTCGTGATATCCGTTCCTAGCGGATGTAAGGCACCTACCTACCAAATTTCAAGTTTGTTCAACTCTTGAGATTTCGTGATTAATCAGTGATTGATATTTCGCTTTCCTATGTTTCGAGGAGTGATTTGTATTTCATGCAGTGCCATCTTTTATGGGGAGGAGGGTGATACTATTACATCACACACACACAGAAGTAACGATAGAATGATTTCTGAACCTGTACAAGAGCAGAGGTGCTCAGCAGTAAACTACCTTATAGAATTATTTTTACTTTCAATTTTTTTTTTAACAGACGGCAAAAACCTTAAATGCAATTTAAAAAACATTACACACAATTTAACATAAAAACTTTTATGTTAAATTGTGTGTAATGTTTCTGATTGCAAAGTTTCGTAGTCCTCGCTAAATAAAATGATATAAATATGATTTCTATCGCTTAGCGCTCGGGAACAATGTAGCTTTTTATAAGTGAAAAAATATTTAGAATCGGCTCATTAGTCTTGGAGATTAACAACTTTTAGGGGCCATTTATTTATTATAAGACGATTTAGGGGGAGGGGGAGGGGTCTACGGCTCGACAATGTCTTATGTTTTCTTACAAGGGGCCACCCCCTTGTAGTCTCGATAGTTCTTACGTAAGATAAAAAAAAAATGCGCAAATTTAATTAATTTCAAAAAATTGATTTTTTGAAACAAACATTCAAATAAACCAAACGTGTATTTTCTTTATATATAATTTTTTCGTACGTAATAAATATTAAACAGGGGGAGGGGGTGGCGGTCAGTCTATTCTTATTTTTTCTTATAATAGGGGGGGGGGGGTAAAAAACAAGCGAAAATAGTCTTACGTAATAAATGAATGGCTCCTTACCTCTTTGTAATATAAGCGTAGATTCAATTATTCTCACCGAGGTTGTCTGGAAGTGTCACTAATTGCACGTGGTATTTGTTTATCGTATCTACCGAAAATATATTCTTTGCTATCATAATATGTGCAATAAAGTCAGTTATTATAAATTACACTCGTCAGTTAAACCTATCTGATAAGATTGCTTACAGCTTACGTTTTATCTGGAATAAACGCTAAAGAGATTTTGTCCTAACGAATGTTCGCAGAGTGATCGAAATTCTACAGTAATCATTGTTGATAATTTTAAGGATAACTACATTTATTTATTGATCTTAGATAGAGTATCGCACTACAAAAGAACTGAAAACGAGTTAACTTTATTGTATTGGTGTGCGTGACAGATATTCGTGACACTCGCCAAACTACTTTACTAGTGTGCGTGTACTCAGTGACCTTGAAAAGAAGTATGTTAACTAATTTTGATTATTAGCACTCCATATTTTCTGTCAAAAATAATAATGAAAGAATTAATTCGATACGTCAATTAGTTTCCGATTTATAAGTAAAACAAGCTGTAACCGCACGACGCGGGCTGCCGGTGACGGTGTGACGTCATTGTACAACACGCTCAGT
Organism: Vanessa tameamea; assembly: GCF_037043105.1. NCBI lineage: Eukaryota > Metazoa > Arthropoda > Insecta > Lepidoptera > Nymphalidae > Vanessa > Vanessa tameamea. The sequence continues at coordinate 2,501,100 of NC_087337.1, forward strand.
CTGGCTCACTCAGCCCGCCCGTGATGGCGCCCCCGTGCTGTCGATATTATACCTAAATACTAGATAAAAGTACAGTTTATTGTTGTGAAGATAATTTTGACATAAGTATAGTGATTATATTTTACATTGGTACATTATATTTTATGGTACAGTCAGAGTAAGAAAACCTTCGTCAGTTTTCAAATTCATTCCTTTATCAAGTCGTAAACTCTTAGTACCTTTTGAAACTAAAACACTAACATATAAAATCAACAACTGCATATAAAATTAAACTAACATAGTGTGATAACATGGTTCAAAATAGTGTAACATCTTTGGACTACGTCTAGTATCATATCAACATAAAAACTTTTTTATGGCCTAATTAGTCATTACAAGGTTTAAATTATATTGTGGATATCTTAATGATATCTTAATTGTCAATTGTCAAAGTCTGTCAGTGTCATATATTTTCTTGCAATATCTTGCAATCTTAGAATTAAAACGCTTGTAATATTATTCGGCCGTTATTTTAAGTGACGGTTAATGTAATTAGGTGACGTGTGATCAGTGGTTTCATCGGCACCGGGAAGTGGTGGTGATTCCTTGGCCTGCAAAAGTGGCGGATATACCCTATCGAAAATCTATGGGGTTTGATGGTGCAGCGGTGGTTAAATAATAACGATAGAACCAAAGCAGCTGTCGTAGAACATTGCCGAATTGTCTGGGAGGGCTTCAGAGGAACCGACATATGATCTCGCCTTGTTGGCTCAATGCGACAGCGACTACAAGCTGTGATTGATGCGAATGGCGGATATACTTGTTTTTAATAAAATAAATAAGATTTATTTAAATTAATAAATTTTACCATAATTACTATTTTTTACTATTTTATTTACTACTTTCGTATTGTGGTTTCACCCGCGTTCCCGAGAGATTTTATATTTTTCGGGGATATAAAGTATCCTATATTTTATTCCAGTACATATTCTATCTGTGTGCCAAATTTTATCCAAATCCGTTCAGTAATTTTTACGTGAAAGAGTAACAAACATCCATCCATACCTCAGAGAAATCAGCCAGATCCATACACACAAACTTTAGCGTTTATAATATTAGTAGGAAGTAGGATTACTACTATGCACTCTCTTTTATAAGAGACAAGACAATGTCCTCATCTCCAATGTTATACGAGCATTCACGAAGGATTATGGGGTTTCGTGAAAAGTTGTTAATTATCATACCGATTGACGGCTTCTCCTTGTTATTATTAAAGCTTTGCTAGATGCGACTTATAATGACATTGCGACGCAATATGTCATACTCAATCGGTAAAGCAGGTTATCGCTCGTACAGAGCACACGAAAATAGATCTTAAGGTGCCAAACCTTTTCCTACCCCGACTGTACATAAGTGATAATAATTATCTTCATCTTATAATGAATCAATTTCTAACGGGATTAATCGCGTGTTTATCGATTTTACATTGGCGGGAAAAATGTAAAATCAATAAGGTTGCGATTAATCCGATTAAAAATGGTTTCATTATAATATACAGTGTTCGTTAATACCAAAGACATTACTATTAATCTTTTATAGTGTACATTTATATAATACCTATAAATATAAAATCTGCATGCAAAACCTTTGGTGTCAGAACTTTCCGTTATGTTTATATAGTGTTACATTTTATATTATCTTGAGATTGTATGATCAAGTTTTGCGTTATCCATTGTTTCCTATATAAGTTCTAATCTATACGAGACTGTGCCTACTGCTCTGCTGGCGTAGGCTAGGTGTAGATGGCTAATACGATTTCTTCTTTTTTTAGATTGAGAATGATATGGAGAACTATACTAAATATAAGTTGGTCGGGGGAAGAATTAAATTAAAACAGGGTAAAGTTCCACACAAATTCAAATGTCAACAGGAAAAGGAAGATAAAAAACCTCAGAGATCTGTTGTGCAAAAACGTCGTCGTATAGAATATTTTGAGACTCTATTAAATGAAGATGAAACTTCGGAGTTAGAAAAACCTGAAGAGATATTTGTTGCTAGTTGTGAATACGAAATAGAAATAGAGACAAAGTATACATAAAGTTTTGTAAATAATTATCAGTGTTTAGAAATATCAAAAAAAAGTAGGGGAGTGCAAGTAAACCTGAAATCTAAACGTGTCCATAAATCAACCACGACTGTTAACAAATATCTAAAAAAAAAAGAGTAAAATAATATTTTCACCAGATGCAGTATCTTTTAGTAGTATGATCGACACATCTTCAAACGCCTCTTCATGTGAAATGTGTGTTTAACCTTGATCAAGAATCAAATAATCCTAATGAAGATTCAGATTCGGATCCAGAATGCGAAACACTTTTTTTCATAAACTATGCAAAAGGCTGCTCTTTTATCGATATCTAGAGAACCACAATTGTTGTTAGGTTTGCCTAAAGAATGCTATTTTTGTATTAATATGTTATCTGAAACAACAAAACGTACTCCGCGAAATATAATGATAACTTTAAAAAAAATACGCTTGTATCAGCCTAATGCTATTCTGGCCTTGGATTTTGGTTTGTCGACTAGTTCTGTTACTAAAATCATAAGGGTTACTGTTCCGGCTATAGCATCTGTACTTAAATCACTTGTATATTTTCCACCTGCATCCGATGTCCAGATGAATCTACCTATTCCATTTAGAAAAAAATACAATTAGGTTCAAAGCATTATCGACTGTTTTGAGATTCAAATTGAAAAGTCTGTTGATGCCGTAAAGCAAGCTCGTACGTGGTCGGATTACAAAAACTGTAACACAATAAAATATTTAATATCAATAGCACCAGACGGGTTAATAAATTTTATTTCACCAGGGTATGGCGTCAGAGTAACAGATTCATTAATTTTTGAAGATTGTGATATTTTGCAAACTTTACCTGGAGGATCAGCAGTATTAGCAGACAGAGGTTTTAAAAATATTGCACTTTTGCTACAACAACATGGACATACTCTGATCAGACCTCCTAGCGTGAGCAGTAAAGTAAAACCGACACGAAAAGAAGTTTTGGAGACAAAAAAAATTGCAGCGTTATGAATACAGTTATGTAACAGCTACCGGCAGACTTAGATTCTTTGAGTTCATGTTGCCACACGCTTGTGCAAGTCGACCTGCTAGATTCAGTGGTGATTTCTGCATGTGAAATAGTTAATCTTCAAAGCAGTCTGTTTCATTTAGTAATTTCCTAGTGTTTTAAGTAAAATACAATTAAGTTTATTTTATTGTATTAAAAATATAATATATTGAGGTAAAGTATAAGTATTTGCAATAATTTTACTCATATGCATAATGCAAAAGTGAACCATTTTTGAGTTATCACGTATTTTAGATTTTTTCAAAATAAGTCAAAAATGCAACTTCAAAAATTTATTTAAAAAAAATATCAATTAAAATCTATTTTTTTTCTTCTGATTTATAAAAACGATTAAACACTGGATATCTTTCAATATTTAAATTAAATAATTATCGGTCCAAATTTAAAAATGCGAGACGGAAAACGATATTATTTCAATATTTTTTTTAGTCTAATATGCCTGAAAAACAAAAAAAAACATTTGAAACTTATTCTGCAGATTATTTTAAAAACATTATCGTTAACTTAGCTTTCCGCAAATGTATGAAAACTATGAATTTATTTCAAAGCAACCGAAATAAAATGATCAGAAAGGACGCTGGTAGAAATTCGTATTAGAACAAGATCGAATTCGTACTAAAGGCCGCTCTTTAAAATTCCCACAAAATTGATTTAAAATAATAACCAATGTAAAAAAACTTACTTATTTACTTAACTTACTTACTTAATACAAATTTAAAATAAAATTTAGATACATAAACAGTTCAGTAGCTAAGTTACAATTAAGATATTTGTTATTTAGCCTAGTTCGTGATTCGTTTTCTACCGCCAAACAACAATACGGTTGGAACTTGGATTATATCGTTGTTACCAAGGTTGGTGGCGCATTGGCGATGTAAGGAATGGTTAGTATTTCTTATGTCTCTAATGTTTATGTTTCTGGTGAAATTATAAAGAATTTAGTTAAAGGTAGACTGTAAAGGCATAGAAGCAAAAGTCAAATGGAAAAAAAATAATTTAAAAAAAGAAAAAAAAATGTCACGAGATCTTTTGCGAGAATGGAACTCGTGAGTGAATCCGTTTTCGCTATAATCCGAGAGCGTTCGTACGATAATGTGTAGAATAGGTATTGTTAAAGGAAAAAAAAAACATTTGATATTGAAGCGATATCATTGGTCGAGCTTAAAGCTTGAATCATCTGTGATATTTTTATAGATTCGCGAAATTGGCGTTTTAATTAGTGGATATAAGTATTTAGGTTCAATAGTGTTGTATTATAAATATTTTATTTATTCACATTGCGGTAGGGCTTTTTGACCGTCTAGGTAGGTACCACACACTCATCAGATATTCTACCGCCAAGTAATACTTTGTATTTTTGATGCAAGTCTAACCAGTTAGCATTTTTAAGCCTGTATTTTAAAAGAGGGGATGATTTGGAGGGAGCAATGGATCTGTTGTTTAATGAAAGAAGGATAGGGAAATGGTCACTTCCAGATGTCGATGGAAGGATATTCCAAGATATTTGGGAAGATAGGGAAGGAATTTGCTAGGGATAAATCAACAGCAGAATTAGGATTCTGATTAGGATAAACTCTACGAGTCGGCGAACCATCATTGAGAATGCAAAAATTTACATCATCAGCGATGTCTACCAACAAGGGAGCAAATCCATTACAGAAATAGGAACCCTATAATGTATGGTGGGCATTAAAATCCCCCATAACAACAACGGGACTTGACAGGGAAGATAAAATGGAGTGTACCTCAGGAGCAAGTGAAGGCTTAGGACGGGGGATGTAAATAGATAAGAAGGAAATATTGAAGGCTTTGATAGCCACAGCATTGATGTGATGGCTAAGAGGAGGTAAGAGAATTTGGGAGAAAGGAATGGAGTGCCTGATCAAGATGGCACTACCTGCAAACCCATCACTTCTGTCATCCCTTAAACAGGAGGAACCCGGAATTCGAAATCGAGAACCGGGAATCAACCATGTCTCGGAGATGGCAATAATGACAGGTTTATACAAATTAATAAGTGAGAGGAGTTCAGGTTTCTTAGGACAGACGCTTTTGCAATTCCATTGAAGGAATCTGATTGGGGCCATTGTGGAGGATGTTATATAATTGATTTAAGTCATTGGCAACGTTGGACGGTAAAGGGATTTAATTGCATGTGCTAAGGATATTTAGGAGGATTTTGGTAAGTAATTCCAATAAGTTAGGATTATAATTAGGAGGGGATGGGTTAGCAGCATTTAAGGCACAACCATTAGGAGACGAGGAAGGGCAATTGACAACTATGGCTTGATGGGCATGCTTATCATAACCCTTCCCTTGAGGATTCTAGGTGGGAGAGAGCGGACAATGGTTTGTCTGTATGATTTACTAGGACAGGGGGTGGACTTAGAAGGACTAGGGTTAGATGGGATGTATGTAGGAACGGAGAACAACTGTTTTGCTACCTCAGCGTAGGATCTACGGACATTAGGGAAGCGAGAGGCAGCTTCCATATAAGAAATATTGTCCTGAGACATTACAATTTTAATTGAGTGCTGTCGTGAATACTCCGGACAATCCTTATCTGTGGTAGTGTTTGCCAGAGCAGTGTAAACATGTAGCATTATCTTTAAAATCCTCACACAACTCACCTGTATGAAATTGGGAACATTTAAAGCATCTGGGAGTGGATCTACACTGAGTTCTAATGTGGCCATAACGACAACAGTTCAAGCATATTATAGTGGGGAGATTGTAAGTTTCGACAGGAAGGGATGAATGTAAGAAAATATTTTGCCAGGTACGATTTGACCTTTAAAAAGTTATGACTACCGATTGAGTTGGGATCCAGGACACAATTCCTTCGTTAATAGTCTTGCGGTTAAGACGTCTCAATTTTATTACTTCCCCACATCCATGAGGAAGCTCAATTGATTCCATCAGATCCTCCATAGACCAGTCCACCGGGATGCCTTTAACTAAACCCATTCTGGTAATATTGTAGGTAGGTATACTAGCATTGTATTTGCAAAGCTCTAAAGTTGAGTTTTTTAAGAAATTATTTGCTGCTTGCGCTGATGAAAATTGGATTTCCATTTTATTTCGACCCACATTTTTGTGACCATCATTCACAATAGATCCAATCTTGTGTTTGTGTAAAAATTGTCCAAATTTAATGGCTCGTATAGTATTCCCTGCAGCTGGATCAGCAACTTCACGAGAGACATGGACAATGAAGGGACCTTTGTCGTCATCCGTATAGTTTTTAGGGCCATCGATAAAAGAAGGATTTACATAGACAGTTTGGATAGAGGGACTTGCGGTTGTAGGGTGGACTACTGTTTTCTTTGCAGAGGAATCAGGAGAATAAGAAGACTTATCCCCGGAACGTTAGAGAGAAGAGGATTTTAAGGGATCAATTTGTAGTTCTTAACCGCCGGGATCGGGCGGTTCGGGAGGAGGGTCTACATCCATTATAAACTAACTACTGTAACTTAAAAAATATATATCTATAAGAAAAAAAAATAACTCACCGTAACCGAATAAAAATTAAATAAAAATTAGTAAAACCCACAAACCATAAAAATTAACTATTTGCACTGAAAATTTATAAAAGAATTACACAGAATTATTATAAAATCACAGATATCTCACTAAACAAAGCTAACGCAAGCGAAAAAAAAAACAGGGGTGGTTAAATTTACGGCGTCAAAGTCTATCAGTCATGATGACATTTTACCATCATGTGACCCATTTGAACATCAGCATACTTAATTTAAAAAAAATAATAGTAGCTGTTTTATAATACATAATGAAATAATCTTTGCTCTCTTGGCACAAATAAAAGCCAAAACAAAAAAAAAAAAAAACAGCAGAGTTATTAGCAAATCACATGATATTGTTTGACTTATTTAATTTTTGTATTAGAAAAGGGTATACAGGTCTCGTCGGAGCTGCAAGACGAACTTCGATCACTCACGGTTAAATGTTTCAGTGAAATGTCTTCATTAATTTATCGTTCATGGCTTCGAGCGTGTTTGGGAATTAGGATGTATGCCTGTTAGGCAATTGAACAATGATTGCGTGTTCGGTATCAGCACACGCATGCTATCATCGAAATTTGTGTTATCTACGCGGATGATATACGATCGATACCATAGGTTTAACTATTTAAGACCGACATTACATTATCTATCAATATGGGTTTTTTTTTTTGTAAAAACGATCGAAGAAAATCCAATTTAAATTTGTTAGTGTGTGTTAAACTCGTCGCTTCGACCGATGCTTATATAATTTAGAATTTATATTTTGAAACTTATATTTATTGAGGTTGATTGTAATTTTTGTTTCAATGTTATTTGATTTCGTGATGTGATTGTTACATCTACCGTATACTGACATTAATTGTTATTTGAATTTTGTATAATGGCAATGTATTTGCAATGAACGATTATAATTAATGTTGAACTTGAGCAGGGTGGTTACTCTACCCCGGGAATCCTCCCTAGATGTTGGAGGCCCGCCTTGGCGGGCCGACCGTCAGGGCGTCACGGTAGCATGCGTAAGCGATCCCGTGGCGCCCGCCGAAGGACGGAGAGGGTACCGCTGGTTTTTAGTGGGTCCAGGGCACCGGCGAGTCCCACATACCACCTAACATCACGTCGGGGAAGCGCGTTACGCGTTTTCCAGCGAGAAAAGAAAAGAAAAAAATATGGTGGTTACTCTGCCTGCGTAATAAATATTGTTTATAACAAAACAATTCTTTCGCTGTTCTGGACCACCTTCTGTTTCACGTGACCGTTTAAGAAAATTATAAACATTTTTTTTTAACTGGCATCCCTAAATGTACGACAGACTATAAATAATTAAAATGTTAATTGTTGATCCGTCTCAATTGTTTGAACAGATGGTCTTATGTAAGTGTTTTCAGACCGGTCTTAACGTGCACAGCTGTTTTGTTTAGATAAATTGATAAAAGATGGATGATTCGAGGTTGTTTGATATGAAATTGAAGTGACAATGTTAAGATTACGCGTAAGATTTAAGCATGTTAAAGAATATGTTTTAAAAGCGTTTTCGTCATAAAAATAATTATGTTTTTAAATTAATTGTACACATCCTCAACGCACATAGACACATCTAAAAGTGCACGACTCATAAATGTCATTCAATAGATTAAAAAAAAAATGTATCGATAAGTATATTTATATATAAATACATATTATATACAATATTAGTCTTTATATTAAATATAATTATTTTTATATTAAACGACAACTAGTGAGAGATATTCTCAAAGGACTTAGCCACAATTATTGAATCGAATTAAAAAAAAAAAAACTCTTCGTGAATTTACCCCTGATTGACTGGAAAAGGTTTATAGTTGATTTTGATGTTCTTTTGAGTTTCTATTACATTAAAATAAATTGTTGAAAAGCACAAAATCAAAATATACTTTATTCAAGTAGGCTTTTACAAGCACTTTTGAATCGTCATCTAACAAACTATTTAAAGTAAAGCTACCACCGGTTCGCAATGTAGATTCTACCGAGAAGAACCGGCAAGAAACTCAGTAGTTACTCTTTTTCAACATCTAAAAATACAGTCATGTTAGTCTTTATCATCAATATAATCTTGTATCGAATAATATGCCTTCTTTACCGATGTATTTTTTACAAATGATTTGAATTTATGAAACAAAATTGGTCTATAAAATTATCTTCATGAAAACGTACTACCTTCATTCCGTGTATAAATAACAATATAATGTATTATTATATTGTTATTACACACAAAAACACTAGTCGAAATATGCAAACAATATTACGTCATAACTACTGAGTTTCTTGCCGGTTCTTCTCGGTAGAATGTACATTCCGAACCGGTGGTAGCTTTACTTTAAATAGTTTGTTAAATGACGATTCAAAAGTGCTTGTAAAAGCCTACTTGAATAAAGTATATTTTGATGTTGATTTTGATAAGTCGTGCAATAAGAATATTTCTACATACCGCTGGTTTTTCAGTGGGTATACCGGTGGTTACAGGGCGCGCTGAGCGTCCCAAAACCCCCCCCACTTTATTTGAAAGCGTAACGCGTTTTTCAAGCGTGAAAAAAAAATGGCTACTCGTATGTGCTAAATTTCTACAACATTACGTCGAAATGGATATGGTTTTTTGTTTAGTGACGTGTTTGTGACTCAATCTAGTTGCGCCCACGCATCTTCGGTCGCGGTATTATCGGTGCATATTATGCTGTCGTTACTTATGCATTTAATGGCGATCGTAAGCGTCTGTTTTATATTTAGATTTCGTTCAGACAGACAGTTTTATCATTTTTTATTATATTGTTTTGTTGGATTAAATATATATTTAAACGTAATGGTTTTAACGAGGATTATTGTAATTGAAATTTATCAGATATTTTCGATTCATAAATACAAATCATTTGTAAGAAAAACATTAATATAAAAAGTATATTATTCAATACAGGATTATATAGATCAATGATTCCCAAAGTGACAAAAGACAAAAGACCTCCAGGGGTCCACGGGAGACTTGCTGGGGGTCTACGTAGGCGTGAATAAAAAATGGGGGTCCATCAGATGTTAATGTCCACGAAAATTTATCTACTTTTGATAGTAAAGAGCAAAAATGTAAGCATACGGGCCTACCTACATTGTTTTAACTAAACAGATAATATATTAATAAGGCAAGCAACTGTTACTTGTCCAAACTTGCGTATTCGATATTACGTACAATTTCGTGTACAGACTTTCAAAGCGCTATCCGCCCGACAATGCTTAATGCTTGTTCAGACATGAACATGATCACCACTATAAATACTTGATGCCAAAGGCAAAATCATTTATTTGTTTCCGGAATTTCGAAAAAAAGGTGTGAGAAAATTTATATCAGTGTTTGCTAGTGCCGGAGAAAAGTAAGTACCTACCTTTTTTTTGTTATAGTAGTTAAGTATTTTGTTTACGTGTACTAGTCGGTTGATCACAACTGCTTGTATAGATAGGTAACTTAGTAACTTACAGATATTTTAATTGTTCTCTTTCGATTTGAAGACAAACACAGCACGTTATATTCAATTGTTTTTTCACGAGAGAAGCACTACCTCTCTAAAAAGGCCGAATAAGCAATATTGCAGAGCAATTAATTTTGTAATTTTTCTTGCAAATAACTACTAATTTTATAAAACAGTAATTTCACAATCTTTTTAAATGATTTTGAAGTAACTATTTTATCAAAACAATTCCTTTTCGGAAAGAGCGAGCGGTGCGCGGGCGACGGGAAAAGAGCGGGGCTTGAGCTTCGATGCCAGTTTGTCACGTTTTAACAATGAAGCCGCAGACAAAAATACGCAAATACACGGAGCGCGTGAACTCATTGATTTGATAAAATATTAGTTATCGTTTTTATGGACAATTTTTGGATTTCGACTTTTATTTTTTCCTACACAAATGTGATCAGTATTCGATACTGAGTACACCAATTTTTATTTGTACTATTAAAAATTAGTGGTAAATTAGGTACTTTAAAATTGATACCGTTTTGTGAACACGTCTGTATTTGTCTTAGCGGTTTATTAGTTGGTCCCTTTACAAGCTGTAATTCTATTTCCTCGTGGTGACTAAGAAAAGTTCTGAAAAAACTTGGTTACTAAAAAATTTTTTTTTTTTACAGTTAAGGTAACTGACACGAAACATGGCTACAGCAAAGAAAAAATGTCGATTATTTGAAATATGGTTTTGTTCCACCAGAGGCAGACAAACAATTGCAACAAAATCCTGAGTAATTTTTTTACGGAAAAATCGATTTCATTTACAAACATTACTTCAGTGGCAACAGACGGAGCTCTTGCAATGGTCGGGCGATATCGTGGGTTTTATAAGTCATCTCAAAAGAATTATACCAGGACTTACAGTTATTCATTGCGTAATCCACCAACAACATCTTGTGGCAAAACATTTAAGTGACAGGTTGAATCAATCTCTTCATTTTGTAATAAAAGCTGTCAACAAAATCAGAAGCAATGCATTGAATACGCATTTATTTGCTCAATTGTGCGACGAAAATGGTGAAGACTTCCAACGACTGCTCTTACATACTGAAGTACGCTGGTTGTCGAAAGGTGCATGCTTAACGAGATTTTACTCTGTTTTTGATTCCGTATTAGAGTTCCTAGAAAGTAGAGATCCAGATTTAAAAGAAAACTTGATCAAATTCAAAGCAGACATTGCGTATTTGACAGATTTGTTTAAATAATTTAATGATATTAACTTGCAGTTACAAGGTGACAACCTGAATTTAATAAAAACAAAGGGTATAATTTCGGCTTTTCTTGGGAAATTGAAATTTATGAAGCAAAACATTAGTCGGCGCGAATTCTCTCAATTTCCAAACTTGTCGCAGGTAGAATGTATTGATGAGGATATCCATACCTACAGTCAACATTTAAGTGCCCTGCATGATGACTTCAAAACCAGGTTTGAAGATATGCTGACGATGGATATACCACCATGGATCATAAATCCATTTGATGAAACGGAAGTGGCCAATGTTGTATTACAAGAGGAGCTGCTCGAGCTAAGCACCAATGAGGAACTGAAGGTGAAATTTAGAAAAGGCTACCAAACATTTTGGCTGCAAGCAGAAATACCCGAAAAATATCCTGGAATGTGGGAAATCGCAAGGAAATTTTTAATAGATTTTCCCTCGCCATACCTTGTCGAAAGGGGTTTTAGTGCCGTTACAAACCTCTTAACAAAAAAAAGGAGCAAATTAAACATCACAGAGCGAGGGGATTTGCGGTTATTGCTCACAAAAATAAATCCAAACATTGATCGTTTGCTGACACTCCATCAAATACATCCTTCCCATTAATTAAAATTATGACCCGAACCTATATTACCTTATTAATTTTTTCTTGTAATTCTATTCTTTTAATAAATAAAATGTTATAAAATGTACCATTTATCGTTTTTATTTTACCTATCGGAATATAGGATCAGAACTCAGAAGCGACACAATTTTTATTTTTTGGCGATTTTAAGAATGTGGTAGAAATGTAGCAGCATTTATGGGGGGTCCACCGAAATCAGTAAAATTTTGAAAGTGGTCCACGAGAAAAATAAGTTTGGGAACTACTGATATAGCTAATAGAAATCTAACGCTTATTGACTTCCAGGCAGGATATATTATATACATATATAATTTTATTTGGCTAACATAACTTATAAAAGGGTAACTACTGAGTTTCTTGCCGGTTATTCTCGGTAGAATCTACATTCCGAACCGGTGGTAGCTTCACTTAATACAGTTTGTAAAATGATACAAAAGTGCTCGTAAAAGTTTACTTAATAAAGTATATTTTGATTGATTAACTGATTGGTAATTCTATGTGTATTTACAAGCCCAGTATTGGAGCAGCGTGGTGGAATTAGCCTCCAAATCCAAAGGGAGAGGGGGCCCTAGCCCAGCAGCGGGCCGTTCGTTCGCGGGCTGTTACATTATCACATTAATATACATAAGATTTAATCAATAACCTTAGCTTTTCTCAAGTTAAACAATTTCAACATTAAATAGTTCAAAATATAGCCTATTCCAATGGAAGTTAAACTTAACTACTTATTTCCACTTTAATTTTACTTCCAAAATTTCGTTAACGATTTTGTCGACGTTCAAAACGCCATTTTTTCGCAAATCCACAGTGAATATCATAGATTAATCGAGCTCTCGACCAATGATATCGCGTCAATTTGCAGTCAAATCTTGTTTATTTGGCTTTTTTCCTGTTATGGTTGGAATAGAGTATAGATTAGTTTATATCACTTCTGTCGAGCGTCCCGAGACATTTAATTATTACCTTTTTGTTTGTTTACTTAAAAAAATAATATGATTTGAAAGTGCTCGTAAAATAATACTTTAATAAAGTATGTTATTAATTTTACACGTACGAAGTCGGGACAGAAAAGTCCAGGAAGTCCATAAAATAATGCACTCCAATTTTTGTACGTCTGTTTTCTTTAGATTAACTGGTTTAGACAGGGCGATGAGTCTACATCGTGGCATACTCAGATTAACAAGACGTCTCGTGATACTGAAAAAAGATAATTATTTTACGCGCACTAATAATAAGCACGAATAACAATGACATCATTATTTAATTGATGAATTTCTTAAAACGACCGAACCGCGACGTTCCACTCATCTTAAACCCACGATTACTGGCTAAAACCGGAAAAAAGCTGAATTTTCATGTGCTTTATTTGTGTTAATATCTCATCCCGCGGTGGAAACCTGGTGCCAATTAATTTGAAGGTATACGTTCCCGATTCTATCGCGATCCAACTTCGACGATACCTTAATCTTAACTGAGGATCAGTTCTAATTATTTATATCGATTCCGATAAGATCTCGATTGTATTACGATCGATCTTCTACCGAAACGCAATTGGATCGTTGCGTTCGAGGAAACAGCTGGGCGGTAACGATTACGTTTCCATTGCGATAAAAGGATACTTTGTTAGTGGAAAGTGTTTGTATCCATTATTGGAGTACCACGAGGTAAGCCCAGTGGTGGGACACTTACAGGCTGACTATCTTAAGTTCAATATTAAAACACAAATAACAATGACATCACAAATTAAATGAGGAATTGCTAAAACGGCAAACCGATTGTTTGTCTATCCAATGATATAGCAAAGATCTAGCGCCGACCATGTTTGAAATTATGACGTCATACTTATTTTATAACGGACGTTTTTTTTAAGGTTAGGTTAGATTCGAATTGTAAAATGGTACCCTATTACTAAGACTCCGCTGTCCGTCCGTCCGTCCGTCTGTCGCCAGGCTGTATCTCATGAACCGTGATAGTTAGACACTTGATTTTTTTTACAGATTATGTATTTCTGTCAAATACTAAAAACATAATAAGATAAATATTTAAGTGGGGGTAAATATATCATACTGCAATTTTATTAAATACTAGCGACCCGCCCCGGCTTCGCACGGGTGCAAAGTCAGCAATGTCAGCATCAACTTAATATATAACTAGATAAGGTCTTACGACGTTCTTAGTTTATCAGACGTTCGTCCCTGCGTTTTAAATATGTAATATCTTCGAAAATATTCGTTTAAATTACATGCTGTAACGGGCCATATTGATCTATATTAAATGCACAATGTATTTAATGTAGGTACTTCATCGGGTAAGGATTAATGCTGTCTTGCTTAAAATCGCTTCGAAAATAAGCCATTATTTCTCGTAAAAAGTAAACAACAAAAAAAGTTTATTGTGGGTTATTCATAAGAGATAGACATATACCACCGCGGGCTTTTTTGACCACCTTTTTAAGGTGTACAATACTATAGTACATTTTTTGATCTATCTCGTATGGTTTAGCCAGCGTTTGCAATGTAAGCGCAAAAAATGTGTTTATTTACGACATCACTTTCGAAACCTTTAAAATTATCAGTGTTTCTCTACTATATTGTGCATGTATAATACATATAAACCTTCCTCTTGAATCAATCTATCTATTTAAAAATCAAAATCCGTTGTGTAATTTTAAAGATTTAAGCATACATAGGGACAGACAGCGGTAAGCGAGTTTGTTTTATACTATGTAATAATGATGATTATTATGATACGATATGGTGGTGTGGTGGTGGTGTGGTGATATGGTGGTAGTATTTAAATATCGACGATTCAAAAACGCTTCATTGTGAAGTTACTTGAATAAAATTTATTTGATATGAATTTTAATAACTGCATCCAATCTGATTCCAACTTGGTCGATAACTTTTTTTTATACATTTAAAATGAGATTTTATTTAAGATGAGCATTTTATTGGATTAATAACTTGACAGTAGGCACACATATTTAGTTTTTTATATACAACAAAAACTTGACCTAAATACAGGATGGCAGTAAATGAGATGATCTATTAAAGTGGAAATAAAAAAATATGATCGTATCCAGCGGCCATCTCGCGCTAAACCCGCCATCTTAATTTTATACCCGTCATAAACTCCGTCTGCGACGGGGATATAAAACGGTCTGTGCTATTTACGAATCGTGATTAACGATATGCGTGAGGGAGACGGGTATAATGCCGTATTTCTTTTATTATAATATGAAATGACGTCTTTGATTGCTCATTCTGTGAAGTCTAATTTATCTTTGTATGAATGACGTCTTGAATATTTTTATATTTCTTTTGGCGCGTGAAAAATTTTGAAAGTGTGTGTTTTTATGATGCGTGTACAGGTTGACGCGAAAACTACACGGTGAAGTTAGTCGCTAAACTGTCAATTAAATATCAAGTCGCTCGAAATAGACAACTTCACACCTAATCTTATTTTACAATGTTTTGTTTTATTGCAAATTATATAAATGTTTAAATTCGTGTTAGTAGCGGTCAAAAAAAAAGGAAAAAACGTTCATCATAATAATAATTATTTTATTATTAATAAGTAGATTATTATTATTTTATTGTAGTGCAATATTTACTTGGTGGTAGGGCTTTGTGCAAGCCCGTCTGGGTGGGTACCACCCACTCATCAGATATTCTACCGCCAAATAACAGTACTCTGTATTGTTGTGTTCCGGTTTGAAAGGTGAGTGAGCCAGTGTAATCACAGGCACAAGGGACATAACATCTTAGTTCCCAAGGTTCGTGGCGCATAGGTGATGTAAGGAATGGTTAATATTTCTTACAGCGCCTTTGTCTATGGGCGGTGGTGACCACTTACCATCAGGTGGCCCATATGCTCGTCCGCCAATAAATGCCATAAAAAAAAATGCAATTAAAAACTATAAAAATATTTACGCCGATGAAGTAAGACTTCCCATACTCTTAGTTTGTACTTCGGGTTCATAAGACACGCATCACTTGGTGGTAGGGCTTTGTTCAAGTCCGTCTGGGTGTATTAAGTATATTTTGATTTTGATTCCTTCATCTATACAACTAGCTAGATCGAATTAAAAAAAAGAACACAATTACGCGCGAAATTGAATGAAACCGCCATTATTTTTTCTCTTGGGTTCAGACACTTAAGTTCGATATTGGCGCGACTTGTAATTTGTTAAAAGTGTGCGTTTTATTTTAATTTGTAAGCTTAACGATGGAAGTAGTTCACTTCAATATGTATGATTTGTTAGTTTATTTATGTTAAGATAAATTCTAAGTTTGATATTTGGTTTGTTAGTAAATTGTTTTAAGTAATTTTTATACTTGCTTTTTTTTTAAATCTGTTTCACTTTTGTACGCTAAATATATGTACAGTCGGGTTAAGAAAAGGTTCGACACCTTAAGGTCTATTTTCGTGTGCTCAGTATGAGCGATAACCTGCTTTACCGATTGAGTATGACATATTGCGTCGCAATGTACACTATTTTGAACCTAGTTAGCATACTATGTTAGTTTAATTTTATGTGCAGTTGTCTGTTTAGTGCTTTAGTTTCAAAATGTATTAAAAGTTTACGACTTGATAAAGGAATGAATTTGAAAACTGACGAAGGTTTTCTTACTCTGACTGTACATCGTAAAGTTGGCTTCGGCTTCGAGTTAATTGTCACTTATTCACCATACGATATGTGACAGTTATCTTCGTATTGTTTCGCGTTTCAATACTTAGATATATTTGTTATGATACCTGAATTTGAAATATTCACTGAGAGCTGTATTACTATTAGTATCATTATTGACTAGTTGAAAACCCGGTTTCGCTCGGGTAATAAGTAATACTAAACAAATACGGTATATTATTAACTTTCATTTTATTTTTATAATCAATATTGTGATTATCAAACATTTATAGGGACTTGGCCTATATCAGAATTATTTCTTTGCTCCATAGTGGCGTGGATTAACGGGCGAGGAGAAAATAATTAACACTTTATGTAATAATCGACGTTATGATTCAAATAGTTGATTTAACACACTTGATATTAACTGAAATCACTAGACGTTCCGCGGACAACGTGGCGCATGCGCCGAGTATGACCGGACCATTTTACCGACCCGAGCACCAAAGCCGCCAGTCCCCCGAGTTGCGTCAAGCGAGATGTCACCTAACCGAGCTGTCAGTAACCTTCGTTTCGCTAAGGCGCTAAAACTACCCTCAATTTATTACGAAATAATCAACTTGGCTTCCGGGATTACGAATGCGCCGTCACATTTATATTTTCTATGTAGGTGGTGAAAACTAATAATAATCATTTTCTAAACAGCTTTTTGAACGCACCCATAAACGTCAAACATGGCCGCCCGTTGAATTGTCATGTCATTGAATTTCATGGATTTAATATCGAAATATGTCGATTATACGAATTTTGCGGATATATGTTGTCGACGATCTATAATTGTGTATAGGTTTCAATTGTAGACCTGCACGAAGTTATTGATATAAAAGTAATTAAATGAAAGATAATGTTCTTGAATATACATGTTTCGATTTTTTTTTTTTCTTTTTTATAAAGAGTTTTTATTATGCACTGAAGCTCGGCAATAACTACTAAACAAAATCGAAAATAACAAGAACTATTTTCCTTTGTCCTTTTATTATCTATACTAGTTTTGTTTCTCTCTCTCTCCGTGGCATTTATCATTTCCATCTGATGGTGGGGTCTACCAACCCTATATACTAATATTATAAAGTAACTGCGTGTCGGTCTGTTACGTTTTCACGGTCAAATCGCCGAACTGAATTTGATGAGATTTGCTATGTAGCACCCTTTAACTCCTACGTTTAACGACTACGTTTTATACCTAACATCTGACGACCAAACACGAAAACGCAAACGAAGTCGCAGGCGATAAGTAGTATATAAACCAGTCATTACATACATTCAAAAATGAAAATGAAATTAACAAGCTAATTTTTTTATGTTGTAGAAGATACCTAGAAAAGCTAAAAGAGCAGAAGCAAAACTTGAATTTTTCGACCAAGATTTGCGGGGCTATTGTTATTCCGGTTGTAAAACGCCGCTAGATGGTGGTAATTACTTTCCATCAGGTGAGCCTCCTGCTCGTTTGCCCCCTAACATAAAAAAAAATCCGATTCGGAAAGCAGTCTCCAGTGAGAAGAAACTCGTATAGTTACTCTTTTAAATAACCAGATTTACAATGGTGATATTCACGATTAATGTTCTAAAACAGCCCTGTGTGGAGCCCGAGCCTAAATCCAGGCGTCTTTATCCAAAATACCTACCGTTCAACCGATAATCATAATAAATGGTATACGTTTGAGCATAATGACTGTGTTAGCGCAAGTTGTATCGAATAATAGTTTACAAATAAGTTTAAAGGCATCGCAACGTATGCCGGCAATTAATTAGCAAGGTCGGATTTTTGGGAACCAGGGCCCTCGGGCTTCCACATGAGATAGATAACAGATATAGCTTACTGATTTAAATCAAAATATTCTAATTCATTCATAATATTAGGGTGTCCACGCCTTTATGGCCCCAGGGCCTCTAGACCTTTAAATCCGACTCTGTTAGGTAATTTGAAAATAAATGAATGATTATAACAAGCCTATTCCATCTTCAGAGAAATCAACAAGATTAAGATTGAATTGACGATATAATTTATAAATAATGTCATGGTATTTTTGATGGTAAATACAGTTTGAGTGTCGGCGAAGTTGTTATCGGAGTTTTGTAAGTAAAATTATACTGAATATAAGTAGTTAAGTAGAACAGGGTTGTGTTATCTTTGCATTGTAAAACAAAGTCGCTTCTCTACGTACATATGTGCGCTTTGATCGTTTAAACTACTTAACGGATTTTAATGCGGTTTTCATTAATGAACAGAGCTATTCAAGAGGATGGTTTTTATAGAGAAAAACCGAGGAGTTCAATATTTCGGAAAAAATGTTTTTTTTTCTTGTTATGGTTGTTATTCAATATAAAAGTTGTACCCGTGTGAATATGGGACGGATGGTTCATAAATAAATATTTTGATCAAGAACTGTTTGTAGTGCGTAACAGAGCTATAAGAGGCTATAATTTTTTTAATAAAAGTCATAAAGGTAATGCCGTCTCTGTCACTCCTACGTCGAACACATCACGTTATCGCGGAGACCGAGTAACGTCTGCTCACAGCTTGGCGACCTTCCAATAAGGCAGACGTCACAGATGGTATTTTAAGAGTTACGCTGGAGTGTAATTCGAATGTAGTTAGTCTGTGGTATTTGTGTTTGCTTTCACTTGATGTCGTCACGGCTCGGTCTATCTCGTTATGAGTGGGTGGTGCCTACCCAGACGGGCTTGCTCAAGCCCTACCACAAGCTATGTGAAAATTGAAAGACCGAGTAGACATTTATTTAGTTTGACGTACCCAGTGCTTAAGTACTTTTGAACGTGAATCGGCGTGGTATTTTTTCTTTTCAAAAAATATCATAAAGGTTTATGCTTACTAAGGCGCGTTGAGAAAATTTTGACGTTGGAACGGATATGACGTCAAAAATGACACGTTCAGAGCAGCGATAGTGCCATGTTCAACACTGAACACTGTTATAATCTTAGTTATAGTATCTTTTCCGATCTAACTTCGACTAATATTCAGACAAAATTCGGGACTAAAAAAAAAAAAATATTCTACTAGCTGAACCTACGTGAAATTTATAACACTTTATACCACACAAAGCTAAATCAAAATTTCTAAATTCAAACGCGTACGAAATCGCGGGCACAGCTATTCAATAATATAATTTAAGCTTTTAAGTAATAGCAATCACTTAACCGAAAATAATTTTTCATAAAGTGTTTACATAATGATAACGTCCATGGCTTTTACTGGCCGTCAAAGAAATCAGGTCAATAAGCTAAATGTTTAGAAGTCACGCGATGTACGGACGTCCATTTTGGAATTAATCTCGTTCCAACAGTAGGCGTAGCACGGAACTGTTTTGGCGACTATAAGAATTTTACTCAGAGGGAAATGGAATGGGTTGGTTCTTTTTTTAAATTCAAATAGATAGATAGACTGGCAAGTGGTCACCACTGGCAAGTAGACATTGCGCACTGTAAGTGGCACCATCTTGAATGCATTGCCTATTTTGGTATTGTTATGTCCCTTATGTCTGTAGTTAAATTGGCTCACTCACCATTCAATACATACAGACATACCTTGTATTGCTGTGTATTGTATTGAAACTACTGTAAAGGGTATATGTTGCCGTTCCTCGCTGCCGGGACTTGGTGGTTCATACCCGGGAATCCCTGTAGGAATGGAGTCGCGCTAGCAGACGGAATGGTACGGCAGTTTGTTCAGGAGATCCCGTGACCCCCCCCCCCCCAAAAGGTGAAGTGTTTACCGCTGGTTTCTTAGGCGTTGATTCCTATATAGCCTCTTCATGTGGACGAAAAGGGTACAAGCATTTTTACACGATGTATACGGTGACTTGCTAAAACTATTATATATTTGAGATAAAAAGTGATTTTTCATTTGTCGAATCATTTAAAATGTTATAACAACAGTTTTTTTAATATAATGTATTACATATAAATACATTTTAGGCTGCCTCACAGCTTCCCCATATAAATCCTAACTTTGGCAAATCGTACACTCCTCCGTGCGCGCGATGTACTTAAAACAATTAAGGGTGCTAAGTTTTACTTTGCGTTGTTATTAATCCCTACTAATATTATAAACGCGAAAGTAATTCTGTCTGCAACCTCTGAACCTGAACCGGTTTTAATGAAATTTGGAAAACGGCATAGTTTGAGTCCCGGTGCAGGACATAGGCTACATTTTTTAATTCACCCCTCGAGGGAGTAAAATGTGAGGTGGATTGCTTGCTATAAAATATTATAAATTTCGCGCGAGTAAAGCCGCAGGTTCAGCTAGTGTATAGATAACTTTGATTAGTCTAAAAGCTTGACTACTCCCACTTCGGTAAATAGGTATAAATCTAAATTAATATTGGTTAATACATTTAGGAGCTACGATGTCACAGACTGACACACGGATACAAAAACCTTTAACACCCCCTTTCTGTTTTGGGGCTAAAGTGATTACTCTGATTCCAATGTAAGTAGCTAAAGCACTTATGTTATGGAAAATCAGACGTAACGACGGTACCACAAACACACAGACCCTTTTTTTTCTCGCTGGAAAAACGCGTTATGCGCTTCCCCCAAGTGATGGGAAGTGGGGGGTGGACTCCCCGGAGCCCTGGACGCCGAGTGCGCCCAGGTACGCCGGGTTTACCCACTAAAAAACCAGCGGTACGCGGACGCTTTGACGATCGGCCCGCCCGTGCGGGCCTCCAATACCTACAGGGCGTTCTCGGGGTACTGAGACCCCCCTAGTCCCTGCGACGCCTATTGAGGCGGGGGGAGATCTCCGACCAGCACGTCTCGCTACCGAGCATTTCGTTGACGATGCTCGGCAGCGAGAGGTCTCCGCCCATAGACAAACACCCAGACCCGAGATAACATAGAAAACTAATGAACTTTTTCTACATCGACTCGGCCGGGAATCGAAACCAGGGTGGCGTACCCGATATTTAATAATTGTTTAATTATTATTACAACTAATTCAAATTTATTTTCTTATTCGAAAAACGACATAAGTAATAATTAAGTATTATCACAGAGCGATTTACGTGATATCTCTCTTAACACACACAATTACACAACATCATTAATTTTCATCAATAAGTGTATAGTAAACAGACGGAACTGTGTCAATTGTTCTCAAAGCAACGTTTTAATTATTATACAGGTTAAGTGCGATTGCGTTAATAGGATTAAATCGTCGAATACCAGCCAGTGGCACGGGTTTCGTGATATAAAGGAGGATTTATTTAAGAATAGAATTACAAACTGAATAATTTTAGCTAGAGTTTTATCCTGTTATGATTCTTTTGACAATAAGTACAATAAAACTATCAATATAAATAATTTACTTGGTGGTAGGGCTTTGTGCGAGCCCGTCTGGGTATGTACCACCCACTTATCAGATATTCTACCGCCAGACAGCTAACTCAGTATTATTGTGTCCCGGTTTGAAGGGTGAGTGAGCCAGTGTAACTACAGGCACAAGGGACATAACATCTTAGTTCCCAAGGTTTCTAACAGCGCCATTGACTGTGGACGACGGTAACCATTTGCCATCAGGTGGCCCATATGCTCGTCCGCCAACCGATAACATAAAAGAAAAACGTTAAAAATTTATCATTCTTGAAAGAGGCAACTTGATTGTGTAGCTGATATGTCCTCTTTCATTACGTCTGTAATTATTAAGCCAAAATGAGACAGACGGTCTCCACGATTGCTTCGTCTCTTTCCCACTTTTCTTTTAAAGTCTCTCAGTTAGCAGAATTGTTACCACTAGCAATGGTGATCACTTCATTGATTAAATTTTATATGTTGCCCATATAAATAGATCCGTTATTGATTGTGGAATATTAAAAGGTTTTTTTTTTCACAGGCTATCGGACAATGAAGTCGAAGATACGCCTCGTGGAGAGGTAGACGATCTCATCGAAGATGCAAAAGCTAAGACATTTTACAGAGATTTAGCCGTGAACAAATATGGCGACGCAGCAGAGGACGTTATCGTCGAAACATTCTCCTACGAGAATCCCAATGGCAAATTTGCTAGGATCAGACGACAAGTTGAAGAAGACGTCAATGCGACAACACCAGAACTAGAAACTGCATCAGAATCTAGCCTGGGTGCTAAAGTTAAGGTCGTTAGTAATACGACTCTTAAAGTCATGGGTTTGAGGATAGAGGAGTCTAAGAAAGAACCGAAGATCGTAGATGAAATGATACCGAGTGTTCTGCGAGAAACATTGTTCACGATGAGGCTGTTCGGTGAAGGGTTCACGGACGAGACTGTTATAGCGTTTACCCACGTGCCTGAAGTTTACGGTACACCTTGCCATTTCCTGTTAAACGGAGAGTATAAGGTAATAATTGTCTGATAGTTTTGGTAACAATTTATTAATGAATTTTACATGATTTTTGTTATAAACTTCTGGTTGCAAACCCCGAGTGGCCCAATTAAAAAATGGTATCGGGTTTTTCTGTTGAGAAATTCTCAGATTCAGCCCCGAAATTTCATGGATTTTGCAGTGTTTATATTTTCGTGTTTCCGAACGTACGTTAAGCTGTAGGCCCAGCACCTGAATTCTTAACGATCGTGTCCTCATTGTGATATAAGCCTCACATATCCCGAACAGCGTCACTATACGTCCCGTCTTTATAGACAAAAAAAAGTTTTTGGTTAAATATAGTGCCCTCGTGTATTAGGAGAGTCGAGATGGCCCAGTGGTTAGAACGCGTACATCTTAACCGATGATTTCGGGGTCAAACCGAGGCATGCACCACAGATTTTTTATGTGCTTAATTTGTGAAAACATCGTTAGGAAACCTGCATGTGTCTAATTTCAACGAAATTCTGCCACATGTGTATTCCACCAACCCGCATTGGAGCAGCGTGGTGGAATATGCTCAGACCTTCTCCTCAAAGGGAGAGGAGGCCTTAGCCCAGCAGTAGGAAATTTACAGGCTGTTAATGTTATAAAAAAATGTATTAGAATTAATCTCTCACTCGACGGTGAAGCAATCAAACTTGTATGAAATTCTGCCACATATGATCTGACGTCAGGTGGTCTATTTTCCAGACTAACACCGATTTTTGAAAAAAAAAAATACGTACATAGTTGCAGCATTATTGTTTAGTTTAGTTTTTATAAAGATTTATACATCAAGTTAGGTATTTCTCGAGTGTCGCTATCCGTTGAACTAAAAACATTTTAAATTATATAATTAATTTACTTTGAAAGTTAAATTGGTGTCAGTGATATTTTTAATTATTCTTGATTAAGATATTTAACTCAATATTTTATTGTTAGCCTTGCTCTACTAACGGTTCTTAATAGTCACAATGAATCCTTAATATAAATATTAATTATTTTCTTCTCTATTTATACATAATAAGGTTTTCAATGAGCTGACGTAAAAGTACACTTAACGACCCATTGCTGAGCAAAAGTGTCTCTTGATGAGATGCTTTTGGAGTTGTTATATCACGCTGTTCCAATCTTAGTGGATGGAGTTAGTTACATGTGACAGATTTTCTCACGAGATTATTTATGAACACAAATTAAACACGTGACAACTTATAATATCCGGTTAAGATTGGTAGACCAACCACTGGACCATTACAACTCGTGAGCTTGTAATGTGAAATGTTTTCCAGGTTAAATTAGCGGATACGAACTCAGCCCTCTTCGAATTGATCGCTCCACCTCCTTTGGAGGACTACAAATTCTATATTTGCGCGAAGAGATCACCCAACGAAGACTTCGTCCATCAAGGCCAGGAGAAGTGGAAGATTTTGGGTACCCACAACAAACTGTTACCTCTATGGGCTTCCTTGATTTTAATTGTGATTTTACTCATGTTGGCGTCACTGTTCTCTGGATTGAACCTTGGTCTGATGGCGTTGGACAGGACTGAGTTGAAGATTATAGCGAACACGGGTACGGATAAGGAGAGAAAGTACGCTAGAGCGATCATGCCTGTACGATCTCATGGAAACTACCTCCTTTGTACGATTCTGCTGAGTAACGTCGCCGTGAACAGTACGTTTACTGTGATTCTGGACGATTTAACATCTGGTCTGGTTGCTGTTATTGGCTCGACTCTGGCGATCGTGTTCATTGCGGAGATCACGCCGCAGGCGATATGCGCGAGACACGGTTTGCTGGTCGGTGCGAAGAGTATTTGGATAATGAAGGTTGGTACCAATAGATTCCTGATCCTATGATAGATTTCCACCGTTTATATTTAAAAATAAGTAACAATGGCCCATTTTAAAAAATTACTGATATTTCTATTTACCCCTCCAATAAGGCTTAACGCTTGTGCTTGGAGTGGGGACGATAAGAGCCCAAGGGGTTCGGATCGAACCTGCGACTTAAATAAATATGATAATTGGATTTTTTGTCGGACCTTCTGCTCAAGATGACGTTTGAATATTGTTCTAAATTAATTTTCGTTTATATGATTAAAACCAGCATATCTTGGCTTTCAATCCAAGATATTCGGGTAAATGCATCGTCAAAATTGTTTGCGATGGCGTATCTATAGTGAATTATGAATGAATTCTTATCTACGTCATGTGTTCACAGATCGTGATGGGTATATGCGCCCCACTGGCTTGGCCGACCAGCAAACTTTTGGACTACTTCTTAGGTGAAGAGATCGGTACACACTACAACAGAGAAAGGCTAAAGGAACTTGTTAAGGTAAGTTTATAACGAAATCTTTTCAGAATGAAATGTTTGATTTGTCATCGAGAAACGCCAAGGGTTTAAGTATTAGGTGATTTGGCTGGGACATAAAAATAAGAAGACATCAAATAATAGACAGAGATACAGAGGGTTCGGAAGTTCTGAAGGGATTTGATGGTGTAAAGAAAAAGTATACGGAACATTAAGGTCGTCGTGTTTTTTCTCTGTGTGAGATATACTTAGAACGTAAATAAAAAATAGTGTCAAATCCACGATGCGTACAGACTTTGGGGTGTATTCATTTAGTCCTGATTGCACACAATATACAAAAATGTTAAAAAAACAAGTTACCACAAAATATGCAAAGATTTTATCAGTTGCAGGGAACTCTTCCAACCTCTTTTGGGGGCAGGCTCCCGTGCCCGCTTCATACGGGTAAAATTATAAAATTACCTCCCTAAAGATGAATTTTCCTAAAAATGTTGCGTATTTTGTAAACACCATACTAAATTTCCAGCCCATCGCACCCACAGTTCATCTCGTGATCGTGACGTATTTTTTTAATAAAATTGATTTATATAAAACTTTTACATGGATGAGAAATATAAACAGATTTTTTTTTGTTTTTTTTTTCGTGCTAGGAAAGTTGAAACTCATGGTTTATGTCTACTAAAATATGACTGTTATAATAACGTTCATATTAAAATAACCCTAACCTTCCTATAGACCATTCTATCCTGGGAAGGGACTTTATATTATATTAGCTGCTTGCGACTTCGTGCGCGATTGAATTTAACGAAAAATACATAGTTGTAGCCTAAGTTACTCCTTATTAAAGAGTAACTGCCAGTGAAAGTTCCGTCCAAATAGGTCCAGCCGTTCCAGAGATTAGCCGGAACGAACAGACAGACAGACAAAAATTGTAAAAAATGTTATTTTGGTATACGTACCGTGCACACATATGCATTTAGTAAAAAACGGTTATTTTAATACTACAAACGGACACTCCAATTTTATTATATGTATAGACTAAGTAGAAATTATAAATATTAAGACGGGGCAGAATATTAATCTGTAATTACTTGTCTTGTACAAGGATGGACTTTCGTCCGCTACTAAACAAAGGGTTATAAAAGAAAAAACAAGTTACATTGTCCTTCTAGTACACAAATATAAAATGTTCAAGTCGAACTTCATACATAGCGGCGTTCCATCACAATTCGACCTTGAGTTATTATTTTTACAGCGTCCAATGAGGTTCCACTTAAAATTTCTGACAGATAACAATTAAATTCAATAGGTATTTGTATATTAATACGTGTTAATATTTATATTGATCGAAAGGCTGAAGTTTATGTCTGTACGTCTTGCTATTCGAAGAAAGCACTGGCGTTTGGGCGTATTTCTGTGGCGTTTTTATCATTATATTCTAAATCTCTGAAAGTTTTATAAAAA
This sequence comes from Vanessa tameamea, assembly GCF_037043105.1. Classification (NCBI taxonomy): domain Eukaryota; kingdom Metazoa; phylum Arthropoda; class Insecta; order Lepidoptera; family Nymphalidae; genus Vanessa; species Vanessa tameamea. The sequence goes on from NC_087337.1 coordinate 2,527,932, forward strand.
ATAATGTATGGTATGGTTTAGTGGAACTTGTAGACTCCATAGAAAAGTCTACAACACTGCATGTGCCCTTCGAAACCTTTCGGAGATTCATGCACAAGGGACATAACATCTTACGTCGCTTTTCAAGGTTAATGGCGTTTCAAGTAGACTTTCACAAGCACTTTTGAATCGTCATTTAACAAACTATTTAAAGTAAAGCTACCACCGGTTCGGAATGTAGATTCTTCCGAAAAGAACCGCCAAGAAACTTAGTAGTTACTCTGTTTCAACATCTGATGAAGATGTTAGGGTTGGTTAATATTTTTTACAGTGTCAATGTATATGGGTAGTGATTTTTTACCACCAGATTCTCTATTTCCCAGTAAGAAGGGTCGGATCTACTATATGGTTTTTTGGGTTTCAGCCCAGTGCCCCAGCTAAGTCAAGTCAAAGTCAAAAATAGACGATAATGTCAAAGAATTACCTAATTTGCAGCCCTGTTCTTTCTGGGCCCCTAAGTAGTACTAGACCAGGGCCCCCTAAACTCACGGTCCGGCCCTGCCAGTAAGCCTATCTATTTGAAATAATAAACGAATAGAGAAAGAGTAGAGTTTGAAATAAGTTAGGAGGACTTTGAACACACTTGATACTTGTTCTAATGTGTATTTCTCAACCCAAGGTAACTAACCACGTGAACGATCTGGATAAAGAAGAAGTGAACATCATCTCTGGTGCTCTCGACCTTCGCAAGAAAACAGTGAAGGACGTGATGACCAAGCTCAAGGACTGTTACATGTTGCCCATAAACAGTGTGATGGACTTCGAAACATTGACTGAGATCGTAAAATCTGGTGAGTGAACGGAGTCAGATATATTACTATTTATTTAATAATAACGTTGTTTCGACCGTATTTAGGCCTCAGTCAATATCAAAACAAGACAATTGCTTATGGGAGTGTGCAAGTACGTGCAAAACTGTTTAATGCTGTTAACACTTTCAAAGACTTATTGCCTATTCCAATGGAAGTAGGAAAAATGATAAAACTTTAGATTAACGTATTTCATGCGATTTGCTTGTAACTCAGCTATATTGTGCACTACTAAGAGTTTATGATTAATATATCTCTATTTATAATACAACACTGTTACGCTTAACTACTTATTACCACTTTGATTTTGCTTCCATAATTCTGATAACAGTTTCGTCGATATTTTCGCAAATCGAAAGTTGGCCATCTTCAAGATAGTCATTAGTAAAAAAACAACAATTCGTTTGACAAACAGACAAGAACTTTATGGTCTTAGCCCATTAGCATATAGATGTTTCATGACATGAAAGATATATAAACTGTAACATACAGTTTTAACCTTGACCTGCACCCTCCCGCCTCTACCCCTGCCCTTGTACCCTGACTGAACATTACCCCATTAAGCTGTGATTTTATAAATGTTAAAAATAACCCGACGTGGTGAAACAGCTATGAATGGGTGAAGTTCTATCAATATTGATGCAGTTATTTCTCTATGTTCTGACTATAAGGCTCAGGTCTTAGAACACGTGAATTTTAAACGAAGACTGCAGGTTTAAATCCGGGCAAGGGCCGTTCGAACTTCATGTTTAATGTTTGTTTATAATTCGTCTCGTGCTCGGCGATGAATGAAAACATGTGGGATAAAAATCTCTTACAATTGTATGTGTTGATTCTAAGCCCAGTAGTGGGACCAACAAACAGACAGAATATGTTGATTGTGATGATGCAAAAATAATATTAGTGACAGTTAATCTTCGACAATATATTTAATGTGGAAAGTATAGTAAAAAGTTTTAATTTAATTTTTATGAAAGATATTCTAATGGTGGGGATTGTAGCCCCCCCCTTTATAATCTTGCTTAAGTTAATTATATGTGACAGATAAACATATACTGTACATTATAAAAGGAACCCAAACAGTGTATATAAATCAAGGCGTAAATCTCCAGGTTACTCCCGAATCCCGGTGTACGAGGGTAACCGCGGCAACATAGTGACGGTGCTGTTCATCAAGGACCTGGCCTTCGTCGACCCCGACGACAACACGCCGCTGAGGACGCTCTGCCAGTACTACCAGAACCCTTGCAACTTCGTCTTCGAGGACGTCACCCTGGATGTTATGTTAAAGCAGTTTAAGGAAGGTAAGTTGTACATTAAAACATTTGTAAAAAATACATCGGTAAAGAAGGCGTATTTCAATATAAGATTATATTGATGATAAAAAACGCGGAGTTAATGCTTGTTGACTTCCAGGCAGGATATATTACATACTTATATAATTGTATTTAACTAACATGATTGTATTAACTACCGAGTTTCTTGCCGGTTCTTCTCGGTAGAATCTACATTCCGAACCGGTGGTAGCTTCACTTAATATAGTTTGTTAAATGACGATACAAAAGTGCTTGTAAAAGCCTACTCGAATAAAGTATATTTTGATTTTGATTAATGGTTCTAAATCGAAGTAGGAAAAAAGTTAAACAAACCTTAGATCTACGCATTTCATGCGATTCGCTAATAACTCAGCTATATCGTGCCCTACTAAGGGTTTATGATTAATATATCTTTATTTAAAATACAACACTATTACACTTAACTACTTATATCCACTTTAATTGTACGTCCAAAGTTCCGATAACAGCTTTGCCGATATTGAAATCCATTTTATTGGCGAATTTAAATTGAATATCATAGATTATTTAAGCTCTCGATCAATGATATCGCGTCAATACGATGTTAAAGTTACTATTTTTTTTTACCTCCCATATTGTTGTTCTATTCCCCCCCCCCCCACATTTCTAAGAAATTGTAATAAAACAATTATAAGGTCTTGAAACTCAATTTTATTTGGCATAATTATTTTAGAGTGATCTGATTTGAAGCTTAAATAAAATTGTATTACATCATCTCTCCTTGAGAAATTTTAAAACAAAAACAACACAAAAAAAACCATTTGAATATTTTCGGTAATTCATAAAAAACTTTGCATCCTCTAAAAGTCATACTTTGTGCCGAAAAAACAGGCTATACCCTTTTTTTTTTTTTTGAATTGCTAATTACTAAAATATCACGGAGCGTGCCAAAAGATGTTGGAATGAAAAATAACACGTTTCACCGTGATTTATCTTTTATATGTCGGCCTGTTTATTTATGCAAGATCGTCTGCGGCGTCTGCGGAAGTCGAGGTTACTGTTACCAGAGATAATGCTTTTTCATATTGTTTTAAATTTAACAAACCGCCATTTAAAATAGTACACCGATTAGTTATTTTGTAAGTGTTACAAAGTGACATGCGATATCCTTACTAATATTATAGATGGGAAAGTGAGTTTGTTAATCGATTATCATTAAAGTTTGCACACACAGAAAAGAACATAAAATAATTAATACCTGAAACACCAACCCCCCCCCCCCCCCAACCTGTATTCCATATAATTTTATAGATAATACCCCATAAAATATTCGAATCGAAAATATGCCAAAACGTATTATTTTTATGCGTAGTCTCGTGGTTAGAGTCACGCCGCTGATTTGTAGTTACTGGGTTCAAACGCACAATAAGACACAGACTTCCGAATTTATAATAGTTGTTTGGATGCTTGATATCAACTTTTGGTAAAAAATAAAATATATTTTAAACGCAATTTCACAATTAATGTCAGATATCAAATATGTTTTTTTTTCAGGTCACAAAGGACATATGGCATTCGTCCAACGTATAGAGGAAGGCGACGGTGACCCAGTGTACGAAACGATAGGATTGCTCACGCTGGAGGACGTCATCGAAGAGATGATCCAGGCGGAGATCGTCGACGAGAGTGACGTCATCAGTGAGTACCGAGTTGTATGCTTAAAAAGCACCTGGCATAGAGCGAGCTGTACTCAGCCGGTATTATAACCTGGTCCACGTCCGCAGGCGACAACCGCACCAAGAAGCGGCTGATGCGGCCCATGAACAAGCTGCACGACATCGCGTCGTTCGCCGGCCACCAGCACCAGCGCGTGCACGTGTCGCCGCAGCTCGTGCTCGCCACCTTCCAGTTCCTCAGCACCAGTCAGTCGCCCGTCTCATTGTTCAGTTAAAACTAGGCGCTAGTCTGTAAATACCGCCCCAATTCTGGGCAGCAGTCCCCTCTCCTTTCGAGGAGACTCGCCCAGCATTGGGATGTTGCAGCTTAATCCCCCACGCTGCTCCAATGTATAAATTTGTCACGTGTAATTCATTTTTGCCAGTGGAGTACGGTAGCTGATTAAGCTGTTAACCTCTTTAAATAAGGGAGATTCTTTTTTTAAGTGTAGTACCACTATTTAAAGGAATTACTAATGTTCCTATTTACCCCTCCAATCAGGCTTAAAGCTTGTTTTTGGAGTGCGGACGACAATAGCCCAAAAGATCAGGATCGACTTGCGACTGCGCTATGAACGTCAAAATGGACTCTTGTTTTAATTTTATAAATAAAATTGCTTTCGATAATAGGTGTCGATCCGTTCCGGGCGGATATGATCTCGGAGACGGTGCTGCGTCGTCTGCTCAAGCAAGACGTCATCCAGCACATCAAGCTCCGAGGTGACGAGGACAAGAACGATCCCAAGAGATACGTCTTCCAGGAGGGAAAATCGGTGAGTTGGGATTTGACGTAATTTATCCTGTCTCATGTGAAATTTATTTCCCGATCGACTTTTACCAAAAGCAATTTCAACGACAAAAATCCCTTCCCCCGTTTTCCAGGTGGATTACTTCGTGCTGATTCTAGAGGGTCGTGTAGAGGTGACAGTGGGGCGGGAGAACCTGGTGTTCGAAGCTGGACCGTTCACGTACTTTGGAGTGCAGGCGTTGACTCAGAACGTCGGTCTCGGTGAGTTCAATTGATTCACTAATTATTTTATGAAAAAACGTTTCAAATTAGGTAACAAACATCCAATTCTATGAAAGTAATTTTTAGTAAGGTTTGGACTTTATTCAACCACACTGCTCCAATGCGGCTTGGTAGATACACACGTTGCCGAATTTTGTTGAAATTAGACACATGCAGATTTCACGATATTTTCCTTCACCGAGCACGAGATGAAAATTCAGTTGTGCTGGTCTGAGTTTGAACCCGTAATCATCGGTTAAGATGCACGCAACCATTACGCCATCTTGACTGATTTATACAAAAGCATAATGAATTATAAACTTAAACCTTCTTCATGAATCGCCCCGGTCATATGAGAAAAGCGTACGAAAATACGTTCAGTAGTTTTCGAGTTCGTCGCATTCGGATAGAGTCGAAACAGCTCAGTGGTTTTAACACCTTCAACTTAAACGAATATTTAGGTACAAACATTGTGAGGAAATCTGAATATGTTGAGTGAAAATTGGCGACATTTGTATTAACCTATCCCTATTGGGGTATCAGGGATTAACCTCGTAACCTCCACGATTGGTTCTCCAAGAACTTCTGACCTTCTCAGGTCACCATTAGGGTGACAATTACAGGCAGCCAGTATACTTTAAATTTTCTCCTTTCAGCCGAGTCACCCGCGCCGTCCACGCTGGGCTCGCTGCAGAATCTGAACATGGACTCCATGCTGCGTCACACCTTCGTGCCGGACTACTCCGTGCGCGCCATCGCCGAGCTGTACTACCTCACCATCAAAAGGTATGGAGCGGGAGTTTGACCTTGGATTGACATGCCGTCTAAATCTTTGTTATTCGTTAACTACGTATCAAATATTATTAGTAAATAGACAAAAGCCAAATAAACAACATTTGACAGCGAATAGACGTGACATTCGTTAAGGATTTGCGCAAAAATGGCGTTTTAAACGTCAACGAAGCTGTTATCGAAACTTATGGAGTAAAAAGTATTTATGCCAATTATAATATTTATTTATTTAAAAGTAATTTAACAATCACTCCAAGTTTTCCTTAAGCAGTGTAGAACTGTTAAGACTGGTAAAGGTTCTTGTTCAAACGTTGACCAAAGTTTTGTCCAATAAATGTACATTTTTGGAAAGTTGAGCACATTAAAAATAAAGAATGACTATAATACAAATACGGAATAGGATTTAGGCTAGCTAACATGCCCTAATCCGACAATCCCCCCCCCCATACCCCTTCATACGCAGGCGGTAACTAGTTATATTTATTTTAAATAAAAATGACCTTAATTTAAAATCGATCGATACTTATTTCAGATCAATGTACTTAGCGGCCAAGCGCGCTACGTTGATGGAGAAGGGCGCACTCAACAAGGGGGGCACGAACGAGCAGATCGAGCCGGAAGTTGATAAGGTGACCATTTTAAAATCCATATTTTACATTTATAAAACAGTCGAGATGTTCCAGTGCGCAGAGTCGGTGTATCGCAAAGAAGATTCGGTTGGCCGAGCGTTATCGGTCAAGTCAAGTATTTTTTGTGGTAGGGCTCTGTGCAACCCTTTATGGGTAGGGACATCAGGTATTATCCCGCCGAGCAGCAATACTTTCTGTTGTTATGTTATTTTTTGAAGGGTGAGTGAGCCAGTGTAACCATAGGCATATTGGTGATCTAAAAGGTACATTAGTAATGTATTTTTTTTTAATACCGACGCCAACATCTATCTGTGGTAGTGACCACTCACCATTAGATGGTCCATTTGCCTGTCGGCCTACCAACAGAACAGGGAAATCAGGTGCAGAACCAACCATTACGAGTTTTACGAGGCACTCGAGTCCCAAGTTCCAAACTTGAGGCGGTTTTCGGCGACACGAGGCGGTTCGAGTACATAACAATTGAGTAATAACATATTTTTATTCTGTTCCAGTTACTCCGCGAAGGCGACAAACTCGATGAGATCGTTGAAAATCAAAACGAGAAATCGCCGTCTAAACAGGTAACATTATTTAGACATACTGTATTAATATATTTATATATATACTAGTGGCGATCCAATATATAACTTGAGATTTATATGTAACTGAAAAAGTTACTAGACCAATATCGATGAAACTTATACCAGAAAACGCATCGTGTTTCGGAGAAGGTTTTTGTACATACTGTTGTCATAAGTAGCTGCGCTTTGTTTGACTCGCTTTAAATTTAAACTTGACGTGACGAGAGTTTATTCAATGTTATAATTAAAATAAATATTTGTTTTTCATGCTGTCAGACATTGGACGTTCCTAAAACTAGATATTAATGTTAAAAGGTAGGTATCGTTGTGTGGTATAAGGGTTATTATTATGAATCTTATTGATCTATTGGCAAAGTAAAGGTGTAGTCTGTGCGCTGAGAGAATGGACTGCAACTTTATCAAAGTACACTAAAAATGACAGTACTCGGTAGCGTTAGCAAAGAGTTTCCGACTCTGACACAACCAATGGATTTTAGCGGATTTATCTATGGCGATCTCCGTGGTCGTCTAGAGTTTACACCGGTTTTCATGGGTACACCACTCTGAGGTCCCAGGTTCGATTCCCGGCCGAGTCGATGTAGAAAAAGTTCTTTAGTTTTCTATGCTGTCTTGGGTCTGGGTGTCTGTGGTACCGTCGTTACGTCTGATTTTCCATAACACAAGTGCCTTAGCTACTTACATTGGGATCAGAGTGATGTATGTGATGTTGTCCAATATTTATTTATTTATCTATGTAGCAAACTAGTAACGTGTCTAGCATCGACGCGAGTTTGTCGACGTAACCGCGCGTCTCAGATACGACGGATTCTACGCTGTGCAGAATGCATTGTTATTGTAAAATGTATTACCGAATAATTTAAATTATATATTTTTTTTTTTATTTCAGTCACCACCAATATCAGCCAGCCCAAACACCAACTCCAAATTCAAAGCTCGCGGCAAGTTCGAGAAAAATCCTGAAGAAGAGAAACTCCTCAAGTAGTAAAAGTAAAAAATATTAGAAGACGACAGGCAACACTGCCATAACTACAATTTATGACAATTTCGCGGTGAAAGCTTAATATCGTATAAAATATTTTTCAATTTTACGTAAGTTTAAAGTTTTTTCTGTTAGTATTTAATATGCATTTGTTGCGTTAACAATTTAGCTTTAGGAGTAGGATTAGGAGATTACAGTACTTATTTCGTGTTTTTTTTATATGGCAACATTCGTTTGCCACTGTTTGCGAGAGACGTTTTTTGCGTTTTAATCATCTGTAAAATTAAAAAACATGAGTAAACCAGTACACACACCAGTACACTTTTGGCCAACAAGTTAGGCCAACGTTGGGCTGTTGTGCTGGATCATATTAGACAACTGAACACGTTGGCGTTCTTCATTCGGCATTGGTTAGCAATATCTAATAAATATTTATACAGCACGTATTATACGAGATATATAATAACAAGAATCTATCTTTAATGAACTTAAAAAAAAAATCCTAATATTCATGAATATCATCAGCTACTATGAAGATATTAGCTCTTGAACAATATCAGTATCCTATATAAGATTTTAAATTAACATGGTTATTTTTATTACTAACAGTATTTGAAACGGGATATTTACCGTGTTTTTTATTTTTTTATTTGGTGGAGCTCGATATTTCGACATTATCTACGAATGTCTTGTTCGCGAGACTCGCGAGAATGTCGAGTTCCACCAAATAAAAATAAAAAACAATAATAATATCCCGTTTCAAATACTTATAGTAATATCAGTATCCATTAAAAGCGTATGGGCATAGAGCGACAACTCTTTGCAGCGTGCACAAAAACGGCTGGTCAGTCAGCGCCAATGACAAATGTTGGTAAAACGTGTATAAGCCCTTAAAATGTCTTTTTTTTATCAGTCAAATTTCATTAACAATTTTTGTTGGAAAGGCAAACATGTCGCCACATCCCTAATTACGTGTTTAATTTACATTTTTTATACGTCGCTAATTGTTGTTTACGCAATTTATATAGTATATGAGGTCATTGTAGTATATGAATGTTATTATAGATTATAAAAAAAGATTCAATCGTACAAGTTCGATCCATCTTTAAATTTGTCATCCATTCGTTCATTTTTTAAATGACATTGCTCTTTTATAACCTGTACTTTTTAATATATTACGCCTCGTGTTATAATCACAAAGTGATTTAAAAAATCGTGCAATTCTAGATAAATCTATTTTTATCAAAACATTTATAAGAACATAATTATTACATTGTTGATTCTTTTATAGATTAGAGTAAATTATTAATGTCTGAATGCACTGTGTTCCTTGTCCAAGTCGTGCCTTATTATATTAAAAAAAAAAACACCGGTGCTCTTCCGTTTAAAAATCCCAATCTACCTACTAAGTATTTTTTAACCTTTTATGAGTAATCGTAGTTTTACGGCAACATTGATTGACAACGTGACAGCTGTCAATGTAATTTAAATTTCGAATATTTTAAACTTTAACATTCGTATTTTAACATTATTTAAAAGGTGTTTAAATATATTTATTCTGTACCAAATATACGGTTTTACAATGTCACATTTATAATAAATATATATATGGTGCAATTAAGATTTTCTTTTCTTTCTGTATTCCTTAGTAGTAACGTAGAACAAACACTTTGATTTCAATTACGAAGTGTTGTACAACAAATCTGCATGGTCTATTCCGATCGAAGTAGGAATAAAGATAAACAAACCTTACATTGACGTAGTTCATTCGATTTGCTAATAACTCAGCTATATCGTGCTCTACTAAGAGTTTATGATTAACATATCTTTATTTATAATACAACACTATTACACTTAACTACTTATTTCCACTTTAATTTTACTTCCAATCTCAGATTACAGCTTCGTTCGTAATGTTTTCGCAAATCCATAGTGAATATCATAGATTAATAGAGCTCTCGACCAATGATATCGCGTCAATTTGCTGTTAAATACTATTTATTTGGCTTTTCTCCTGTTATGGTTGGAATATAGTATAGTTCGAATAGATATTTTTTTATATAGTGTACTTAGAACTGCTTTAAGTGATTGCATAAAGTTGAACGAGAATTTAAGCCTAATGTTCAGGGAATTCGACTACTTATGCTGCTTTCCGAAACTGTGGTAGAGTTTAAATATTGAAGATTCAAAAAAGTTTTATCGTAAAGTTTACCTTAAATATATAAATATGCCGTAAGACAGTACTGTAAAGATAACCAAAATATACTAGCAAGCAGTGTAAATAGTATACAGTTGTACAAATTTTCTACCGCTGCGGAGCTGAGTCGCCCTGTTACGTTCGATAAATGATTTCACAGATTTTTTGAATCGAATGTGATACCGAAAACATTGTAGCATCAAATACATAAAGATCATTTTTGTATTATACTATTGTAGAAGATGGAAGAAGAGTGGGGAAACCATATAAAAAGCAGCGCCAGCACCCGGCGCGATCTCTTTGCTGTTCGGCTGTTATCGAGTCAACGTCTCGGCAACGTCATTCTGTCCGTTGGGTTTTTCGTTAGATTATTCCGTAATTGTTGTAATAGTTTCAGAGGTCGTACCTTTTTAGTTTTTGTTTAATTTCATTTTGGTTTGTTAAATTTAATTGTTTTCAAAGTAGATTGGTTTTGTAAATTGTTTTCTTGAGGGTAGTAATAAATTTGTATTTAAAAAAAAAATAACTTCTGGTCTTATTTCTAAGACTATATTATATTTTTGCTTTCTTGTAATATACGGCCGGATAAAAATGACACACTTTGTTTATTTAGCATTTAAAACTAAATTATTATCATAATTAGATTACACCACCATCATATTTAGATTTTGTTCCGTCTACTTAAATTTCTCAAATACCTTTAACGTAGAATAGAAAATCATTTATATATACTAGAAAATTAAAAAGGTCCTAAATTTGATCCTTGTGGGAAACCACATCCAGAAGAATATCGATTCCATATTGAGCACTCTTTAGCTCTTTGAATTAACTTTAAAACCCTATTTTTTTAGCTCATTTAGAAGCCTTTCGTATACTACAGAATCAAATGCAGAATTATTAGAATAAGTATCGACTTATACTCCGATTACTACATCCTTTCAAAGTTAAGAATGTTCACGAATCATCGTAAATCTGTGTAAGTGTTATTCTCATATAAATTAATTATCGATCGACCTCTGACACAATCGAAAAGCTAACAATGAAAAATAGTATCAGTACATAAACATACGAGATGTATCATATGAATTTAAAACATTTTTCTCAAAAAACGAAGTATAAAAATATATTACTTAAATATTTATTATATAGCAATACCGTCTGGTATTGCCAACAATGAAAAATAATGAAACAAAATATAGTTTAATAATATACTTTATTATTGTTTTCATTACAAATCTTCATAACGTCGCCAATTTGCTGATGTCTTCATATTGAACGCCTTTAACCAATCTCCCCGTGAGCAATCCCTCGGAAATCTGTAATAAATAACATAAATTGAAGTGTCCGTCTGTTAAAAATACCCTTTCCAATTAAATGAGACTATTTGCAAGTTGCTTAAACCGAAACAAACACTATTTTTTTACGCCTGTGTGTCCGTAAAATCCAAAACACTCCAAGAAGGAAGCAAAGAATAATCTTTAGATAGATTAAATATTCTAATAACTCAACTATTATTACGCACTATGAAGAACTATTCTAAGAAGAACTACTTATATCCAACTCAATTATACTTCCAAAGTTCCGATATCATATTCACCGACATTCAAAACGCCAATTTTTCGCGAATCTATATTTATACTATAGACTATTCAAATTCAATTCAATGTCAATTCTTATATATTAATAGCGTAAGGCGATTTTTGTCCCGGCGATTACGGGACGATAGCTGCACATAAAGAATCGGTCATGGTCTCATTTTGAAGAGCTCTAGCTTTCGATGTGTAGAAAAATAAAGAGGATTCTTGATTGTAATTTACTAAATTGTTACGATTAGATAATTACATGAGAAAAAATTGTACTGGTTGGTTAGAGAGCGGTGCTACGGCTGTATAAGAAAAAAAAAATTAAAAATGTAAACAAAATTAAAGTAAATTATTATCGGCAAACTCCAATTCTAACTGAACTTATGACATGACCTAGTTGACATAAAATCATCACCAATGCGCCACCAACCTTGGAAACTGAGATGTTACATCCCTTGTAGTTACACTGGCTCACTAACCCTTAAAACCGGAACACAATACTGAGTACTTCTGTTTGGCGGTAGAATATCGGATGAGTGGGTAATACCTACCCAGACGGATTCGCACAAAAGTCCTACCACCAAGTAAAAGTTTCATTACCAAGTTTCATCATTTTGGCGTCACATTTGACGTGAGAGACTTGTAGAGACTATGCGGAGGAATGAGGACCATGTTGTGAGGAGGGTCTTGAGCATGGATGTGGTGATATAGAGGTAGGGGACGACCAGAGATTGGGTGGAAGACGGTATGGTTAGAAAAAAAAATACTTGTGAGATGACGTCCGACAGAGAAGTATGGAAAAATTGGGATAAGGGCAGGAGGATGATGATGACTCCGTTATCCTACTGGTGGGCAAACACCGCTTCTTTTACAGCTTTCTTTCACCGAAATGAATTAAAAATAACGGTGGAACTGACCTCGACGTCACAGCAGAATTCGTCAGTGTTGAGCGCCTTCAGCAGGCCGGTCTGGCCGCGGTAGGCGCCGTTCACGAACCGGACGGCGCGGCCCGGGGACGGGATCACGGTTTCCACATGGTTCTGAAGATCAGACAACCAAACATATATTTATATGCTAGTTTTCGCACACAGGTTCGTCGTTAGAGAGTCGCCTTAATAAATAGGCTTCCTTGGGGATTCAAGTTAAGTTAATATATTAAGTCGATGCCTGCAGGCTTACCTGATCTACGTCATGTTAGCGTGAGAGACGGGGAGGGCACCGCTGGTTTTTTAGTGGGTATTCCGGTGTCCTGTGCACCGGCGGGTCTCACAGTACCCCCCCCCCCTCCACTTAATGTGGGGGAAACACGTAATGGGTTTGCCCAGTGAGAATAGGCTTACCTGATCTAGTTTGAGTTTAACGGGTTCATCGGTGAGCTTCACGTGTGCAGCGTACTTGTCCACGACCCTCTCGACGACCGCCTTACGCTTGTAGAACTTGTCTCCGAGGGACTTCGTGACTATCTTCACTATTATTCCTTCGGTCAGCCAATAGTCTTTTCTGTAAACAAACATTTCCCCTGGTAAACAATTACCAGTATACCCTGGCCGACGTTGTCCTGCCTGTATACATACAGTGTCCCAAAAATCCACCAAAAATTCATTCTAATATTACAAAAGTAAACCATTAAACCGATTATGATAAGATTTTGAACGAAGCAAGCTTGAACCTTGGCGGTTTAGTGATCAATTTAACTTTTTTTTTATACTAGTATTTTTAAGGAGCCTTTATAGGCAGGCTATATCTCGGCCCCATCGTTGCACGCTAAATTAAATCAAAAATGGTTCAAAAATTACGACTAAATCAGTTTAATTGCTGAAATACTCGAAGGTTAACTAAGAATAGAATTAAAAGCACCAATATTCAAAAAAAATAAAGCATCTTCATTGTTTAGTATTCTGTGCGCGTTCATCATAAAAAAAGACTTTTTAATTTTTTGTGTCTAAGCATAAAATGTCCATGCCCTTTCAAATCAGCACAGGGGACATGACATATTAGCACCCGAACTTGGCGCCGTATTCGTGACGTGAGAAATGATTAATATTAACATTAAATTTGTCTCTGGTTAATGGTGACCACCAACAAGTCACATGGCAAACCGAGACGAAAAACAATGTGCACTTGACCACGACAACACTTCCAGCGAAGTTGGCTAGTGGAACGGCCGCTATAACCGATGTGAACTCAGTATCTCGACTAACCTGTTCGCTTTCTCTTTCGCACGTTCCTGCATCGCCATTATTTCGTCCAAGGCGGAGTGTTTGCTCTTCTCCGTCTTTGGTTTCTTGGTCGTCGACTCTTCCTTTACTTTGGAATTGAATGCCGTCTTCGTCATTGGATCCGGCTTTATATCTGCAATAACTGAGTTAATATTGTGATTTTTAGTATCATTCTTTAAGTTTAGATGGATTTCTTTTTAATAGGCCAATAGACCATCAATTTTGGACATCTGATGGTAAGTGAAAATACACACACGGAACATAGACAACTATACTATATTCCAACCATAACAGGAAAAAGGTCAAATAAAGAACATTTGACAGTAAATTGACGCGATATCATTGGTCGAGAGCTCGATTAATCTATGATATTCACTGTGGATTTGCGAGTAAATGGCGTTTTGAACGTCGACGAAACTGCTATCGGAATTTTGGAAATAAAATTAATGTGGATATAAGTAGTTAAGCGTAATAGAGTTGTATTATAAATAAAGATATATTAATCATAAACTCTTAGTAGTGCACGATATAGCTGAGTTATTAGCGAATCGCATGAAACACGTAAATCTAAGGTTTGTTTAACTTTTTTCCTACTTCGATTTGAATAGTCTATACAAATATAAACGCCTATTTATCGCCTACGTGTGTGGAGAATAGGGTACTGGTGTAAAGTAACAAAAATTAGTACAAAATTAAGGTTCAATTAAAGCTGTAGTAATGCTGATAGAAATTCTTTTTTTTTATCACTAGTAAGCAAAAAACAGTAAAATTGTCTAAATCTCATTGTCTTTGATTAGAAACTAACAACTCAACAGTCATCATTATAAATAAATTAAAAGTATTGATGTTACATAAAATAAAAAAAATCGTGAATCAAAAGATCACAGGTACGAACAATACGTCCATGGAAATATTAATTTAATGAAATAAATCGCAATTTGTAATGAGCCGAGATGGCCCAGTGGTTAGAATGTGTGCATCTTAACCAATGTTTATTTTCGTGTGTTGTAATTTTTATGTGCTTAATCTGTGTTTGTTATTCCACCTCGTGCTCGGCGGTGAAGGAAAAACATCTCATCAAGGAAATGGATTGTGTCCAGGAGTGTATTAGCAGCGTGGTGGAATAATCTGCAAGCCTCCACAAAGGGAAAGGAGGCCTTAGCCCAGCAGTGGGAATATTTACAGGCTGTTGCTGTACTAATTTGTAATTCTGCTACTTGTCGTGTTAGTCAATCAGAACACAATCGAAAAACATTAACAACAAGAAAAAGTTCCATAATCTCTAATGCGATTGGAAGCTGCGCCCGCCAGGTGTACCTTAACCAATAGAATTGTAGTATTTAATGGGTTTATATAAACTGATTAAACAATGCGCGGTGGATACGATTTGTAAGAATATTAGTTGATAGCTTGTAAGCGTACAGCTGACTGCCGGTCGGCCGGTGCATCGGCGCAAGCGCCGCCCCTCGTGACGTAGCTACGTGACAACAATGGGAACGGGCTGCGGCCGATCTATCAATTCACTACTAACAATTGATGTCTGCGTGTCCGCCTTACATAATAATAAATTAATTTATATTAAGTTTAATATAATTTATATATTTTTACAATTTTTATATTTTGTGTTTATTACAATTACAATATTTATTTTTATACGAATATAATAATTATTATAATAACAAATTAATAATTACGCTACAGAATTGTAGAATAATAGAGATTCCTACCTTCAGGCTTCCGTTTCAAGTTGAGATTTAAAGTGAGTCTCTCTTGGCTGCTCTCTCGTTTGAACTCTGTATACGATGTTTCTCCTTGATTAGACTCTTTTTTACCCTTCTCTACTTGCCGTTGGATAAATTCCAACATTCTTTCCTGTAAATAAATCATAATACATGATTCTACCTTGTTCTTAATTTATTGTCATGTCAACTCTACAACCGATGCTGGTGTTGACTTAAAGAGAATATTAAAGCCCTGGGAGGAGTTACTGGAGGCTATATGAAAATTTTATGACTTTTCTAAGGCATTCGATTACGTGCAACATGAAATTCTAGTCAGGAATCTACGTGAATACGGCAATAAGGAAGCCGAACTCGATCTTCTGATATGATGTCATGACCTAAGCAATCGAATCGCAATATTAATGGCTCGAAATTTCCCGGGGCAAATACGGGGATCCCACAAGGACATATTCATGGACCATTTCTATTCCTTGTTCATATAAATGATCAATCTTATGTTTACACTGCAATATAGTATTGTTCTCTAATGACAATTGTTGAATTTTTTTTTAAAAGAGATCTTCCATCTTTTTATGTGAACAATGAATATTAAAAATTGTACATTATTTTATAAACAAAAAGTTAATAGTAAAAATACTAAGAGAAGAGAAACATTACATTTAATCCTTTAAATGTTAAATGTATTAAAACTGATACTCCTAAATATATGTAAATTTAAAGTTATTAGATTCTGTTTAGCAAAATAAACATTTCTTATCAATTCTTCTAAAATAACGATCGAAAACTTTTAACATATGTTGTGAACCTTTAGTAGTAATGTTACATCAAAGAATTAGTTTAACAAAGAAGTTTTAATAGTACGTACATCTCAATAGTTATATTGGAAAATATTGTTATTTTTTATAACATTTGCATTATAAATGTCTGCAAAGTTCCAGGAACTTTGAAAGTAAATTAAAATGGAAATTAAGTTATCGAGACATATAATCTTGACTGTACTGATCAATCTCATTTGTGTCTTATCCATCCTGCATGACATTGGTGATATAATCTGTGCCTTTTTGGCATAAATAAAGGCCAAAAAAGGATTTTATGTTTAGTGTTAGTGAGAAATAAAAAGAAATAACATATAAATTTTTAGTACCTGGTCATCTTTATCCAGCTTCTCTTTCTTAACTTTAGCCTGTTGTGAGGCAATTGTAGCGGGGTCTCTGTCTACGTAGGTGACGAACCATCCCTTTTCTGTTTCATCAACGGTGCACTTGCCCTCTCTACCGAGCCACTTCACAAACTCTGTTAGCGTCTCCCATTGTGTGGCGTTCATGTGTAAGTGATCACTGAAATATTAGAAATGAATATTTGATATATAAAAATGTTTCAACAAAAGATATTTAAGTAAACCTCTGAAAAGATTAAGTTGAAATTTTGTCTAGAGATAAGTTTCACCAATAGTCACAAATTTAAATATATTATAACATAAACATTGTAAAATAAGATAAAGTATGACGTTGTGAGTGACTTGATATTTAATTGACGGTTTAGCAAGCAACTCCATCGTTAAATTTTTAACCCTGCATGCGGACATCATAAATAACATACTGTTCATTTTAACACACCCTAAATGTATCTAAGTGTAACTTAAAAAAATATATCTGATTTATTAGTGGTAATCTGTCAGGCAGGATGTATAAAGATATTTACCGATTGGCTATGTAATCCTGGTACACCTTGTTTGCATGTACCCGTTTAGTTCCGAATTGACGCTTTAATAATTCAAGGTAACCATCACTAAACTCCCTGGAGAACTCATCGATGTACTTGGAAGCATTGTCAGCGAATAGTAATAGCTGTCTCTGATGTGACTCCGACATTGTGTGGCATTTGAACCCGTTTTCATCACGACATTGCTTCTGACACATCTGGCAGTACCAGCGGAGCTTCTGGAGCCCTTTTGCTTTCATTTTGTTCGCCATGTACTTCGGAGTTCCTACCTCTGCTTTTCCCATTTTGAATTTTATTTATTTTTTACTAACTTAAATACTTATAACGATATTTTACACTGTTGTTTTAATTAAACTAAATTGATAGCAGTGCTTGTTTGTTTTTTTTTTTAATAAATATGATGTTAAACTTTCTTATGTCTAATACACTGTTTTTATTTATTGAAATATATAATTTATAAAACAATTTAACTTCACAACACAGATCACAAACGATAAAAAGAAAATACATGAATGTCACTGTCAACTCATCTCAAGCTCCTAATGTCATAAAGTGTTGCAATTGTTAGTATTAACACAGAGTCAGGGTTGCCAATACCTATTCACCTAATTCCCCAAAAATCAAAGCGAAATTCCCCAAATTAGGGGAAAAAAATGCCCAATTCCCCACACAAAAATAAAGGAAAAAATCAAGCAGTTTTATGTTTCATTTGTATTTATTAAGAATTTTGCCATACCTTACAATTTAACATCTTTTTCAAAGGTATAAATTTAACAATACCGCCTTGTTTTTTTATTGCGTCTTTACTAGTCATTAAGGAAACTATCGTGTCTGTGTGTAGTCTGTTTCTGTTTAATGTTTTAATATTTTTTAAGTCACTGAACTTCCTCTTGACTGGTGCATTACGGAATGGAAGCACGAATAAAAACTGGATCACTTTTTTCAAATTTGGAAACAAATCTTGTCCTGCGGAGTTTTTAAAAGAGAATACTTTTCTTCAGTAGCTTTCAGCATCATTGTCCACATCAAGCCCGTGCTCAGTGAAATCCAGCATAGCGTGAGCTCGCCATTCATCATCTAAATTCTGGGCTGCTACGAATATTTCCAGTATAGGAAATCGCTGAAATATAAGCGTCAAAGATTTAATAGTAAATTTTTGGGCTTCTGATGGTTCTACAATCGATATTATTCTGAACAGTGAGTCTCTGAAATCGAACTTCTTAGCAATGTCCGATGTTAACTCCATGAAAAAGTCTTGACACGTCTTATAAAATCTGTGGTAGCTGAACGGGGTACATTCTTGTCATCTATTAATTCTGCCATGCTTTGTGAGGCTTTTATTCCAATGTAGATGTCCTTTAAATCCAGTAAATATTTGGTGT
Organism: Vanessa tameamea; assembly: GCF_037043105.1. Taxonomy (NCBI): domain Eukaryota; kingdom Metazoa; phylum Arthropoda; class Insecta; order Lepidoptera; family Nymphalidae; genus Vanessa; species Vanessa tameamea. The sequence continues at coordinate 2,546,646 of NC_087337.1, forward strand.
TTCTGAACTCAGCGTTTAAAATATCATTCAAGGATTTAATGTAACTCATTGCCAGGTAGTTTGAAGACAGTGCCTTTAATAGTTTTTCGACTTCTGGCTTTAATCGGTGCAAAAGTGGCGATTCTGCCTGGAACATAGTATTAAAATTTGTCCCCAACGACAGCACATATGACATGAACTCTAGGTATACCAAGACTTCCGTAGTCTTCGATGGATCTGAAAATACTGATTCTGTGAAGTATGCTTTCAATGGAATGTATTGCTCTAGGATTCGATCAACACACGCCTTTAAAGAAAGCCATCGAGTTTGAGCTGGCGCCAAAATTTTATGGATTTCTACATGGCAAAACTCTTGAAATTCTTGAAATTTAAGTTGACGGTGCGAACTTCGGCTGAAGTGAGCTCCAACGGAACGTAAAAAATCTTCAACGTTTCGCGGTAATTTGAGGCAAGCTTTGGATGAAGATAGATGTGTCATATGACAGGAGCATTTAATGAGAGCAATGTAAGGTAAGTCCTTCTTGAAAAGAAAATACAGAGCAATGTTCGCCGACCATTACGTTTGTAGTGTCTGAAGAGAATCCAACCATATTTTCAATGGGTATGTTCTTGTTTTGAAGCATTTGCTTTAAACAGTCGTACAATCCAGATGCAGTCCCTGATGATATTTCAACCATGTCCAGGAATAAATGTTCTACTTTATTCGTTTCCTGATTATACAGAATAGCGGTAAAACAGCATTGGTTTTTACTGCTCTGATCCGTGGTTTCATCCATTATTAAAGAAAAAAAGTTTCCTTGTGTCCTTAATTTTTTATTAACATCCTCTATACATGTGTTACCTATAACATTCTTTACAATAGCTGTGGCTTTGGTTCTGTGTAAATTAATATTTATTGCTATGGCTGAATCGAAAAAAAAATGCTTTTGCACAATGGGCCTAAGGTATCCATAAACGATAAAGGAATATTATGTTCAGCTAAAGCACCAACAAGCTTTAACTCAGCTGTCCTTACTTTTTCGTCTAAAGCTGTCGCTGGTAAGAAAGTAGAGATTTTCGGAAGTTGTTTGCTTTCCAGTGTTTTTTTTGTGGCGGTCCGAGTTCTGGTGACGAATCAAGTCGCTTTTATGTGCTATAATTGACACCGAACAAAGAACGCAGTTTGCCAACTCATGTCCATCTTTCATCTTCGAATCTTTTTGTAACCAGCTTGAGAAATCTGGTTCTTCGAGACAAAGAGGGTTAAATTTATTTAAGCGTTTTACCTTTTTCTTTGGTGGATAATTCGACTCACTTGAATCGCTTCTAGCCAAGGTCGCTGGAATTGGATTGGTATTTGCTTCTACACCAGAAGTTGTAGGCTCCGTTGTCTCTTCCACGGGTACTATTTTGCGCTCGACCTTAGAAAGTAAAAATTAACTGTAAAAATAGATGATATTAGTTATAAAAAATAGCTGATTTATTACATTGACATTTTCTTAAAATATTATTTTTGATATTTTTTACAGTTAAATTAATAACCATAGTTTATAACGCTTTTGTGCACATCAATCACAATACTAAGCACACTTTGTTGAGGCAGTGCTATGATAAAATGAGAAAACTCTTTAATAAACAAACATACATATATAGACGTAGTTAACAAATACACATTAACTGTAGTGCCTCTGTAAACAAGGCTTTTAATAGGCTTATATAAATATTTTTTATTAATTACTTACCTTAGGATCATCAGATTCCTTTTTATCTCGGCCTTTTAACAACAATTTATCCATAATGGGCATGATGTCAGACTTTGAAAAACTACACTACCATGTTATTACGTTATTACTTTATACAAAAAATAAAGTTTATTAGGAAAAAATGATCTTTTAAAAATAAATTTTATATTAAAAACGCTAGAATACTAATGGCGTCGGTCTATGACGTCACGCTTTCGTAAACATTTGACAGTTCGTTAAATGTTTATTTAGATCCGTACATAATTTAATTTATTTCATACGAAAATTATGAATTCTAATGTGTATCGATGGTGTGCGGTTCCTCAATGTAAAAATACATCTATAAAAACTCCGAAGAAGTTATTTATTAATGTACCTTTGAAGAAAAAAGTTAGAAATATGTGGCTAAATCTTGCACGACGAGACCCAACAGCTATATCTTCAAGTTCTGTACTTTATTTTTGCGAAGACCATTTCGACGTAAGTTTTTCTCTTATTTACTATATAATAATTAAGTTAACTTGAGATCATTAGAGAAAATTATCAATAATATTGGCGATCACGTTTCAGGTTATGTTCCATTCCTTTATTACTACTGCGATACTCTATGTATATTAGAACTTACCTAAAACTTTTATTCTTGTTTCAGTTACCAAACGATATGGAAAATTATATTCAGTATCTTGTGATGGGTTCAGTTTCGCAAATGCGCATGAAGTCAGTGTGTATGCCCACAAGATTTGAATGCCAATCGGACAGAAGAAAACGAACTTCTAATACTACAGTGCGACCCTATATTCTTAAAAAACAAAGAAGGATACTAATTGAAGAAAGTGAAAAAGAGAAAAGTACACCTACAAAACATTTAGAACCTGCAAGCATTTCATGAGAAAGTTCAGGTACTCACCAACACTATAATGTCAGCGAATAAGTTTCTGTTTTATTGGGTTAAAGTGTATATTGATTGAATCTGCCTATTACTTTTGTCAATAACAGAGAACATAAAACAATCCTATTATAACAAAGTTTGTTACAAAATTTTTGTAGAACTATACATACATAAGGCACTGGTTTATATATATTTTTTAATTAATTATTTTTATATTTTAGTTTTGCACACAATTGAAGAAAATCAAGAAGGGCTTACTACCTATCGAAAATCAGTTGATAAATCTGTACAAGTACATATAACACGTAAATTTAGAAGCAAAGCTTTCCAGACCAAAATTAAGCTAGTAAGCCAGTTAACATCACCCTTGAAACCCTATTCCTGCTCAATCACTACATCTCCATTTGTGTAAAACCATGCTGTGGTAAACCAGTGATATCAAGCAGTGGTGTCAAGCATGTTATCAAGAAAAAAAATGTGTATAGAAGATCAATCTGACAGTGATATTTCATATGCACCATCTGTGAGTCAGTGAGAAACATCACCATCAATACAATCTCTTATAATGAAATCAACATCAGACTGCAGTGAATTAACTGAGGAGACAAAAAAAGAAGAATGATTAAACATTCTCAAATATACAATACTTAAGATAATGAAAAACCCAAGGTCTTACTTAGGTCTTCCAAAAGCTGTTGTTATTTATTAATAATAATAACCATTTACTGCTTTGTTTAAAAAAAATAAGATTAAATAATCCATTTAGAGAGCTTGCTGATGATTTTGCAATGACCACTACATATGCAAGCAAAATATTTTTTAAAAGTAAACCAGTGATAGCCAGTGTAATGTGACCCTTTATTGTCAAATTAAACAAAGATTTGATAAAATGTACTTTGCGCATGGCTTTCAGACATAAATTTTATCACACAAGTTGTATAATAGACTGTTTTGAAATTGAAGTGCAAAAGCCTTCAAAAAGTGTCAATCAAGCTCTATCATGGTCAGAATACAAAAAGGCTAATACCGTTAAATATCTAGTGTCTTGTATACCAAATGGTTTAGTAAACTATGTTTCACCAGGCTATGGAGGAAGAGTAACATACATGTGTCTGTTTGGTCAAGACTTGTGATTTTATCAACTGTTTAGAACCTGATATGTGTGTGATGGCTGACAGAGAGTTCAAGCATGTAGAACAATACTTACGTAAGAAGAGAGTACAACTTGTACGGCCCCCAAGTGTTGTCGCTGGAGCCAAGTTATCTAAAAGTGAAGTAAAGGAAACAGCAGATAGCTAGTTTGATTCATGTTGAGAGGTTAATTAGACGTTTAAGAGAATTTAATATGTTAAAGCCCCATGCATGTCTAAACACAAATTTTGTAAAAGTACTTGATGATGTTGTTGTAACTGCATGTGCTTTTATAAATTTGCAAGACTCTCTAGTTAAATAAAACTACAAAAATTATCATTTGTGCATTTTATTTTTAATAAAGATTACAATATACTTTGGTACAATATTGGATATATTTTTTCTTTCCACAGACCCGCTAAAAGTTTAAGGAAATCAGACATATATGTGTCATCAAACATCACACTTATAATTTCCACATTTTTATTTATGCTGAAGTTACTGTCAGCTATACAAAAGTAACCCTTTTGTAGCCCTGTCAAATACATTTGCATCTGTATCTGTGCATTACATTTTTCAGTTGGTTTGCCATTGTTGACATAATTTTTATATGTCTTCACACTTGTGGGGCACTTGATCTCAATGACAGCATCCTCACAGATCCCATCCGGTGATCCTGCTATCATTGGGTACTCTTGAGACAGCATGAGTCCACACTTTCAAATTTTTATGCCAAGTTTAATGCTGACAGTTTTTCGCACTTCACTCTCCAGTAGTCTACCACGTTTCATGGCTGGTGTGTCTGGTATACTGCCTCCCATTATTAAAGCTATTAGACTTCCGTCATTCTTTTTACACCGACTGAATTCAAATGCTTTTGATGCTGTGATTCGACCATATCTCAATTCAAACCAAAGGCTGTTTTGGTGCTGTTCTCTGGTCTCTTCCTCTATTTGAGCAAGTTTGATTAGACAGCACAATCTTTTCTAAGAATGTCTCATAGGATTGTTCCTTATATTTATTATAATCGGAATTCAGCGGAGCAGAAGTCATTATTTGATGCAAAAAATCCGCCCATCCTTGTTCCATTGCTAACGTTTCTTTGCTGTACTTTTTTTAAACTGAGATAATAGTATTTAACAACGCAATATCACATAAACGGTGACGTTAATATCGAAACGAGTAAACACAAGGTAAGTTCGAACGATATAAAAATCAAATCAAAACAATATTACAAAAGCGTGACGTCACGCGATTCTGATTGGTGTTTGACCTAATATGGCGGATTCTTGTTTTGTATTTTTATTAAAATAAATAGAATCACACATGTAATTTAAAAGTAAATGATTTACTTAGAGTCTCTCTATACTATATTGTTATTTAAAATTATAATTTCAGTGATTCTTAGGTACTGTCATCATGCCTATTGCTTCGGTTAGTTTCAGTTACCGATATTAGATTGTTTAGTAATTGTAAAAGAAAAAAATACTAATTTTGTCATAATTATCCAATATAAAGCAATATTCAAAACTTTCTTTTGTTAATTTAAGCTCTATTTTAAAATGTTTAGCGTTATTGGTAGCAATTAAAACTTTATGTTACTAAAGATGATGTATTTTTTTTCAATTGACAATTCGTGTGACGTTACGCTCCTAAAATTACAAAATTATTCGAGTTTACCAAAATTTCTTGATAATAAGTATTGGATCAAATGGATTTGCTGTGGTCAAAAGAAAGGTTGCAAAAGATTTTTAGTAAAGTAAGTAATTTAAATTATAATTTTATCATATTATTACAAAATTCCTGTAAATATTATACTTTTACGTTCGACGTTTTTGTCAGTATAGTTTGTATATATAATTTTAAAATATGTAAGCGATTATTATAATTGCTCAATTAACTTTGATTTAACACATGAAAAGATTGAATTAAAAATGCATAATTTTTTATTTAAGTAATTTTAAAGAAAATATATATATTTTTTTTACAAAACTAACTTCACTATTCTAATACAACCATTATAAAAATATTTTAGGATTCTATTCAACTAACCACAGCGCATGCGTCAGGCGATGCCCGCATTCCAATACGTTGCTGTCATCTATGTGGAGGAGATGTTAATTTACACTGCTTTTGTGACACTTACGTGTGGGAAGGGGTGGAAGGGCGTTATGATCAACTATTGTATGACTGCTTTGGAGTTCGGGTACATAATTATTAAATGACTATAAATTTTGTTATAACGAAATAAAAAATATATCGAGCTATGCCATAGTTCATTTTTATTAGGAGTTATTTAAATATTCCAATAGAAGGGCTATTGAAACAACTTTTAAACCAAGTCTTGTTTCACTTTTGACCGTAAAATAGAAAGTAAAATATTAGGATATTTTTGCTGCAATTTACGCTAGAGAGGTTCTAAGCCTATGTATATTCAAAATATTTGCGCAAATTTGTCAAAGTTAAAATTGAAATTTTAAGGACAATGATTTACCAATGACAATTTTCTAGTATTTACTGATTTGACATCACCATCGTGGTCGTCCTGTTTGGCCTAGGTTAAGCCGGAAACGGGCCTCGAGGTCCTTGCCTGGGCGTATCCTAAACGGTAGCCCAGTAGTAATTTTGACCCAGTGGGTCAGGGTCTAATTGGCCCAGTGGTGTTGATTTGACATATTCCTAAAAATATGGTCGTTTCAGGTTCTTCAAACAGATGACATGATATGCGAGCGCTGTATACGTCAACTTCGTAATACTCAGCGTTTTCGAGCCCTCGTGCAAGCCGCCTTTGCAAAACCGCCCAGTGAATGTCAGTATTGAAGTTTACAAACTTAACAAATGCCTTTATATATGAGTTGCTCTAATGACTTACCATCAAATCGCCCATTTAATCGACTACCGTTCTTCAATCACTGAATGATTCAGTTTAATAATTGTATTTACATGATTTCATTATAGTTTCAACGAATCAATCACACCTGGGCATCGGCGAAGGCTTTGCGCGTCCAAAAAATAGGAACGTACCGAAATCTCCAATCGTGGAATTGTACAAAAAGTTGACTAAGAGTACCATGGTAAATCCGCCGAAGAAGCGAAAGTTAATTGAACGTAAATCGATTATGAACTCTAATGTTCAAGTCAAAAGGATGAATATCGCATGTACTGTGTGTAAACAGAGGTACCCAATGTTGGTACCATTTGAAGGGTGGAAAAAGTTCATATGCTCACGATGTAAGAAGAATTGCGAGCCGCGTAGAATATTTTGTAGGAAGTGTAATACGATGGTTCCTACGAATACGATGCGAGAACATCTTGAACTGCACGTGAAATCTGACTTAAAATCGAAGAACAGGCAAGAATTTCCTAGATCACTTAAGTAGAAATTAATCTTTTAGATAGATTGACGTTGATCTGATCTCCAATTTTACGAACAAATTGACAGTTCGTCGCAATCGAATCGTTACCGTTAAACCGAGTACAAATGCAACGATCCAGTTGCGATCAAAGTTGGATCGGCATAGAATCGTCAACGTATCGGTAGAATTGACCCCTGATTGTGATCATTAGACTTCGACACTGTTGGATCAGTCAACATTAATGCTGCCACATGTAATTTTTCATGGAGGTTTTTATATTATCTATTCTGAACTCAACTGACTGTTGCCATAACTTATTTAACTGATCGCCGTGACAGTTGGTATTCATTTAAGCACCGGTAGGACGTCGTGCTCAATGAATAAAGCTCCTTACTGGGGAAAAACAAGTTAGTCAAGTGCAAAATTCTAACTACCGGATAAGTTTGTTCTTTCGTTTTAAGGAATATAAATGATCATTAGTTCTGCCTGGGTAGAGGACATTTTCTTCATTTATTTTAACAATACCTACCAAAAAATCGGCTTTATGACTTATTCCAGTTTGACTTAGTAATTTTATAAAACCGAAAGTGTGTGTCTGGTAGTCAGTTGTTCACGGCGCAACTTGGCTTGGATAGTCGTGATGTATTTAGTTAGAGTCAGTTTCTCGGCATTCGTAACATTTTTTTTTTTTTAAAATGCACCGGTATACCGTAACATAGTTTATAGGTTATATTTTTAAATGGAGAAGTATGTAATAAAAGCTTTTTAATTGAAAATATTACGATTCGAGTCAGTCATTTATCCAATCGAGTAAAGAAAATCCAATCCGAATGTTTACTTTTTCTTTTGTTTGTCAAAGATTTTTAATAATTTTTCATTGTTTTAGGCTCAGCAATTTTCCAAAAAGTTCTTCACAAACAATGAAAAAAGAAATCTTTGTGAAACCGAAATATCAATGCAGCCAATGTACAAAAAAATACACAATGGCTCAAAACTTGGCCAAGCACGTTAGCAGTGTGCATAAAAACAGCTTACATTGTCTATGTGCAGTCTGCGGCAAAGATTTGAAGACGAAGGAGCTATTAGAGAGACATATGCGAACACACACCGGCCAGCCGATATACCGCTGTGATGTGTGTATGCGAATATTTAAAGGGAAAAGATTATTTCAGACACATTATTTGACGCATGGCAAGTAAAAGTGAAGAGTTTTGTCGGTTGTCTATGGCGTTAAGCTTGGGATGCGCAAAATGTACAATTATAGATTAAAAGCAGAGATATAAATACTCCTTTCAACCGCTCTGCTTTTTGATTCTATATTTTAGCGCACTCTGTGATTGTCTTGGAAGGAAAGTTTCTTACTGAAAATTTTGATATTGTTTTGTAATATCTGTAAGTTTATTTGCGAACATTATTTATTATTTGTTTTTATTAACACGTTTATATTTTTGTTTATTAAAGCCCTATTGCTTATTTTTTTTATTTAGATTACGTTTTATTGCTCCTCGAATACAGCAGCTCGAAGTTTGTAAGTTGACCGTGCTTAAATACTTGTGCTTAAGAAAGCGAGTAAAACAATGGGGTGCAAACATGGGGAATGTAAGGGACTACATGAATGTAGTCCCTTACATTTATAGAGTGCTCCCCCCCTAGAGTGCTCCCCCATAGAGTGCTCCCTCCATAGAGTGCTCACGCCATAGAGTGCCCCCCCATAGAGTGCTCCTACCTATAGAGTGCTCCCCCAGCTAGAGTGCTCACGCCATAGAGTGCCCCCCCATAGAGTGCTCCTACCTATAGAGTGCTCCCCCAGCTAGAGTGCTCTTGTGTTTGTGCACATAAATAGGCACTATGATATTCCTCCTGTAATGTTTTAAGTTGTTCATTGAAGATGGCCGTTATGGCCTTTTTTTGGAAATTAATGAAACGTCATCAAAATATAATTATTTTATTATGGTTGATTAAAATTGTACTAATGGACACAATCTCTTAGTAAATTCAACAGACTATTAAAATAACCTCCTCTTTCAGCGAGTTTATGAGTGAGGTAGTTAATCCAATCAGATTACGAGTCCTGCCGTCCGTGACATTGGAATTGCTTCCGCCCTTCCGTTATTAACAACCATATCATTGGTATATTTATTTGCCTTCGAGACATGCATGTTTCTTGGTGCTTCTGCTTGATGTCGTCATAATTTGGGCTTTGTCATTTCGCTATGCTTTGGTGTTGCAAGTCACACTTAATAATAAGTTTGTGTTACGATAAACAATCCTATCGTTTTCCTCAACAACATCGGAATTGACGATCGACTATACTGCATTCCAACCATAACAGGAGAAAAGTCAAATAAACAACATTTGACAGCAAATTGACGCGATATCATTGGTCAAGAGCTCGATTAATCTATGATATTCACTACGGATTTGCGAAAACATTATGTTTTGAACGTCGCAGAAACTGTCATCGGGTAATATTAGAAGTAAAATTGAAGTGGATATAAGTAGTTAAGTGTAATAGTGTTGTATTATAAATAAAGATATATTAACCATAAACTCTTAGTACTGCACAATATAGCTGAGATATTAGCAAATCGTATGAAATATGTAATTCTAAGGTTTGTTTATCTTTATTCCTACTTCGATTGAGATAGGCTGTAGGTGGAGAAGTACTTTTAAATTTAAAGCACTTCCCCGCTTTGTACAGGAATAAGATTGTATACAACATGTAGTACCATAGACAGTTGAACTTAGAATCTATGCTACAATTACTAAAAAATGAGACAATGCATAAAAAATATAAGTTTTACTTGGAAATTCAGAGTCATGTCTATTCATTATAATATTCAAAATTTTTCGAGTTACATTTTGGTTAACTTTTATTTTTTTTGTTTTAAACAAATTTCGAGCATGGTTTCCGTTGTGCGGGGAGCCTTAGTGACGCGACGCAGCTCTTTGTAGTTGACAGCTCCTTCCTCAGTCGAACAATGTCGATTTCAGCCTGCCGTTTACGCTGGAAATGCACTAATGTATTATTCTTAACGTATTCCACAAAATTAAGTATATAAGTATACGATATGCGTAAAGATTGGTTATATACATATATTGGTAAGTTAAGACGTGCGCACTTTATTTAAACTTACCAAACAGTATTTCAAGTATTAATAGAGGCTTTACCAGTATCTGCCGTATCAATTACCCCCGTGGCCCGGGGGCCCCGTATAATTTTTAAATACGAACAAAAAATATTTTTTAAATTGGGTCCATTTAAACTACAAGGACCGTTTCCAAAATATTCAAAGAGTAAACGACTTTTTTCTGTCTACTATTATTCATATGTCAATGAGACAGGCATAAAAAATCCAAGACCATGGTTATGGTGTTCTAATGGTTTAAACAAACGTATTGCCACTTCTGTTTGTTGTTAGCAGATCGTCAAAGCAATCGTACTCCTTTGCATGGGTTAACGGTGTTTCCATTAGAAGCAATTTTACGCAAACTATACTTGATCGTGAGAATGTTTTTTTGTGAGAAATCTTTACCATTCCTAAGGCCCAACAAATTTTTATACCAAGGCACGCAACGCTTCTGGACTTTAGTAAATTAGATATCGTTGAATCTTGTGCAGTTAAAATATTTTTTTAAAGTTACGTTTTTATTGAAGTACTTCAACGTTGCGGAGAAACTAACTGCGGACTGGCCCATTTAAATTACGCGTATTGTTAGTCATTTTCATATTAACCAGACCATTTAGCAAGAGGATTGCACAAATTTAAGTCGAAATTGATTCTCACTGATGTAAAGATTAATTTAAATGAAAATTACAACATTCTATGCTTAAAATGTAAGCAATGTGATGTTTAATTTACCTTTAGTTCGTTCGCGAGTCTAGCTTCAACTTGCGCGACACGTTGCCTCAGCTCAGCAATGTCGCGCATCAACCGCGCGGCAGCCAGCTTGTTGTCAGCCTGTGTTTAATACAAATATGCCATTACTACATGGCAAATATGCCAATATGGCACGAAGACTAGATAAACAACTTCGACCTTGAATTTTCAATGTTCATCTTTGCTAACACTATTGGCATTACTGTCTTTACGATGGGCACACGGGACACATGCCCAGGGCCCCCATCCTGAGAGGGCCCCGAAGAAACAATTTGTTTCACACGTTTATGCTCACGTTGACTGCTATACATTATATTTTCGAAATTGTCATATTTGTAAGAAATAACTAACGTATTTATCAAAAGGCTGGAGACGATAGTCGATATTAAAAGTAGAAACCTATAGACGTGCTCTTCATGATAGAAATAGATATACTATAGCCTTAAGATTGTACAACCAATCAGATTCCTACGAATTTACGAAAATTACCGCACCGATTATTTTAAATTATACTTAAGGCTATAAGCAAATTACTTGTACACGGTAGTAAATATCTACCAAAAGGGCCCCGAATTCAAGGGCCCCGGCATAGCTTGAGACGGCTCTGAATATTGGTGTATTTTATTGTTTAATTCACTAGAAGGACATCGTATCGATCTTGTCAACGGTACGCTTAAAACAATACAATTAACTAAAACTATATAAGATACAAATAAACTATTTTAATATGAATTGACGCGATATAATTGCATGAAGCAAACGAGTATTCTATAGTATTTATAGAGATTTTATTGCCAATATCAGGTTTGCTCATGTCGAGCGGGCTAGCAGGCGTATATTCAAATTATTGTTCACAAATTCAATAGGTTTTTAATTGAACAAATCAAATACATAGTTAATAGCACAGTAGACTTAAATATCGTTTTCGTTAAAATATAATATACACAAACACATATAAACCACTGAATTTATTACAAAAGAATAAAGAAACTGTCGGTAATTAGTGATTCGTCGCATTCGTGGTGCGCGGGAAATCTTGAATGTAACCGTGCATTTAAGCCGGCTAAAACAAGATGGATGAAAAAACAAGATGGCGCACCATGCGCCGTCATATTAATTATTGCTCCATATTTTTAATGTCCTCGAAGTTGCTATTTGAACGTAAAATGGATGTTTGGAACAAGATGGATGAACAAGAATATATCAATGAAGAACTGTTTGTAGTGCAGTAGATATTATTAGATTGCATGGCATGTTTAAATCTAAGGTGTGTTTATTTTAAATCCACCTGTCATTTAGTTTTATTTTCGACCGAGAAATCTAACTTGAAAATTATTATCAAGGAAACTCACAATTCTCGATGGTGCGTTTTTCGCGACGTTACGGCTCACGATGTTCGGAAGTTCCGCCACGGAACAAGGCGTAAATAAATCGGATGATCTCGTTACACCCTGGATCGCCTGAAAATAATAAGTGTTCTTCATCCATATACATTTAAATATATGGAGACCTTGTGGCCACAAAGGAGTGGAGGCCCTAATAATTATTTTACAAAATAAATTTTCCATTTCGTCAATAAGGTTTGTCGATATCTTTGTATCAGCTACTTCTAAAAGAGTAATTAGTAATTATATTATAATTTGACTATACTAGATAACAAAACATACAATATATTAGATTTTAAATTAACATGGTAATTTTTATTACTAACAGTATTTAAAACGGGATATTTACCATGTTTTTTATTTTTATTTGGTGGAGCTCGATATTTCGACATTATCTACGAATGTCTTGTCCACCAAATAAAAATAAAAAACATGGTAAATATCCCGTTTTAAATACAGTTAGTAATACAATATATTACATTAAAATTATTAACATGTCGTTTTGTCTTTTGCTGGGTAAAATGCGTACCTCTATCGGGCCCTGGCTGAGATCTGACCCAAGAATAAATTAGTTGAAACACCTTTTATACTTTAGCGTCTTTCGCAGTGAAAAACCGTGGAGGGCTTAGTATAATAATATAAAAATTTAATTGTCGCTAAAAAATTGTGTGGCCAGGATACTTTCTAGCTAAATCCAGCACTTAAACAGCAATTAGAAAAACTAAAAGTATATTCACTCTTTAATATAAGATAATTTAGTATATAGTTTGGACTGCCATGTTGTCGAGTAGGTGACTAATAAAACTACAGAACCCAAGATCCTGAGCTAAAAGTACTTGTAGTATTATATAAATTGTATTATTAAATACTCTGTACCTGTGCTACAGCAGTCCTTGCGTGTTGCAAGTGATGTGCCTCTTCCTTCTCCAAGTGTCGCTTAAGGTGTTCCATCTCTGTCACGATGCTGAATTTCTCTCTTTCTAATCGTTGATTTGCTTGTTTTAAAGCCTGTTATAGTGATTGTCTTACTGCACATTTAGTGTAAATAATCTGGTTCGAATACTTGACGTAAAATTAGCTAGGTATAGTACGACACAATTTAAATGTAGGAGCGACAAATTAAAAAAAAAACAACCGTCAATATGGCGAATGTTTTTTTGGTTATATGACATTACAAATTATCACGTTTGCGTAAAGATCATTTTCGCATAGGAAAAAAAAAAAGATCGGCGATGTTGAAGGCGTACTTAAATTCGGATGTGATCGGTTTTACGAATTTGGCCGATGCTACATAAAGTTGTGTCGTACTATAGTAAATTTTATGAAAACGACGCGTTTTTTGTCGCGATAGCAATCAAAAAAGTCAAGGTGGCAGGAGTATTTGGCAAGATTGTTAGTATACCATCGACCGTCTAAATATTCTTTCAACCAGCATAAATAATTACGAGCCAACACAATACCTTGCAAAGAGCTTTCTTCTAAAGCTTTCTTCCTATAAAATCTTAAATATCATTTTCCAGATCAAATTTAACTGTGACAAATTTTATACCCCTCCGTCATAAACACACAAAGTTTTTGATTCGCGTATTAATATATATGGACCTTCATTTTCTCTTTCTTCTCGAAGTGACACTCTTCGACCCTTCGTTTCAGCTTCCGTTTCAGCTCCTCCAACATGCTGGATAAAGTTGCTCTGTTCGCTTCAAGGTCAGCTCTTTGTTGCACTATCTGATTGATAGCGGTGAGGAGCTTAATTCCTGAACAAATCACGTCAGTCATTCAAGTTCTACTTGCTTTCAAATATCAACTAAGTCTCTCAAAAGATAAAATAATATTATACTCTTTTCGGGATGTTTTTAACAAAGTAGGAATACTCACTGTTTCGTCACAATAGATTTAAAACAATATTATGTATATTCACAGTAGCATTAATCACTTTGATAAAATCAGTGATAATCATTGTATGTGCACAAGAAGTAAGGATAAGCTTATAATGCCAAGTTTCCGACGCCGAAAAGTCAATAAATCATTCTAGGGGCAAGGTATCCGTTTCTATAATAAAATTTTTAACTTTGTCGTTTCATAAATTCAAATCATTTGTAAAAAATACACCGGTAAAGAAGGCATATAATTCGATATAAGATTATATTGATGATAAAAAAGCGTGGAGTTAATGCTCGTTGACTTCCAGGCAGGAGACATAACATAAATATATAATTGTATTTAACTAACATGACTGTATTTTTAGATGTTGAAAAAGAGTAACTACTGAGTTTCTTGCCGGTTCTTCTCGATAGATTCTACATTCCGAACCGGTGATAGCTTTACCTAATATAGTTTGTTAAATGACAATTCAAAAGTGCTTGTAAAAGCCTACTTGAATAAAGTATATTTTGATTTTGAAAATAGAAGTACAATAATGGTCCATATATAAACTATTATATTGAAGAACAAAGTTGAAGTTCTCGGCTTTTCTCTACTTTAATACCATAATCAAGCGTACTTTATTAGTGTGCCTGTACTTAGTGACCAAGCCTTGGCCACTATTCGTTTTGATGTATTTTCAGTTTTGAAGGTCTATCTAGGTATATAAATAATGAAAGCTAATTCCATATTTTGACATATTTCTTGTGTAAGTACATGTTTATCTTACTTTGCTCGTTGAGGCGATATCGTTGCGCGGCTGGTTGGAATCCATTATCCGGGCTCGGAGCTCCCGAATCCAGGCTGAGGAGCGACTGCGGTGCATATGTAGGATTTGGGTCTGGGGTATCCTGTGTAGGCCAAGAAAAGTAACATCTTAAAATTATATGTAGTGAATTTTTTTTTTTTTAATATGTCGACGTAAACGTATCTTCAAAATTTATTATATTAAATAGCTAACTGGAAGTATATGTGCTACCTGGTGGTAAATGGTCACCACTGTTCATAAACAGTGGTGCTATAAGAAATTTTAAGCGCTGCTTGCATCGCCAATGCGCTTCCAACCTTGGGAACGTCCCTTGCGCCTGTAACGACGCTGACTCAAACAACCTTCAAACCGGAACGCAACGGAATATTTGATAAACGCTTAAGCAGGTAAGTACTACCCACTTACATGGTGCATTGGTGAGCAGTTTTGAGTCGAGATGGCCCAGTGGTTAGAACGCGTGCATCTTAACCAATGATTTCGGGTTCAAACCCAGGCAGGCACCACTGAATTTTCATGCGCTTATTTGTGTTTATAATTAATCTCGTGTTCGGCGGTGAAGGAAAACATCGTGAGGAAACCTGCATGTGACTAAATTCAACGAAATTCTGCCACATTTGTATTCTACCAACCCGCATTGGAGCAGCGTGGTGGAATATGCTCCAAACCTTCTCCTCAAAAGGAGGCCTTAGCCCAGCAGTGGGAAGTTTACAGCCTGCTAATGAGCAGTTTTGACCACTTATCAGAAGGTGGACAGTTTACCAGCCTGCGTACTTTTCTTATCCTATATAGTTGTCCTCGACCCCTCCTCGTTTTAGGGGTTGGTCATCAGGTGCTAGATATAAAAGGTATAGCCTATATTCTTCCTTGGATTTCAAGCTTCCTTGACGCCAACTTTCATAAAATTCCGTTCAGTGGTTTGGCAGGGAGTAACAAATATGTAATATTAATATAGATATAGTTATTGTTTCTGAGAAATAGCTCATGCCCGCTCTAAGACCGGAAAACAACAAAACGTAAAATCGAAATTTAACACAGAGCTTGTTATTAAATTAAATTAAATTATTATCACTTCTTACCATAGATTTAAACTTGGGTAAGTCATCTCCGGAAAACCTGACGCAGTGTATGTTACGAGGCCTTTGGGGTGCAGAGTGGAGTATTTTCAGTGACATCTTCAATCCTTTAAACCTGATTAAAAAAGTTAAAACTATTTTGATAAAACTCAATTCAACACACGTATCATTTGTTTTTTTATGACATTGGTAGGCGGACAAGCAAATGGGCCACCTGATGGTAAGTGGTCACCGCCTATAAACAATGGTGCTGTAAGAAAAATTAACCATTCCTTACATCGCCAATTACCACTAACCTTGGGAGCTAAGATGTTGTGTCCCTTGGGCCTGCAGTTACACTGTCCCATTTACCCTTCATACCGGAACACAATACCGAGTACTTCTACTTGGCGGTAGAATATCTATCTATTGTATATTCCATTGTATATCTATTTAGTTTATTAAATAGTTATTACTATTGAGTTCTTGTTTAGTTACTATTTAGTCTATACACTTATTATTACTGCGGAGACTTACGGAATACCAGTGGCCTTTTCGAGCCTGCAATGTAAGAAGAACGGGGCCCCGTTTACCGTATTATGAAAACGAATGTGAACTGTCGAGCTTTGGAGTCCAACGTTTCGACTTTTCACCTTAGCTACATTGTATGGACAGTGCAGCTCGTGATCTCAGTAAACTCGATGTGGGTTTTTGATAAAGAAAGCAACTAAAATTTAAAATATCGAGACATTTAATTCTCACGAGTACTAAAATTTAGTAAAAAAAGGTGAGCAACATAGGTATGGTCCCATTCCGTTTCAGTCAATGCAGTTTTAAAAGCATGTGCCGAAATTTTGGACACGTTTTCCTTGCGGTTTTTTTTTAATTTTTATTCCAGGGCCCTACTTGAAAAAGTATTTTGAAATTAAAGTATTATCTGTGGCCCGCTGTGCCCCTTATGTCAGGCTTGCGACCGTTTTGTCCTGCATTGGCGTAGCTACGCCCCTGCGGAAAAGTTCCCAATTCTGATTACATATATAGACAATTTTACTACTTTTTACGAATATGATGTATTCCTAACATTTATTAGATAAACTAGGTACTCGTTTAAGCTTTACATGGGTAGAAAATTGGTCTTCACAAAACATTTAAATCGTTATTTAATCGTTCCAGTCGGTAAGATTTGTCCGACCTCATCAAAAATCATCCTCACTTTTCGGAAAACTTACTCATAATTTGACAGAAATATACACATAAATTTCGTGAATAACTTTGAAAATCCGTTTCTGAGTTTACCGCGATACAAAGACGCAACCACACAACTAGCTAGAACAAATAAAACAAAAGCGCGCGAAACTAAATTTAAACGTCATTTTATTTTTTGGCGCGGACATAAGGTCGGTATTGATTCGACTTGTAATTTATTAAAACTGTTCGTTGTTTTATTTTGGATTTTTAAGCTTAACTGAGTAAGTTGTTTACTTCAATATGTATGATTTGGTGATATTTTTGGTTTGTTAGTAAATTGTTTTAAGTATTTTAAATTCTTGGTTTCTTTTTTTAATCTATTTCACTTCTATAAGCAAGATATAGTGATGTGAAGATAGTCGATGAACGAATGAATCAATCGGAACGAAGGCCGAATCTTATATTTATATAAACCTTAATAGTAGAGCAGCTTGCTGGAATAATCTAATCATTACATCTTCGTCATTGTAGAGTTCAATGCAAACTTTGCAACATCAATTTGCAGTCCAAAAATTCCAATTGTGATGTTACCTCGCAAAAAAAATGCAAGAACATTAATAACATAATTATTGTTAATAATGTAATACGAAAATATGATATGACAACGACACGGAAAGTACGTCTGTGTACATTAAAAAAAAACGACTTAATACCTTAACCTTGGAAGGTTTAGCGGCTGTTCTTTAATTCTAATTAAAACAATCTATATTCATAATTTCAGATCTACGATAGACCCGATCGAAACCTATCCACAATGATAGATCGTTAAAAAATAATTATTTTTGAGTCGATAACATATATCCGCAAAATTCGTATAATCGAGATATTTCGATATTAAATCCATGATATTCAATGACATGACAGTTCAACGGGCGGCCATGTTTGACGTTTATGAGTGCATTCGGAAAGTGTGTTCCAAATAATATTTTCGACGGTAGTCAGTACATTTAATTATTTATATTTGATTAGTTTTATTTATTTGACCCGAGAAAAGCTGGGTTTTCATCTAGTATAACAATAAATATATATTTTCTTCTTGATTGATTTTAGTATTACACATAATGCATTTTTTTTTAAAATAACTATAATAAAATATATATATATTTTTTAATTTAATTTTGTGATATTTTAAAACTTTGTGTTATATTGAAATGTCTAATTGTATTTTCTGTTATAATGTTATTAGTTATGTCAATGTTATTGATTATTTTGTAATTTTTATTGAATTTATTATTATTGTTTTTTAATTTAAATATTGATACACTACAATTATTATATTTTGCATGATGTGATAGCCTATAATTAAAAGGACATTTAAGTTATTGTTAATAGTTTTATAATGAAATGAATGTAACAATGTTTTCTTTTGTTGGTTATCCAAATAAAATAAAATAAAAATAAAATAATTAACGGCAAAGTGTAGAGGCAGATTATTATCGTACTTATTACACAGATAAATTACGAATGAAAAAATATATATTTTCTTCCATCAAGTACCTTATGCCGGTGACTTATCAGCCGTCCCTTTTACATCATTATACTTACTAAATACCGTTTAAGGGCGCAAAGGATTGCGAGAACAATGAAAATTATTTGATTGTGATGCAGTATGTTAGTGGTGAACACTGAATTATCAGCATTGCTTGCTCCTCAGAGGTAGAGGAGGCCTTAGCCCAGCAGTGGGGAATTACAGGCTGTTAATGTTGTTATAATTCGTGAACGAAAACATCGTGAGGCATTCTCCATGTGTCGAAATTTATTCTGATACCCTATCCACCAACCTGTATATCTAAGCAGCGTATATAAACAGTAAACTCTCCTTACTGAATTTATTAGTTTTTATATTAAATCGAATCTCACGTAGGTTTTTATTTTCATTTGAAACGACGATATTATAAATTTCGATCACTTACCTAGTCTATACGATGCAAGTTACGCCCTCGGTATGGCAATTTTGCATAGATTTTCGTATATCGAGACAGCAGACGAACATTGTCGTGTATACAGGCTGATTAATTTAAATTTACTGTACAATATTTTTATCAAATTACGAATTGAATTTTAATTGAAATTAGTGATGTTTTGTTTTAAGAATTTAAATACTTTTCTTTAAAATACATGGACAGTACAATACATAGATAGTCCGTAGACGTTTACAGTCTCAGAAGGTGTTCATATAAAAATATACATATATTTTTCATGTTTTTTAAATAGTTATTTAAAAAGATTAAACTAACAAAGCACTTTTGAAAACACACTCAAGTGTCAGACTTCATCTAATCTCTAATCAAAATCAAAATATACTTTATTCAAGTAGGCTTTTACAAGAACTTTTGAACTTTTTCGTCATTTAACAAACTATTTAAAGTAAAGCTACTACCGGTTCGGAATGTAGATTCTTTAGAAGAACCGGCAAGAAACTCAGTAGTTACTCTTTTTTAACATCTAATGAAATGTTAGCACGTTAATACGAAATCATGTATACTTGTGTTAGAAATACTTATTTATGTAGTTACATTTATATTATAATTATATATTTAATAAAGTCATATTTTGTTATTGTATCCGATTTCATAAAAGTGTAATCGATTTCAGAACGTCATTCGTATGGCTTTAAAATATAATACAAGATGTTTTCCCGCGCAAAATGATTATTAAAAAAATAAAAGAGGGGCGCGCGTGGAATGAGAATAGGAGATTTTTGTGAATTGGACATTTAACTTCAGAACTATAAAATTTATAAAATAAAACAAATAATAAATAAATATTCTGTGTACTGGTGTACTTATTACTCGTTTAGTAGTATTTCAGTTTGGTAATACTGATTTATTAATATAGCTGTCATAGAAACTGTTGTGATACGGAACACGTTGTATCTGAGCTCGACTCGTTTTTGACTGTTTCTTTTAGAACACCCTAGTTACGTGAGCTAACGAGTCGTACTTGGTACGGGCGCGTGCATCGTAAAAAATAAAATCATAACCTTTGAATTTCCCAATGATCTGACATTTGTGAATGGTTTCATACGTATCACATGAAATTAAAGCTTAGACATAAATATTTAACGTTTATTTAAAGAAATATATGTAAACCTGACCTTGACCACAGCGGCTATTCACATGGGAGCTATCAAGTCTGTGCAAGTGGACGCACAAACACAATTAAACTCTCTAATATATAACTTATAATTTGACGGCACGGAAAATCACCAAACATAGGAATGTGCTTTCCGAGGCACGAAAACATAGTCTAAACAACTTCAACTTCCAGATTGCTAATGAGAAACCTACCTTTTTAGAGGACCATAGGATTGAACCCAGACCAAGACTTTACAAGATAAGTAACAATCATAGTACAAAATAAAAATTATATATTTACTTTAATAATAAGAAGCCTATAATGTCCTCCGCTAAGTAATGTATGTCAGTTTGAGGAGATGGCTACGAGTTTATTCCTCACCAATCCACTGCGGCACATTATCTATATAAACAATATATATAAACCTTTCCACGAACACTTTCCATCAAATGAGCCTCCTGCCCGTTTGACAACTAGGTATAGCATAAAAAAGATTTATTTCCCTGTCAGACACGACGTGACTTATATAAAAAAAAAAATTATCCGCATGAAAACAGTGGTGTTGTTTTTGAACCCGGATTCTTCGGTTAAGTTATGTGTTTTAACCACTGGACCATTCCGCAGATGAAAACTTGTTATACTAAAATATTGTGTATTTCATACAGAGAATTTCGGTTTTTGATTAAAATTATTCTTCAAAATAAGTAGACTTTCACGTAAAAATTTTAAAACGTTTCATGTAAAAACTCTCGCAGCCGGTAGGATTCGAACCTACGCTCCCAGAGGGAATCTGATTTCGAGTCAGACGCCTTAACCACTCGGCCACGACTGCCATGAGCTGAGGCAATCAAACTCTCCATTAAGTTCAGTATAAGTTCCTAACATTGTAAATAAAATTGCTTTAAAATAGAATTATATATTTTATACGAAATAAAACACGCTCAAGTTCGAACTAGAAATTTTACTTTCATAGCTTAAAATTTTCATTTAAAATAACAACATTAATTAATATTTCTAAGGACACAAGTATCTACACGAGAAAGACATTATAAAACCCACGTCTAATTACAAAGGGCCTGAATTACCTGCATTTTTTCTTCCTAGAAGACCCCTAGGTGTCTGTACAGGTCTATATATAATCAGGCAAAGGCAAAACACCTTAGTACCTTTTTCTGTGGTTTGTTGTGTGTTGTGTTTTATTTTTTTAGCTAGACGATCAATAATCTTGTAAAAATTACATTACATTATATAGTTTCAAAACCGAGTGTTTAGAAATATTCAAGTGGAAAGTAATAAAAAAAGATATACAGGTCCCTTTAGTCTGGTGAGATAAAAGATGTAATAAAACATAAGTTGAAGTTACAACAGGAAACATTTAAAATATAAATTATAAATTAAAAGTAATAAAACCTCCTTTCATAATTTATAAGAAAATTTCCCTTTTCGTTTTACCTAAACACCGAGCGTGTCTTTTTTATACCTACGATGACGTCACCCCAGCCATACAGCTGTTTGAGCAACAAAATTACTTATCGACGGTAGTTAATACCTTTGTTCTCGCTGGAAAAACGCGTTACGCGTTTCCCCCACGTGGAAGAGGGGGAGGGGTATCTGACACTCGCCGGTGCCCTGGATGCCGAGTGCGCCCCGGTACACCGGAATACCCACTAGAAAACTTATTACTAGTACTACCTAGTCTTATCGGCGGGCGCCACGGGTTCGCTTTCGCATGCTCCATTGGCCTTAGAAGAGTTTTATCAGCTTATAACGGCACAATTATACGAACACGGACTAAAGTAATCGCTTGATCGGAAGGCTTCTAGTAACTGTGCTAATTTCAGTAAATACTAATAATTATTATTACAAAGTCCCCTACTCATACAAAGCATACCTTCTGGAACAATCTCCTTTATTACATAAATATATGTTATTAAACTATTTAAATAAAAAAGTTTTTTTTTAAATAAAATTTATTTCAGACTATAACGCATAACACTCTCCGTCTATGACAGTAGTTCGGCAAAGGAAAACTTATTACGTGCGATCACGCGAAGTCAAACACGCACGATTAACAAATAATGCCCATAACATTACTTGTACAATAAGTCATTTTAACGATACTAGTCGTCCGTGTAGCTGTAATGTAGACGCTGGGGGGGCCTACGCCAAAGGGGCGACTTCCACAAAAGATTAGTTGCATGTTTTAGGAATAATAATATTTTAAAGTAATTAAAAAAAAAATCAATGCAATTAATTAATGAAATTGATATTAAATAAAATGGAAATAATATATACTGGATATAATATAATTGGAACATTCTGAACATGTTTTTATTTTATTTTATACTCGTCCGTGTGTGTAGGGGGAGCTGGTGTAGCCGCAGAGTTTATGTCGCTAGCCTGTACCTCTGCCAATCCCGAGGTCTCGGGTTTAAACCTAGAGTTAGGCTATTACAAAAGCATTAGGTTTTTCCGATGAAATCCTCACTATATCTATTCAGTTACAAAGGGGCGTACTCCAAGTTGGATTATAATCAGCGTGCATTAGTGTTAGTGGGCGACGTTACAAGATGTGTTAGTGTGCGTGAGAGGACTAAGAGCAAAGATTTTATTTGTTACGTTTTTATTTTTAAAACGCTGCCGTGAACGTTGTATATAAACACATTCTGCGGTAAATTTAGTATCAACATTGCATCCGAGCGGAGCCGGGGCTCTAGTTAAAAATATTGGATTATAACAGGAAAGTGTGTATTTGATAACGATAAAATGATCTCAAAAAATTGGAGCAATTTTCCCGTTGACTCAATGTCCGTTAATATTTGGCAAAGTAAATTAAACTAGCGAGGAACACGAACCCGTGGTGGACTCAAGAATCGTGACTAACGGAGTTGAATTGAGCTTCCCGCACTTGCTTTCCCCTTGAAAATAGTGGGGCGAGTCTTATTAATTCACGTTTTCTGGGTCATCGCCTCCTTTAATCTCATTCATCAATTTAATTTTATGCTAAAGATTTTCGGTTATTGTCGTTAGAACTTAGTCTCAGGTCATAATAGCAAATTAAACATAAACATAATCAGCCTGTAAATTTCCCACTGCTGGGCTAAGGCCTCCACTCCCGTTGAGGAGAAGGTATGGAGCATATTCCACCACGCTGCTCCAATGCGGGTTGGTGGAATACACATGTGGCAGAATTTCGTTGAAATTAGACACATGCAGGTTTCCTCACGATGTTTTCCTTCACCGCCGAGCACGAGATGAATTATAAACACAAATTAAGCACATGAAATTTCAGTGGTGCCTGCCTGGGTTTGAACCCGAAATCATCGGTTAAGATGCACGCGTTCTAACCACTGGGCCATCTCGGCAAATTAAATTATTTTAATTGTTTTATTTAAACTAATCTGACATTCAATAAGGTCCTACATAAAATGTTGTAAAAGCAAGAATATAAAAAAAATTAAAGTCTTTTTCGACCTTGCGTACACAGAACTCATTAAATTTTTGTTGGTAGGGTTTTATACTAGCCCGTCTGGATAGCTACCACCCACTCATCAGATATTCTGCCGCTAAACAGCAGTACCCAGTATTGTTGTGTTCCGGTTTGAAGGGTAAGTGAGCCAGTGTAACTATAGACTCAACATGACATCTTAGTTCCCAAGGTTGGTAGCGTATTGGCAATGTAAGGAATGGTTATTATATCTTATAGCGCCAATGTCTATAGGCGGTGGTGACCACTAAATATCAGGTGGCCTATTTGCTCATCCAAACATTAAAAAAAATACTTAACTAATTGATTACGTTATTAGTTCTTTGTACAAAAACTGTATCCGTTTATATTTTAAATTACTAATGTCTCTCGTTCAGCATACTTCACTCCGATAACTGTTAATTTATCCACAGTAGCGCCGTTCAGGACCGGATTGGGAGAGCCTTAGAGCCACAAAGGAGTGGAGGTCCCTAATAACTATTGTATAAATTAATGTGAACAATTTCATTACTATCCGTAAAATTTGTCAATAATTTATCTACTCTTTGCATCAGTGTCTTTTAAAACAGTTATTAGTAATAATATTATAATTTGACTATATCGAGATATCTAAACATGTTTTAGGTACATTGAAATTCTCAACTCCTCGGAACCTCTATTGTGGGGGCAGCTCACTTGTGGAGGCCCCAGGGCAGTTTCCCTCACCTAAATCCGGCCATGGCGCCTTTGCAGCAATTTCTTAAATTGTTATTCCATAAATTTCGGTACTTACTTCTCCCTACCTCCTTACACTCCATAACAGTTAACAATCCGGAACTGTCCAAAACACATTTCATAGGTATAAAGTCCCGTTTATTCAATGGACAGCTGGTTAATTCGTTAGACCATTTTACCGATAGTTAGACGTCAATCTTTACCGATGATTCCGAGGTCAAACCCGAGCAGACACAACTGAATTTTCATGTTAATTTGTGTTTATATTTCATCATCACTAAACATCGTGGGCAAACCCGCACGTCGTGGATAAGAATCTGCTAAGTGTATCCAAGCCGCATTTGAGCAGCTTGGTGTAATAAACTCCAAACTTCTCAAATGGAGGACTTGGCCCAGGTGTAGGATATTTATAAGCAGTTATTTTTGATGTGACAACTTCTTATGGGAGGGTAAAGAGCTTCGTTACGTAACGCGTTACGGCCCCAGTCTGTCTGGCTTTCCTTTCTCTTACGCATACGGCAGCGGTGGGCAGGCACCCATATTTCGGACAGTTTAAATTATAACTTCTGTCGGGCGTCCCGAGAATTACAAGATATTTTTTTACGAGACAATATGAATGATCTCATATATAGTCCGCGTGCTATCGTGAATGGGAAAGAAATGTAACGAAGTATACGTATCGAATATGAGTTTTCGAGCGAAGGAGCGTTAGCAAAAGAAGTTCATAACAAGAAGGTGTGTATGATTAATTTCAATTTTATGATTTTTTTTTTTAATACTATTTCAACTCATTAATCTAATCACTAAAACAATATTAAATCACGTAAAGAATACAAAAATTTATAGAACTAACAGGAAACTCGCACTGTGCCGACGCTACCGGGACGTTAGCGGGCGGACAGTGCGTGCAATAAAAACTCAGTTTCAAAAGGTCCCATTCCATTCCGATCACGCGTTTCGTATACACAAAGATAAATCTTTTAAATGGGGATCTATTAGGGTTTAATATTAACAATAAAACAACTTATTTAATATATGATAACTATTTTAGTAAGTGTATATAAACGTACATTAATGAAAAAAATAATTCATTTACCTAACTCACGAAAAAATTAAGGAAACATAAAAATAATATACCTTAAAAACATACAACCTCACGCTACACGTACTTTAATTTAAATTAAAAACCGATTTAAAATATTTTTTTTTTTTATCTTTAAAAAAATTCCCTTTACAACTCGCATCGTGGAAATCTATATTTTTTAAGTTTACACTAAATCTTAATCTAATCTTGAACTCTGCGTAATTTACATTTTTGGGTCCTTTTAGGTTCGACTTTCGCTAAGAAATATTTAATGATCAATTTATTGAAAAAAAAAAATAAGAATGTCCAATTTAATTTTATTTACACATCGAAGAACGAAAGAGTATGTACGTTCAGTCGAGATTCTAAATTTGAAAAGTTTTTTTTTTAATTTATCTTCACCAAAAGGAGCCAAGTATTCGCAGAGCTTTGGACAGGGCGACGCCCCCTTAGAGCCTACCTCGCCGAATCTCGCTAAGAAATAATTCTAATTTATACAATTTTCCATACACCCCGAAAAAAAAAAACCTATTCTATAAAGATACCAGATAGAAAAAAAAATATCTATTACGTCTATCTCAATGTATAAAATTTCACTGCATAAAAATTTTTCGAATCTGACATTTCGCGGTGCCCAAGAATTACGTAAAAAATATCTTCCAACGACAATCGGATAACACCCTCACATATTGCTGTCTCTCTCTAGCGCGCGGACCTCGTACGAAATACACATTCCTTAAACATTAAAAGTAATTTTTGGGCACAGATACCTTACTAACGTTTCTAAGATTTTTTACCGCGTGATAAATATTAAAAAATCATTATTTAACATGAATAAATGCGTTCTCGGATAAACGAGGAATTATATTCAATTGTTATCATCAAAATAATTCTATCGTTTATTCGAAATTTAAATATTGAGTGCGACCAAATTGAGAGTTACTCATTATTGTTTTTTTTTTTTTTAATTTTAGAAATATAATAAATAATTTATAATAACATACCGTGTAAAAGTTACCATAAAAAATAAATAAACAATGAAAATTTTACATTCTGTTGTTTTTTTTTTTCAATGAGTAATACACACTGGCCCCACACTCGACGCACCGATATCCTACGAAAAATAAAAATCACTGAACTTAAAATAAAGATACAAATCTAGGAACATTAGAGCTTAAATCAAAATGTACGCTAAATAATTTATTTTTAAAAAACAAATGGAAGTTTTTTTTTTAATTACTGCTAAAATATCATAATACATTTAATAAAGGAGTGCACGAAACGACGAGACAAATACGAGCCATCCGTAAATTACGTCACCACTCTACACGATCCCCCCCCACCTCCCGTGACGTCACAATTTCAATACAATAGTTAATCTTATGCTTAGCGAGGAAGACTACATGTAGTGGACCCACTTGGTGAGGAAGGTCATTTACCCACCAGTCTTTACGTCATTGAAAAATTGCTCTTTAATTGATGTCATAATGACGTCACCACCTCTGTTACTCACTTGGTACATACCCTTGTAGTGTGACATAATCTACAGTTGGTATTTTCAATTCCAGATTCAAATACTTTGTTGTCAATATATATATATATAATAAAAAAAAAAAAAACTAAACATCCGATCGCGCACTCTTCTGTATCCATAAACTCTTTACAAAGCAGCGAACCTCCGTACAAAAAAATCGGACCGAAAAAAATAAACCGAGTTGTACAAATTCATCTCATTCTTAAAAACTTTCTGTATCTGGTCCATCATAGCTTAGACGAGTCACGAGATCAACGTATGATGAATCAAAACAAGAGTACGTTAATATTTCTAAAACCTCTTTTGATAGGTCCACGAACATATATCGAATACGGAGTGTACAGGTAAGGATCATCATTGTGTATTAAAATGTCTTAAATTTACGACGTGCTGAGTTAGACGATGTAACTAAATACGTTAATCAAATTTCTAAATCCCAAATGATAATTTCCGGCATATTGTGGAACCATTATTCATATGAGGTACGTCTCCTTACCTATACACTCAATGACCAAACAAACGGTCACTTGGACAAAAAAGTTCGTTATATACATTTATACTAATTCTCGATTGCATCGGCGACATGTCTAAGCCAACTGTTTTAACGCACGAATGTCGTTAGAAATCGGTGCGTATCGTCTTAGAGATATTATTCCACTGTAATATTGTTAGATATGATAACTAGACAAAATATAACATGATTTAAATTAGGAGCAAACGATTATTAAAAACTAAATTTTGAAAATATCAAAATTTCTTGAACGTCTATTTTTTTTTCTTCAATTTGAAAATACATATAAAATTTTACATTTAAAACATAAAAATAAAAAAATATCAATTCATTATAATGTGATTCTATGTATAGATACATATTATAATATAATTTATTCGAAAAATCTATTTTATGATATTAATCAGTATGGGCGTATTGTTAAAAAATAACTTTTTCACGATTTCACATTGCAAGTGCCTTTATATATGAAAACTTTTTTGATGATACTTTTCATAAAACTAATTAAAAAAAAATACAAACATCGAACGCCATTTTGAATTTCTTATGACGACATACATAAATACTAGAGTTGCAAAGAATCGTTCAACCGTATCTGTTCAGAATACTATCTTGTGATTGGTTGCAGTTTATTAAAACTATATCAATTTATTTTCTATTTAATAGAAACGTGAAAAAAATAATCAAATTTAATGGTGAATATTTGGCTGAATAAAATTTACATGTTCGAATATTCGGTGCAACTCTAGTATAAATATATTTAAAAAAAAACATTAAACTGCTTTTGTAAGTACTTTGAGGACGAAATATGGCAGCTTAGGGTAGGTGAAACTGTAAGATTTCCAATTGCTTAAATGTGTCGAGGTAACATTAATTATAATTTTATTAAAGTCCGGCCGCCGAGAGATTGACTCTGACGTTAGTTAGTAACGACATATACTACAAGTAACTCTACAAAAAAACAGTTGACATCATTTAAATTAAATACAGGTTTTAATATTTCATCATTTTTTTAATAATAGATCTAAGAAGGATATAACATTTTTATCGTAAATTCGTCGTCGGTTCAATGTTGTATGATGACGGACCTATCAGAAATACATTCTCTCAGCAGCCGGACTCTTATGTCACGTAGGCAGATTGATCGGCACAGACTAAATATACACTTGACATATGACATTTGACAATTTTTTTTAATGTTCCAATTTAATGTCAGGCAAAAGTATATCACTATAATGCCGTGATAAAACGATTAAGTAATCGATGTTGTTTACAAATCAATTAAAACAATAAAAGTACCATCAAAAAAAATAATTAAAAGATATCGATAATTAATTAAAACTAATAAATAATTTGCGAACGACAGAAGCTTAAATAAATCCGAACATCAGATCGTTGGAACGCAAATAAACCGTCAACCCGTCACTGCGTCTCGGTCACAGGGGCCCGAGGTTGGTTACCACCGTTGGGGTACCATGCACAGACGAGTCGACGTATTTCTAATGTATTCACTGCATGAAATAGTCCGGATGATCTGGATCTTTCTCGAACCGTTTCGCTTCTTCCTGCATACTCTCTTTTATTTTCAAAATGGCCGCTGATTCCGTTTGATCGTTTTGGTCGCCGCCCGGTCCGCCGAAACCTACGGGAAATAAATCAAACTTTTGTACACATTAACTATTTTTTCTATTATTTTTATAAATAAAGCATTATTTTTATTTATAAAAAGAAATCGCAAAATATTGCATTTAAATTATTCTAAACTAAAATATTCGATCAGATTATAATCTTTGGCAAATATTAACCACAAGTAATTACATGCAATAATTATGGCAAAATATATTTTGAAAAAAGAAAAAATCAAAAATAAATAAATATATATAAGAATACTTCGTTATATTAATCATAGCTTTGTATAGGTACCCTATATATTATATAAATATAGATCAGTACCCCCCATGAATAAAATGGTGACATAGCGTAGTTGCACATATATAAAAATACGCATGTAACAGAGAACCTGGCTATATTCAAGTCGGTTAATATCAATTATTTACCAGAATTATTTACAATATATGCGTCAGAAATAATTATATTTATATTTAAGCGCCATCTAGTGGTAAAATTTGTTTTAGAGACAAACTACTCAATAATATATAATAGATCAAAAATAATCTATTTGACCAGTTAGGTTATGTTCTTATTCATTTTTCTTAGTGGCAATTTACGAGTGATGACCATATAAAATCTTGTCAAAATTCCTGTTTAAAAAAATGTATTAATCATAAGCATAATATAGTTTCTTAATACACTTACTTAAGTTGTAATCGCCCATTCCCGATCCGGAGTCTTCCCTGGGTGTCCCTGGCCCTCCGCCACCGACGCCGCCCGGTGAAGACTTCATGCCGTCCACGCCGCCGAGTCCTGGGCCAAGTGTTGTGGTCGATATGGTATTATTGTGTTTACGTGATGCTGTTCTGGCGACGCAAACTTTGGTATTTCAGAGATTGTTTTATTTTTTTCAATTTAGATATATCGTAAGTATGAATAATTTAATAAAATATATCGTATATATTGTTAAAAATAGCGCCCATACTTCTCAATATATAATTTTTTTATATTTAACATATTCAAGATAGACGAAGGGTTGAGGTTATACAGCCTAGTCGTAATTATATATCTTTAGGTTTTTTTTTAATTTGTGCCATTTTTTCTTATATAAATATATATACTTTAGTTAAATGTTTTAATAAAAAAAAACATTTTATAATAATTACTTTAATAACACTATTAAATAATTTCACTCGACTGTTTACGTTAAATCTTTTTTTATTTATAAAAGTCTCTCACACGCAAAATTTGCGTCACCACATACATTTTCGTTTTACTGGGGTCGTAACATTAATTCATTTGCTTCATTCTCATAACGGAGTTATACAATTATACATTATACATACAATTCTTACATCTGGTATTTGACTTGTGATAGTAAATGGTATGAAGCATCGCTAATAACAATACATGCTTCGATGAAAACAAAATTGACGATTTCCTACCGATTTGACTTAACTACGTAGACAAGATACTTTAAATATTACTCTAAATTTTATTTAAAAAAATATTTTTATTTGCACTGGTATCCCCATTATTTTCTTTCAATTTGACATTTTAAACGTAACAATTTTTTCAGATACAAAAACAAAATTTAAAAAAAAGCTGTCATTGAACAGACAACTGTCAAAAAACGCGGGAAAAAATCGTGTTTTTAAAATCGTTAAAATTATTTTTATTACATACATTGACAAATCGTTGCTTTTAAAACTTAAATAGTCGTTTTTTAATATGTATTACTAATTTCTTTTCGTGTGTATTGTGAAATTTAGTTTGAATTTTGACAATTTACATTGAAGTACAATTGATTCTTAATTTTATTTAATAATTAATTAAGGCGGGTCCCTATTTTATTCATAAGCACCTTCGGCTGCAGAGGGCTGCGGGAGATGCTGCGATGGGGGCCCGTGCTCGACGGCGAGCGGGAACTCCGCCCCTAGGGCGCCAGCGCCCACGGGTTTCATCAGCGTGTACATGTTGTCACCGCCTGCCGCGCAATATTACGCGTCACCATTTCTTACTTTTTTTAACCCATTTTTTTACGACAGATATTTTTTTTAACTTAAAACTAATGTTATATCACAGTTTATATTTAATTTGAAATCGATTTTACGGAAAATATATTTAATTTTAAAGTTAATTTTGAAATAACAAAATCCAATCAAAGTACATCTACGTAAGTCTTAAATCTAACATTTAGACAAAAATATTTGCGTTAAAGATTTTAGATACATTTAATATATTAATCACAAAATGCAAATATTTTTTTTTATTTTTTTATATTAAATTTATTTATTTACAGAACCAGATCAGAAGTCATAATTTTTTTTTCTTGTAAATATTTCATTGATGCCAAAGTCTCTCCGCTGAGAAACTACTATTATAATGATTACATTATTAAATTTTAAAGATGAAGTAAGTAACGTTAATAAATAATAATTTTAAAAGTACTTTTTTTAATATTCTATTTTTTAGTAATATCCTTTTCCGTTTTTGAATTCTGAGTGGTTAGATTTTTGTGTATAGGTGATCATTTCAATTTAATATGATTTCATTTATTAAAGAAACACAATTTTTTTCGATGTTGCCATTTTTTTAGAAAAATGTTAACTTAACGAGTATCTAATCTACGTAGTGTTTAGTCGTCCGCTTGAAATCAATACAAGTGTAATGAGGCACTACGACGAATAAAAAAAATTACTAGTAAAAAAAAATTGTTAAAGAATCGTCCCCTTATACAGAAGTATTATTATTATTATGTTTTATGACTTCCAACCGGGGATTTATATATAATATGTCACATTAAGTCGCTATGAATTTTCTAATACATACTATAGAAAACATCATATTTTCCATGAAATCACTTGGACCAGAAAATAAAATGAAAATCTAAATGTACAAACAAGAAATATGATCATGGAAAAAAGTTACAAAAAACATATAAAAAAAAATTTAGGGTCGAAAATATATCATATGATACGCACTCTTTATATATGTCTATGACATTCAATTTTAAAGACACAGTACAGATACGTAATAAGCATATACACGTGTGACCCCAAGCGTGAACGGATACAAGCGAGAATGAAGCAAGCGGAACGAAAAGAAAAATAGGTGTTTATTTAAAAAAAAAAAAAAGATTTAACATAAATTTATAAATATGACGTTCAGAAATGCGACATTTTAATCCTTTACACGTTTCTGAACGCATCAGCGGAATGAAACATCAAATATTGTGCCACAGTCAAATACCTGGTTTAGTGTTGTAATTAACAAAAAAAAAAAAACCTGCAAATCTTAATATTTAACGTTAAAATCACTTTTGAAATAACAAGAATAGGGACAATATAATACAATAAATATATACATATATATACACAAGGAGTATAGATAAACAAACAAGTTGACCTTGAATTGACACAATTTCATTGGTCTGAAATAATCCATGGTGAAAAAGGGGTGATGGACAAATAGACCACCTTATGGTAAGTGGTCACCACCATAGACAATGGCGCCGTGAGAAATATTAACTATTCCTCACATCACCATTGCGCCAGCCAACCTCGGAAACTGAGATGTTATGTCCCCTGTGCCTGTTGTTACAATGGCTCACTCGCCCTTCAACACTGGAACACAACAATACTGCTGTCTCACTGTAGAATATCTGATGATAATATACTTTGGAAGCATAATTAAAGTGGATATTAGTTGTTAAGTGTAATAGTGTTGTTTTATATATAAAGTTACATTAATCGAGAACTGTTTGTAGTGGATAACATAGCAGATCCATTAACAAATCACATACATTATGAACATCTAAAGTTATGTGTTTATCTGTACTCCTGGCATTGGAATATAATATAGAACCCATTACTCATTATACGATACAACATAATATTTTAAATTAAATAAAAATGGCACCATTTTATATAAAGAAATAACACATGGGCACTCTTCAAAAGTGTTATTAACATGAATTATATACTAAGAAATTAACAATTACCAAATTTTATTTATATTTAACATTATATAGGACGGTTTTTGGTTATATTCAATGTATGTTTTTTTCTGAGAATAAAAAGAACACAACAAAATTATACTAAGTTATTGTTTAAAGTATATGTGAATATTTCTAAGTATTTCAATGTACATATTAACACTTTATATTTAAAAAAAAATATATATTTATTTATTCAATGTGTTTGTAATAGGAATAATAACCAAAAACCCATCACCATTTAAAAATCTTACCGGAATTTGATGAGTCCTGGGGGCTTGGCATTATCGGCGTGGGAGGACCAGGGGGACCGTTCGAGCCGGGCGGCGCACCGTACGCTCCGGGCGAGCCTCCGCTGTAGTTGAGTGGGGCGGAACCCCCGGCGGCGCCTCCGCTGCCCCCAGCCCACGCGCCCCTCGGCCCCATCCCCATTGGTGGCATACCTGTTTATGAGTTTTGAATGAATTGCTGAATATGTTTTGTTGAAATCATTATTTCAATCTTATACATTATATATTGCTGTTTAGATTCTCATCATGACATGAGTCCTCACCTGGAGCCTGGGGCGGAGGGCCGCGCATGCCGGCCGCGTAGGCCCCGGGGCTCATGGGGCCCATTCCAGGGCGCGGTGGCGTCATGCGCGGCCCGCCCAGCATCCCTGCGCCGCCCCCGCCTCCCCCGCCGCCGCGCTCCAGAGAATTGCCCATCATACCCTGACCTGGAGACAAAATATTCACACTTTATGTATATTCACAAGTTGTATATGACGAAGGAATCTTATTTGAATCAAATAATATTCAGAAGTTAGAATTTACTCTAAAGATTTGTATCGAGATAATGTTTTAACTTTATCTATATAAAAAGTCTCCAGAAAAAAAAAATCTGTATAACTATCTAACTGTATCCACGGCTTAGCACAAAAATCATCACCGTCGTTTTACCCCCATTTTACCCCACCGAAGGGTGAACTAAAAAGACCTATGACCTTATCATGGCAAATTTCATCTATATTGGTTCAGTGTTTTAAGTGTGAAGAGGTAACAGACAGAGTTACTTTCGTATTTATAATATTAGTATAGATTAGTAGAACCTCTCAAGTACTTAGCAAATTGTCTTAATTACAGAAATGTTCAAATTAATGAAAGTCATATAACAAGAAGTTTTGTCATATTACTTAACAGATAATAACACACTTTAGGAATAAAACAATTATCTCTATGCCTTCTCAAAGAAAGAAATTATTATATATATATCAATGTAAACAATGACTTGAAATAATCTTTCAGATATTTGTGTCTGAACATGTTATATTTTTGACTATTAAGTGCTTATATTGAATATTATCATTTTGACATAAGTTTGAATGTCGAAGAAGAAAATGACGGATTAACTCGGAATGTGTGCAAGAGGGAATAATAATAAAGAAAAAAAATATTGTCTCTGCCGCAATCTCGGTCACAAACCTCAAATTAGGAAGAATGATGTCTTTATTGGATATGTTGCTTACAAAATTTACTTAATAATATATATATATTAAAGTAAATCACCATCAACAGGTAAACTTATAAGTGCAATAGTGATGTCAAATGTCATATGGATAAAAAATATTTAGTTCGTAGTCCCTAGTAGTTCATAGTAACTTCAAATTAAAATTTCCTATAATAATGCATTATATTTTTCATGAAATAGTTTCTTAAAATTAACTTTATTAATAGTAAAACATATTAATTCTGATAGGAATTTTAAAACCTCACCTGGAGGCCCATTAAAATCATTTCCCATGCCCATTCTAACTGCTGATCGTGGTCCACCAGAGTACCAAGGGCCAATGAACGGCTGTCCTGTTCCCATTAGCTGAGGCTGAGGTCCGTGAGGCGAGGGCTGTGATCCAGGGTGTGGGGCAGGCGGTGATGGCCGGAGTGAAGAGTTTGGGAAGAAACCAGGTGGCATACCACCTCCACCCATTCCTAAAATAGATATTTTTATTGAAATTAAATATCTTATTTTTTAAATGTATTTCAAATCTAATTTATCATAGTTAATGTTTATTTTTACTTAGTTGTGCTAAAAAATCTATCTATTGGTTTGCATTGTTGCTGAAGAAATATTAAAACATCCTTATTTCATCATTTTCTTTTATAAGTAGGCTAAATTAAGCAATTTCTCATATATTAAAAGTATATTAATACAGTACATTTTGTTTTTTATTGTAACCAAATATTAATTAACCTTAATAGTTATGTATTCTGTGAATAATGTAATTCTATAATTTATTTGAGTAATTGCTAAGGTTATTTGAAATGTTACTAATATTCATCAAGATTTTTTTTATAAAAAATCAATCAATATATATTTTAATTAATTTTAACAATTAAGTAGTTGATTAGTACGTTGCTAAGAAGTACGAAGGAACATAATAGTGATCTACTTTCTAACACGTTCGCACATTCATATTTACTTAAGTTGATAAGAAAAAATATTCCTTAGAAAGTGTGCCACACTGCAAGAAAACAGATTATATGGTTAATCTACATTAGAAATAAACATCGTACCGTCATTTGGAGGTGCCGGGCCAGCGTTGTGACCGATCCCATTAACACCGTATCCAGAATTAACAAATCCATAATCGTGAAATGCTTTTGCTTCAGATGAGTGTTCACAAGTATCTCGCCTCTCTGGAGCGGCGCAGTACAGATCCCAAAAAACACACCACCAGGAATGGAGGAACCCGGGCGGCTCGCCGAGTGTTATGTTCTTTTCCCATCGTATCTCTGAAAGGAAAGTCTGCGCCGCTTTCTGAGCCCCGACATGAAGTAAGTACTCGTAGACATATAGGGCCAACTTCTCGCGAGCCTGAGCGTCCGAAGGTACCGTAGAGCCTTTGCCCTTGGCATACATATCGACTGAAAGCCGACGTTTATGTTGAAATTGTTTATTATTTACATTAACGCTTTATATCAATAAATTCAACTTCTCAAAATGTCATTGATCGATGGCGACATTTGGCGTCTGTGGCATAGAGAATCGGATTGTTCTCAATTTCGCGGAGCGCATCGTTTGAATTGTCACCTTCTTTTGTCTATGCTAATCACAGGCAAAAAATATTTTAATGGGCTAAACTAAATAAAAAATGAAAAAAATTAAATGAATTGGCACTCTCAGATTTGTTTTATCACAATTAAAATTATTGAACTAAAGGCTTAATTATAAATAATTTAGTCATTTACTCACTTATTTTTATTGCATATTTCTATTGACTAATATAGTTAATATTAAGTGTTATAGTATTCATCAAAATATTTCATTTGGTATTTTATGTAGTTTAGGCGTCGTCACTTTCCTATTGTTAATAGATTTTGCATATTATTCGTAGTCGTACTCCTAGTTGGCATTATTGCTCTTTCGTAGCGTGATCTTTTCTAGGAAATAATATTATGACGTTATACTTTTTCTTACACTCTTTCTATATTTTCTGTAATGTTTTTAGCAAAATATTAATTATTTTTGTTGTCCATAAGTCATTGTATTTTTTGTTAACTGACGAAGCACAAAAGTAATTTTTTCTTGTATTATAGAAATTTCTTTAATCTTACATATTATCATTTTATCGTTTTTATATTTCGAATCAACAAAATTATTTTGTGAACATATTTTTCGACGATATTCTCAAATAAAATATTAGGTTAAATCAGTGCAAATAACGTACCTACACAACGTATATATATTATGATGATAAAGAAATTATTGAAATGTAGTATAAAAAAAACTAAACGAACAATTTACTAAATTGCTTATAAATAAGACAGTGGCCTGATTTAGTTAAAATAAGTAAGGTAAGATTTTTAAAAAGACCATAGACATTTTTATTTTTAAAAAAATATTGACACAACAAAACTGACAGTGAAAACGCACAAAGTCTAGGAATGTTTGTACTTGTCTATTCCTTCTTCCTTTTCGTGCGGCCGTGTCACCGCGTGGTTCGCAGCCGCGTTTCGTGAAAGAAACAATTTCAAAATGGCTATCAGACCTGTGTACAGGCCCCAAATCGTCAAAAAGAGGACGAAAAGATTCATCAGACATCAATCGGATAGATATGACAAACTTAAACGCAACTGGCGTAAACCGAGAGGTATGTTAAATCTTCTTGGACCGTTTTTAACCAATTTATAACTTTAATTGTAAATTTAAATAAATTAAAAGTAATTTAAAGTTTATTTGCTACGTTATTATAGTTAATCAACTATTGCATTAACTTCAATCAACGTGAAATAACTCGAAAACATTAATCTTATAGGTTATAACCATAATGTGATTTTATACGAACGATGTTTAAAAGTTTCATATTTAGTTGACTTCTGAAGCAATTGCAATTATACATTGTATTCCAACGCAAGGGCACTCTGTGTTATTCATTTTCGATATGATACTCGCAATTTGTAACCTTGCAATATTAATACTATTATATCCTATTCTGCATGACTTCAATTATAGTCATTTAGTCATAATGATAGTAACATTAACACAATTAATTTAAACATAAAGACAACAATACTATAGATATAAGTAATAAATTATACTTATATATTTGTGTACATTGAGTCCATACTTGTACTTAGTTTTCTTTCTACTTGACTTCTTATAAAGAGATTGTAATACATTAGTACGTATTGAAATAATTATACACATGGTACGTAAGGCTTAAAAATATGTGCTATTCTTTTTTTGTATACATATATATATATATATTATTCAATCCAAATAAAAAATAAAATATCAATATAATAATGAAATATAAAATTACAGGTATTGACAACAGAGTGCGTAGGCGTTTCAAGGGCCAATACTTGATGCCAAGCATTGGTTACGGTTCAAACAAAAAAACCCGTCACATGCTCCCCAATGGCTTCCGCAAGGTGAGAAACAATCTACTTCTATATTAATATTATAAGTAAATAAAAATTTTGTTTGTACTAAGAGGGAGTAATGACGATCCTATTGAATGAATTCTAAAAAAAAAAAAACACCTGTACAAATTTATAGCATTCCTTAGTGCATGTCAGGTACACCTGTACCATATGCATGCAAGCGTAGCCGGTGTGGCTCTCTAGATTTAATATAAATATAATAATACCTACAATGCATGCCAGGCAATTTGTTTCTATATTTTACTACCAAATCCTTATATATATATATATATTTAACAATATGTATTAAACTTTAAATAGTTCAACATATACAGGACATACTATGGTGAAAATATTTGAGTAAATTCAAAATATTCAATATAAAATTATATATTTTATTCAATTTTATATTGAATAATATGGTTTTACTGTAGTAATGGAAAAGAAAAATAAACTAAATTTTTTTAGGAACATCCATTGTTAAGTTCTTAGTGATCTTTAAAACATCATATTTAAATTTATACAATACACATCTGTTAAATCTATAAATTTAACTTTTGTGTCATTCACAAAACTCTACAATAACATAAAAAGTTCAAAAGCTGTAAGTTCTGCTATAATCAAGTTGATTTTGCAATTATCAAATTAGCGTGAAATTTGAAAAAAAGAACTTAAATTGTGTTTACAAGACTGCCGTCATATAAATAATACAATTATACATTGTATTCCAACGCAAGGGCACTCTGTGTTATTCATTTTCGATATGATACTCGCAATTTGTAACTTTGCAATATTAATACTATTATATCCTATTCTGGATGACTTCAATTATAGTCATTTAGTCATAATGATAGTTATAATCCAAATAAATTAAACTAAAATACAACAAAACTATAGATACATTACATTATATTACGTTAACAGCCTGTAAATTTCCCACTGCTGGGCTAAGGCCTCCTCTCCCTTTGAGGAGAAGGTGTGGAGCATATTCCACCACGCTGCTCCATTGCGGGTTGGTGGAATACACATGTGGCAGAATTTAGTCGAAATTAGACACATGCAGGTTTCCTCTCGATGTTTTCCATCACCGCCGAGTACGAGATGAATTACACACAATCTCAATTAAACACAAATAAGCGCATGAAAATTCAGTGGTGCCTACCTGGGTTTGAACCCAAAATCATCGTTTAAGATGCAGGCGTTCTAACCACAATAGATACAAGTGAATAATAATTTTCTTATACTTAGACTTAAAATGAAATTATTATGTCTACAATCCATGGTAGGCAATGTCTACTTCCTTCTATTTACTATAAAATCTATATAATTATAATCCATGTGTAATTTATTTCAAGATTAACATCTTGTAAACACAATTTAAGTTATTTTTTTCATATTTCTAGCTGCTATGTTGCTCTGTCAATAGGGAAATTAACCAAAAACAAAATCTTATAAACATTTCGGTCATGATCAGAATTCAGACTTATTGTACCTAATAATAAGTAGTTTACCTAGCTAAAAATATTCCGACTAAGGATTAATAATTGTAAAACTTTTTGAATATTATTTAAGAACCTGTAATGGTTCTCTTAAACATTGTATAAATTAATGTATATTTCAGATTATTTACTAAAATGTCTTATAAGTATAGAAGCAAAAGTGCTTAAATTAATATAACAAACTGCTAAAGAAGTAGTTCAATCATTGTAGATGTGAAAAAAGTTGTCAAATGATTAGTTAGATTGTAAAAAATTAATCACCTATATCACATGGCAGAACTTTTGTTAACCAGGAAATTATATTCTGAGTATCTGTTTAAAACTCCGTTGTATTTTTAGTGTGCAGTTATTACTTAAATGTTAAAATTTCGTGAATTTGTCAGATGAAAACAATATAATTGTTTTTTTTTTCT
Source organism: Vanessa tameamea (assembly GCF_037043105.1). Taxonomy (NCBI): domain Eukaryota; kingdom Metazoa; phylum Arthropoda; class Insecta; order Lepidoptera; family Nymphalidae; genus Vanessa; species Vanessa tameamea. The sequence goes on from NC_087337.1 coordinate 2,586,833, forward strand.
AGGTCCTCGTCCACAATGTCCGCGAGCTGGAAATCCTCATGATGCAGAACAGGAAATACTGCGCAGAAATAGCTCACGGAGTGTCTTCTAAGAAGCGAAAGACTATCGTGGAACGCGCACAACAGCTCAGTATCAGAGTCACTAACGCCGCCGCGCGTCTCCGCAGCCAGGAGAACGAATAAACTATAATAAATTTTATAAAAGCCTAAATAATTGTTTTATTATGGATTTTGTTTTCGAAATATTTTTAGATTTTTTTTAATAATTCGGCCTAGAAATATTTAAAATTTAAGTAAGTAAACAGCAAATTTTAGGCACGTCTATTGATTGGCTGATGGCTTAGATTTGCGAGTATGTATATTGAATAAAAGAACCTTAATCATTACCAAAGACCTTTGGGGTAAAAACTAAGTAAAATTCCTCTTGCTAGGTAGACGGATTGACACTAAAGTTACGAAACTACTATATAATCTTTAAATATAATAAACTGCTTTGGATTGTACCGCCGCTTGTATTGTACCCAATATATATCTTTAACTATAACTTTTAACAAAATTTGGTACGAAGTATGGTAAAAAGCCAAGATGGCCAAGTGGTTAGAACGCGTGCATCTTAACCGATGATTTTGGGTTCAAACCCAGGCAAGTACCAATGACTTCATGTGCTTAATTTGTGTTTATAATTCATTTCGTGCTCGGCGGTGAATTGAAGCAGCGTGAATGGAATATGCTCAAACCTCCTCAAAGTGAGAGGAGGCCTTAGCCCAGCAGTGGGAAATATTCAGGCTATTAATGCTGTATGGTACGACCATAGTCATCATTTATGAACTAGTTTTGGAACCTTCAAGAAGAGAGCCTACACATTCCTTAACTTAAAGGCCGGCAACGCACCAGCAGGTCCCTCGCGTTGCAATGTCGTATGCATTCATTACATCATTAAAAAAAATGTTGCGGTATTATGCCGTAGATCCCGAGGGCATAGTTCATATGGGTTACAATCTAAAACAATAAATATGTGGTGGCCCGCCGGCGAGGTATATCCTACTTTGAGCATAAAATCAAATAAAATAAAAGAGAATTAAACTACTGTTAATAAATGGTTTATTATCTGACAAATATATGTTTGCCTAACGAATGTACGCTAGGGCGACGCTCTTGATTTAAATATACAATATTATTTTATAAAATTAAGGTTTTATGAGTTGCATTACGAATAGTTTGCTTTGAGTTGCTTAGATTTTTAATTTAGCTCATCAGGCAGTCCCACAAAAAAATAAATGGCTGGTGCGCTCAGGTCGTGGAGACCAATCAAGGATGTGACAGGCGGAGAAGTACATCGGCTTAAATGGTCTCCCTGAAAAGTCTCTTGCGTCCATTGTAGGTATGTTTAATCGAAACAAATTCAAATCCTTGTGTAAAATGGTGTCCAAAGTTATTGAAACCAAGTTTCTGAACATAAGAAGCAGGCTTTAAAGGCTCGGAGGCCCTAGGACAAACACGAATTGGAGGCTCCAAATTATTTTTGAACTTTTTTTAGCAGATGTTAATTTATCCATGCTTAAAATAACAATGATAAATTTAAAAAATTGTCAATTGTAATGTATTTTTCACTATGATAGAAAGGATATTTTTTAATTGTATAAATATATCATCTTGTGGAGTCCCCAGGTCTTATGTTGATTGGCATCTCCTAAGACCTGCTTGAACACGATGTCCGATAGTGTTCGATTCATGGTTTTGAAAACTTTTATAAGCAGTAGCAATTTTATCAGCAGATGTTGCAGAAGCATTACACACGTAAATTTCTCATCTTTTTAGGAATCGATGATCGATTTATTTAATTTTGTACACATTGATACTGTATACGCTTTAAAAATTTAAATCAATATTTAAGAAGTCAATATCAATATATTATAAGCAATTTTCGCGCAACAAAAATCACGATCGTGGCGGTCAGCGATGCGATTGAGGAATCTTGGGTGCTTGGGGGTCTCAGATAAACGGAGCGGACGGTGTCCACGTTATATTTATTACATAAATTTTTGGTACTTACTGATTTTTAACCGACTTCAAAAAAAAGGAAGTTATCAATTCGACGTGTATGTATGTAACATATAATATTTGATTTTGGTGATCCATTTAGGTTTCCAAGCACGTGTGCTTAATTTTTTCAGTGTATGTTTGTTTGTATGCTTGTCCACGAATTTTTCGAAAACTAAAAGTCGTATCGATATGATCATTTTTTTAATTCAAGTTAGGTACACTTCAACTTAGGGAACAGTTTAAGTTTTATTAAAATCGGACCAGTAGTTTCAGAGATATAGGTAAATTACTCGTAAGAAAATATAGGTAAGTAATTGTATAGTTATTATTATTCTTTTTCGTTTTTAATTTTGAAGTAGGTTTATTTTTTTTCTAATATATTTGATTCTTATACTTATTTCCTTTAATTTTCGTCACGTCTGCCTATCAGATAATTGGTTTTAAATCGGAATTTTCATCTGACGTAAAAATAATTCAAATATCGATTTAATCTTCCGGAAATAAAAACAGACGTAATATAATCGATATAAATAATAATATAACGTACAATATAACTAATGTGACATTATAATTTTTTTTTATAAAACTGGTAGAAGGACAAATATGCCTGATGGTAAGGGCTCGCCATCATCCATAGATATTGACGGCGTAAGAAATATTAACTATTTCTTACAAATACACGACTAACCTTGTGAATTAAAATGTTATGTCCCTTGTGCATGTAGACTACACCTCAAACCGGAACATAACAATACTAAGTACTGCTGATAGGTGGTGGAATGATGATCGCATGGAACCTACCCAAAATCAACCTTAAAGTTGAAATTCTAAATTTTCTTAAATATTGTTTCGATGATTATTGATGATGATTTTTTCGACCATTTGATTTCGATGTGACGTCATTTTGCGGTGCCCAGGGACGGCGTTAAGGTCTATACGCTAGTCTTATAAACGTAACAGTCATACATAGTAAAACAGATACCACTAAGTTCTGATCGGTTTCAGCCACGGCAGCAATACGACTGAACTGCCGAACCTCGTGTCCTCGTGTCCTAAGTCCAATCCTACACTCCTACAGTCATGATCATAGATAATGGCCGGATCTACCGTATGGCTATTTGGGCTTCAGCCCAGGGCCCCGTGGATTCAAGGGGCCCCCAGCTAAGTCAAGTCAAGTCAAAGTCAAAAATAGACGATAATGCGAAAGAATCCATCATTTTATTAAATTAAACAGATCGTATGGTTTGCAGCCCTGCGTTTCCTGCAATTAATCAAACCCATTCTATTAATTTAATTCAAGTCCACGTTCAGGTGTGTCTTAAGTGGGCCCCTAAGTATTATTAACCCAGGACCCCCTAAACTCTCGGTCCGGCCCTGTCATAGATAACTTTTTTATCAAACCTGTGACCTGATCTTAAACTTGGTAGGATGCTATTTACAATATTTGTAAATGATGGTTGCTTAAAATTTACATTCCTGTATATTATTGTTATCTCTAGCCCCGCATTCAACCCCTAAATCCGGCTATGCAGGATAGTACAAAAGTTAAATTATAAAACAATATTGACAAACAGGAGTCATAACATATTTAACCAACATGACTGTATTTTAAGATGTTGAAAAAGAGTAACTACTGAGTCTCTTGCCGGTTCTTCTCGGTAGAATCTACATTGCGAACCGGTGGTAGCTTTACTTAAAATAGTTTGTTAAATGACGATTCAAAAGTGCTTGTAAAAGCCTATTATAAGTAAGCCTAATATAGTAAATTTTTGTTTTGAAACTAAACAAATTATAGTCTGAAATCGCGTGTAACCCCCTTACCGAATACGATGATCTATTATTCATAGCACAACCTCATGTCGGTTCTCACGATTGTCTCAAGGAATCAGTCTGTTCGTGCGCTGTCAACTTTTAATAATTTATAACTTGGATTGACAGCAACATAAGTTTTCAATTTAAATATTAGTCGAGATGTGATTGGTTAAACGAAGCTCTGTCTTTCTCTCAAATGTTAAATTAGTAATGGAGAAATCATTGTTTATGAGTGGGTAATCCAGTAACAAGGTATAATAGCAACATTTACGTTTTATTATTAAAATAGATTATTTAGAATTTTATTTTTATTAATGTCTATGGGTAGAGTTGATCACTTACCATCAGGTAGCCCATTTGAGCATCCACTTATCTATGACATAAAAAATATATATGTTTACAAATATCGTATCTGTACGTAATAACCGAGTTATTTTGTTTTTGGTTAAAAGACCAAGGTGCTGCTATCTTAAGCTTACACTTCGTGTCTGTCCTTGAAATGTGATGTTTCTTATTCCTAAAATAAATATTTCCGTTACCGTATTCGTTGTGAACAATGTCTTTATTTAATTTTAAAAAAATCATTCTTTCCTTTTAAGGCTCCATATAAGAAAGAGATAGAAATATTTATAGTAATCTTATTAATTATGAATATGTACGTATAATATAAGCGGCATTATCAGTCAGATTTGTATCATTGCATAAAATAATAAAAAAAAAAAAGTAATTTTCACTCTGACTGTACTGTGTGTAAACTTATTATGCCTAATAATATCTAAGGCTGCTTTGTTTGAGTATATACGGTTTACCCCTTTAAAATATTAATAATTTAACAGGCAGTGCGCCTTTGATTTATCACTGTCAATAACAGTCAGCCTACTTGTCTACCGGTATATGTTTAGAATAAAATTAAACGGCTAAGGGTTTCAATTATGATTTAGTTTGAATATGTTTGAAAAGTTAAGAATTTTGTTTTATGTTTTATTAACGTTATTCATACCCTATTTGTTGCAAGAATACATTTCAGCAATATTAATAAGTAAAGTAGGTAATTGTAATAAATGTAGATCCTGCGGGAAGTTTTAAAATGGAGATACCGGCATTATTTTTATTTATTATATTGGTAAACATCAGTTGTGTAGTTTCTGAACTGACCTTGAAGTTTGGTAAGGAAAACATTTTTATTAAAATTAAAAAAGAAATCAATGAACGTTATGATTTAGTACTTTTTTTGTAATAAGTCCAATTTTGACAAATTCCATCTCCAATTCGCCTGTAAAAAAAATCTACATTTATAAGAGTAATTAAATTTTTTTAAAAAAAGTATTCATTAATATTCATTAAATGAATCGTAATATAAATGCAATTAAATATTTATTATACAATATCATGTTAGTAAAATGAAAATGAAAATAAATTGACTTATTTATATGACAATGTATAAATTATAACAAACGACTTTAAGAATATCATATTAGAAACACAGGAATGAATCGATAAAATTTCGGTACACTTCATTACGCATCACTATTTATTAAGGACATCGGAGCTTTAAATCGCCCGCCAAAAGTAATTTTAAAAATATATAAAAAATTTAATTACTTACTCCATTTTTAAAAATTTAGATTACAATAATTCGGTATTTTTAAGATTTTGCATTTCTATAGTTTCTTCGGTAATTGTAAAGCGATAAAATCTAGCGCGCGGCGCTGTTTGGACATTTAAGATCAGTTTGACCGCATCTGAGGCGAGACAATCCGCGTACTGTAGGCATATCCTCCGGTATCCGTGTACTGAGATTGTTTTGTCAAAACAACTGATTAAGTTTTAAGGTTTCAAACGTGAAATCAACCCAAGGCCTTAGGATCTGCAGCCGTGTTGCTACTTACTATTGAGAAAATTAATTATAACGTTCTAATTTCAACAAAAAACCTTAATTTCTTATGAAAAATAATGTACATTTTAACAATAATAATATGTTTTTCAGTAATAATAACAGAAATTCATGAAAATGACGTGCCCCAGCAAGTGGGACTTGCCATTAAACAAGCAGAAGAAACCAAACAGGGTCTTGTTATTAGTGATGACATCATTCAGCTGGACAGAGAGAATGAAGAGGAAAGTTATAGACAGTGTAAGAGTTTATATAAAAAAAGAAGTAAATAAAACGAAAATATCCAAGCGTGGTTTAAATAATAATTAAATATTAGGGATAATATAGCTTATTACGGTTATTCGTACATGAATAAAAAACAGAATAAATTTTTAACAATAATAATAATTTGTCGAAATATGTTAATATAGAATAATATAGATTAGTCTAGAATGATCTAAGCTACATTTTACCCCTAACTACTTGCGATTACATAATATCCTAAAAAATAGGAACTGTTATTGAAGCAGCTGATATTGTCATATATTCTATAAAAATAATTATTCAGATTCTAATTGAGTTGACAGAACGTAAGATTTTTTATCTGTGTAATAAAGTAATTTTGGCGGGCTTTTAGAAAGCGCGTAATGAGCATTTAAATATGAATGCCACCTAGGGTAAAAAATAAATAAATGTTTACCGTTGAACTAAGCACAAAACCATAAATGTAATACACAAAATATTGAATTAATAAGCATTGTGACTTCGTAATATTTAAAGAATTAATTCATGTAGATAACTGTGAAATAGGGATTTCTCTAATAACTAAGAATATTGTTCAGAAATATAAATGAATAAATCGGTAATTATTGTTTTTGAAACCATAATATTACAGATTATCAAAGTCGGAAGGCCTAATTAGAATATGTTTTTTATAAATTACATTATATATGCACGAAATATGAACACGCCCGTCACTTTTCAATAAAATTTTGTTCTAAAACATTCTCCGAATCGAGCTGCGTTTAGTATTTTTTTTTCTGTTAGGCATTACAAAAACAAACGTTTGCTCATTTATAAAATTTATAGGAGCAACAACTAAACTCTAGCTATCGGCATTACATTTTGAGAATGGCGTGAAATAATGTAAATTCAAACAAAAAACGCGTGCTGTTCAATATACTAGAATATGATTTACGTGCAATCTACAAACAGAGAGATGAAGTTTGTGCTGCAACGAAGTATCAATCGAAAGAGAGAAGAAAACAAAGAAAGAAAGAGATAGAAGCAGTAGCACTGAATCATTAATTGTATTGACATTAATCTTAAATCCTTTTTTTAGTATGCTCATCCGTATCCCAGGGAATCTCTCTTATCATAGACCTTTCCTGGTCGCCCTGGGAGATGGCTGAGGAGCTGTCATCGTCAGCTGGTGTACCGATTGTGCGCTCGTTACTAGGATCTCAGCAGTTTATAGGAGGTTTTGATGGTTATTTGGAAACGAGGAATGCGACGGATGCTGCTATAATATTGGAGAGCGAAATAGGTCAGTATTTTTAAAGGGAAATCACAATTACAAGAAGTTATTAAGTTAATGGACAGTTCAGTTATCACTTAAGTCGGGCGTCCCGAGACGCACACGTACTTTTTCCAGTCATATTTTATATATATTTTAATTTACTTCGTACAGATGTCGATAGAACTCTATACGAGTTACTCGGTAGGTCACATGTGCGTGTGTGGGTGCACGCTGGCCTGACCAGGGATTCCGCTAAAGCCCTTAAAGGCATGCGACCTGAACCCAACTTTTATATAATCATAGGGAGCGGTGCTTTCGTCACTTCGACATATAAAAGGGTATGTATCCAATATCCATAATTAACTTTATTGCGTATTAAATAAAATATTTGTGCAGATATACTTAGTTAAATAAGATTTTGGTAATTTTAAAGATAGTTTAAAATAATAATTTAAGATGAGAATGTGATACATCGTTTTGTAACTGAGACGCGCGTCGGCAAACTCGCGTCGAAGCTCGAGACGTTGCTAGTCGTTCGTGCGGATCTTTGCTTGTGATTTGTTACTGCGTTATTGCAAAGATATATGGTAGTACGATTATTTTAGTGAAAAGATCATTAGATTAATATAAAGAAATTGAATGAAGGGCAAACTTTTGAAAAGTCACGTCATAATTCCTGCAATTGAACATACGAGTATATCTACTTAAACCTAATCAGTAAAAGTCTTGTTATTCTTTAGGCTTTGCCAGAGTTGGATCGTTATTTTTCAGATATTCTTTGGTTCCGTTATATTTTCATCATTCTTGATATTATTCTACTAGGTTTTAATTTACCAATTGCACCCATGCAACCTAAAAATTTGTATCTGTGTCATTGTCCGTGTGAATTTCGAAATGAACTTTTTTTAGACTGTGGTCAAACCTTGAGCTTATTATCTGTAGTTTAAGTGTCTGGCATGGTATTTTGAAGAGAATACAGTCATCCCTTTCCTATTAGTACTTAATATAGCTGCTATTCCTTACAGTGGCTTGGGATGTAAGATTTTATGTCTCTCGTTGTAATATAAGAGGTATAAATGTCTACTCGTATCTGAACGAGGGACGCGGGGCGTAACGAGAGACATATCCGGCTCGAAGGACCAAATCAACAATTAACTATTTCAAGGGTACTTTCAGTAGTCAAAAATAAATTATGAAAATTGATAAAAATAAAAATATATGTTGAAATATAATTAAATACTCTGAGTCATAAAAGTTGTTTTGACAAATATTAGGTCACCAAAATGTCTGACGGCGTTTTTGCGGGAGTAGAAAAGGTTTAAAATTTAATTTAAATTTACGGCAAGAAAACGTATTTATTTTGCCGATTTTTTTTTTGTGGCTTTGTGGCAAAATATGTTATGTATGAGTGGTACGTACCCAGCTTGGCTAGCACAAAGCGTTACCACTTATAGAAATATATTTGAAAGATCTAGAAGCAAATTGTGTAATAATAGTGCATTCTTGTAGGCAGTTAAAGAGAAGTTAGTCAAGCGGAGATATCGTTGGAATTTAATTGTTACGGATTATGAGAACATTGATGTATCTAACATTATACTACCGACCGTTGTGATGCAAGCTGATGTACCTGAATGCTGCAAGCTGTTAGGACTCAGCGAGGGTTGCAGTTGTGTAATGACTTTGGAGGTGAGTACATAAATATATGAATATAAGATTCATATTTGGGCTAGTGGCTAAGATATAAGGTGACATATCCCGAGGTTTTGCGATCAAACCCCAGGTCGAGTCTATAAAAAATTATTGCGATTTCTGTCAAATTCTCAATAGCAGCACTGAGTCTGGATGTTGGAAGTGTGTACAATGTCGTACTTTGGAAAGAACGTGAACTCTTTCGTGTCTGATCGTGTCGGTTTTGCCGTCTTATAGGATTATGAGAAGGAGGGAACAGAGAGTGCACCGGTGTTTGCACGAACACTTGTGTATTATAATATGTTCCGTATAGTTGGATGGTCGGTCTTGAGGTTAACCACCGTGACCGAAATCGGTCAGGAAGAGACCATTCAATGTAAAATTGATTCACAAGATGTCTCAACACCGAGTAAATACTATAAAGCCTTAAGTATCCCTAAATAGCTTCTATTTACCCCCCACGAATACAAAAATCGTAGTTTTGCCATTTAGAATAAAAACGACATGCACGGCGACAGAACGCAAGCCATTAACGATGTATCTTGTTGATGTGACAATATTATTTCCAGAAGAAACAATATATTGTCAACAATTTAATCTATTACGTAGCAGAAACATTATCGAAACTAGACACGGATAAAATCGTCAGTGTTAACTGCGAGAGTCCGAGTGGTGAGATGAACGTAACAAAAGAGAGATTCAATCAAATGATTGAAGAAGATTTAGTTGATAACGGCACATTATTCTTCTGGGACCTTGAAAGGTAATCTATAATAATAGATTTGATGTTGTTTTTTGTGCTATCTAATTGAAAAACTATTAAAACAATATATATAAAACTTGTACTATAGATGCAGAGTGTGTCAGAAAATGGTTTGGTATATATAATTCATGGGCGACAGTGTCTGTCGATCCGGGGCGGATTAAACCTTTAATACTGTCGCCTGAAACTGAAATAAAAATATTAAATGTGTACACGTTTTACCATCCTCTATAAACGTATATAATTGGTACAAGTGTTTCATCTTCTAAGATGAAATAAGGTATCGTTAATATTTCTTACAGCATCAATGTATATCCCGTACATGTACTTTGTGGCTACTTATTACTAGGGTCCTGGTACCAATACTATAGAAGAAAGTAAAATGGTAAAATTAAATATTTATGGTGGGGACAGTGAGGGAAGGTGTCTGAGTCTGTGTTTGTGTAGGTACACAGTTTTGGATTATAATATTTTCGTGCTGTGTACTAGTCCTTGAGATTTGTCGTCGTGGCGACAATTTAGTCTGAAATGTATGATCGGCCACGTTGCAAGCAGTGTTCTGGCGATTTCCCCCCTTCCCTAAAACCTATTTAATTGATCTTCTAAGTCACCTCAACGTTAGTCCAAAACTCCATCATCAGCGAGACAGTTAAGATGGGCCTGGATGTTATTGGTAACGTTTTTTTTAAATTGCCGTAATTGATAGGATCCACGTGAATATTCCCAGCCGACTTTGGAGTAACTGATGGAATAGGCTCCAAAACAAGATGTGTGCTAGTGGGACACTTACTGGCTGAGAGACCCTTATACCTCCCTCAATACAGGTCTGGCTTGTTCTTGCGGTCACGTTTCATCATGTCCACTTTTACACCGGAAACTGGTCTTCAGAAAGTAGGGACCTGGTCCGCTGATGAGAAGTACAAGTTGCTGCCTGGCGTGGTTCTGGAACCGTTGAGGGATTTCTTCAGAATTGGAACTTCTCCGGTAATTCTTTCATAAAAAATGTTTTTCATTTAACACTGCTATAGAAAATATTAAGCTGAAACTAGAGTGCAATATTATAAAATTTCAGAAAACAATGATTACTAATTTGCAAGCTATTTGTTCATAGGCGGTTCCATGGACGTTACCTAAGTATGACCCGGACTCAGGGGAACAGATGTTCTCGGAAGATGGTGAACCTCTATATGAGGGTTACTGTATCGACCTAATTGACAAAATAGCTGAGGTGAGTAACAAATTTAACATTTTACAGCTGGACAAAACACTTTCGTCAAGGTACAGGATGCGGAGCCAGCACTGTGATACATAATTCCATATTTGTATACTATTGCACAGAAATGTCTACTAAGCGGCATTATTTCCATTAAGGCTGGCATTGTGCAAATGTGTGTGTAAAATAAGAGTCTACCTGTCTATCCTCTACTACATAATAATAATAATAATTATTATTATTAGAATCAGTGTTTTTTCACAAGCGCACGTCATACTCCGTCGCCGTTCTTTGTCTGAAAGTATGTATGATTACCTCAGACATACTTTCGACGGCATGGTGACTGCCGTATCGTGCACATGAGAAAATAAACTACTAGTATCTGACGCACTATATATAGACTTCTAACGTACTGCTCAATAACTATATAGTTAGACAAATTCGTAGCAATATACTTTCGAAAAGTCCAATCGGATAACGATTATGATAGAAATAATCCCAGAAAGGATCCCTTAAAGCATTTATAATGCTTCTGATGCCAAATTTAAAAAAATCGTTGAGGAACGCTTGTGTGCGAAAGGTTATTATACAATTAGTAAGTTTATGATTGATAGCACACCTTGGGAATGAAACGATCGCCTCCTGGCTATTTCTATTCATATTAAATATATGTATTTAATAAATTTGACAAAAAAAAAGACGCGCTGAGTTTCTTTCGCCGGTTCTTCTCAGGTCAGGGTACTTTCTTTTCCGGGTGGTAGTGTTTAATTTGACTATCAATAAGTAAGCGTTATGCTTATATATTGAATAAAGGAATTTGAGTTTGAGTTTGAATACCCGAAGTTATTATTTGCAAGGTCTAATCTAAAAAAAAAGATTTTAATTTTATTATTAATTCGAGGAAAATGTTTCCTACAAAAGGCGCATGTCAGGATTATTTTTTATGAAGTCAAATTGAATGCATACTTTTGTTTAGGAGATGGGCTTCGACTATGAGATAATAACTCCGAAATCTGGTACATTCGGTAGAAGATTGCCGAATGGTTCCTGGGATGGAATCGTCGGGGATTTGATGACTGGGGTGAGTATGAGTGGTGTATCCTTTCAGCCTGGATGGAATGAATCACGTGTAAAATTAATCAAGGTTTTTTAAAAACTGGTTGCAATATGACGAAGATCGTTCAAGACGTCCACTGAGAGCTGTATTATGGCTATATACAGTAACTCATTTGAATTAATGTTTGTGTATGTCTAAGGATTTAATGTTTTATATTCTTATATATAAAACATTAATTTGTATAACTCAAAACATTTTTTTTTTATAATATAGATAGGCGAACGGGAAAATGATACGTGTACAGTACAGTAAGCACCACCTGATGTTAAGTGGTCTTAATCACCCATAGACAAAAAGTTATTTTAGGATTTTATAATAAAGGAAATTCTTGCCTAAAGAAGGATGTATTGATTTGGCGGAGTTGGTAAAGTTGTCTCATAAATTTGCCATATTTCTCGTGTATAAACAATTATTGTCACATTTTTCGGAAAATTAATTGATCCACGTGGAATGGAATGCCAGCAAGATTTCCGTTGAATAGCAATTCCGATCTTCTGGATGAAAAATGAACCAGCGCTCCTGGCACCGGTGGAGAAAATTTAGCGAGGTGTTATACTTCTAATAAAAGTCTTTGCACTACTATTCCAAGGTCCAAATGTTTCAACTGCAAATTTGACAAAATAATCGATCTGTCATTTTAACACAGGAAACGGATATCGCAGTCGCCGCTTTAACGATGACCGCTGAAAGGGAAGAAGTAGTGGACTTTGTAGCGCCGTATTTTGAACAGACTGGCATACTTATTGGTATTTGAACTAAATAATAAAATTAAGTTAAAATTATTTAATAATCATACACTTGAATTTAAAGTAGTTCCGGGTTTGGGTGGCCTGTGTGGTTTTCTCTACCTCGGCAACGTTGTGTAAACGTCTGTGATGTTCGCTTGAATATTTAAGACGTGCTTTAAACATAACAAACGAATTTAGTTTCGTATTTATCATATTATACGTGTAAGGGATGACTTCATCAAGGTTGACTTTAGTTTGGAAATAATCACTGTGTTCATTTTGGAAACAAATTTTATGTAACATTTAATTAAATAAGAAACATCAATTAAACTTAACTACATGATTCCAATATTAAATTAATGCAGATATTAAGGGAACAAGATGCAATACGTAAGCGAAATTATAATAAATATTATAAAATCAAATAGAGAGACTACAAAACATTCATCATGAAATACCTTTAATAAATAGGTTTCACGTAACAAAAATCCATTAGCATTATTTCTATTGATTGAATAATCTAGTCATTAGGTAGATAGGATTTGGCATAAATCAAATCAAGGAGAATGTCGTGTGCGTCACCATCTTGGTAAAACGGTACTTGGAATAATTTGGAACATCCATGGCGTTGGAGAGAAGATATATCGAAAAATTGCTTCGATTATCGAAAGATGGCGACGCGAGCGGCATTCCTTCAAGTTCGTGAACTTGGAATATTCACCAGAATACTTAACTCTAGAACTCTCTTTGGCCTTTTTTGTCAAAGACGCCCCCTTCACTTAAAAAGTTCTCTCTAGAAAAACTCTAGAAAGTTCTATCTATAAAATACCGTAATTATTTCCAGTTATACGGAAACCGATTCGAAAAACGTCCCTATTCAAATTTATGACGGTCTTACGGACCGAAGTGTGGTTGAGTATTGTTGCAGCTTTGCTTCTTACCGGGTTCATGATCTGGCTGCTGGAGAAGTACTCCCCGTACTCTGCCAGGAATAACCCTGACGCTTATCCTTATCCGTGCAGGTAAGTGAAGTTTGAAAGTATCGATTAATGTTTATCATATTTTACGTCATTTGCAATACTTTTTATTTTTGTGTTCCGGTGAAGGGTGAGTCAGTGTAACTACAGGCACCAGCGACATCTTAATTGAATATTGGCGATAAATTGTTAATATTTCCTATAGTGTCAGTGTCTATGGGTGGCGGCCACTTACCACTCAAAAAGTAATATTAGTGTTAACCCCGTCTTTAAATTAAAATGAATAAATAAATTAATATTAATGAAGTAAAAATTAATTGCATTGACTGTTCCAATGGAAACAGGTAAACAAACCTTAGATTTACGTATTTCATGCGATTCGCTAATAACTCAGCTATATTGTGCTCTACTAAGAGTTTATGATTAATATATCTTTATTTATAATACAACACTATTATAATTAACTACTTATTTCCACTGTAATTTTGCCTTCAAAATTCCGATAACAGTTTCGTTGACGTTCAAAACGCCATTGTTTCGCAAATCCATAGTGAATATCATAGATTATTCAAGCAATGATATCGCGTCAATTTACTGTCAAATGTTGTTTATTTGGCTTTTCTCCTCTTCTGGTTGGAGTAGAGTATATGTAAATATGATTGTCTCTCGTTGGCTGACAGAAGTCGAAAGTGTGCGGGTTGTGGGCGCGCCTGCGTTTGTGTATGTTTTGTGTGTGTGTAACTGAAAGCACGAGACATAATATTTTAGTCTAGTCTAGCCAAACTGTAACTACTTACCACCTGTTGGCCCATTTGTTAGTCTGCCTACTTATTTAAGTATATTATTACAGAGAGTTTACCTTAAAAGAGAGTTTCTGGTTCGCTCTGACATCGTTCACTCCTCAAGGGGGCGGAGAGGCCCCGAAAGCGCTCTCAGGGAGAACTTTAGTGGCCGCGTATTGGTTGTTCGTGGTGCTAATGCTCGCTACATTTACCGCTAATTTAGCTGCATTTCTGACGGTCGAGAGAATGCAGGTACTTCTTTTTTAATTTTTAAACATATAAGATACTAGTTTTCGCTCGCGGTACCGCCCGTGTATTAGGGTCGTGTTTTGGGTACAAAAAAGTCGCCTAAAACCTTCTCGGGGTTCAATCTTGCATCACATCAAAATGTAATCAAATCGATTGAGCGGTTAAGTCATGAAAGCTTTACAGACAGACTTTCGCATTTATAATAATAAGATAAGTTTTTATTGGAAAATGTTTCATTGAATTTATCTTGATCTGTTAAATATTCACTTAGCTGGAGGTGGCTGTGACCACTTACCATCAGCTAACTTTTTAACCAGTCTGTCTGCCTATTTAAACGAAAGTTCTACCATTCATTGTTTGGGCGTCCTTACAAAAAAAACCATTCTTTCCGCCCGCGGTTTAACCCCGTGGGGAAAGGGGGCAGGTGTTAGTTAAACTATGCGTTTTATTGACCCCAACAATTTATATTTCTCTCAACTCACTTACGGTGTTATTATGTTAGTGAGAATTGTTATGTAATAATAATAATAACTATTATTACAAATAAGTCATCAAACCCCTTCAAAAAGTACAATTAAATTTTAAAGAAAGAAAATAAAATTTTAATAAATATATTGTTTCCGCACCGATGCAGGTTGCTCCAGAATTTTGAGAGAGGATTACGCAAAAGATTCAGATACCACTAATAATTGAGTCACTTTCAGACGCCAGTATCCTCACTGGAACAGCTGGCGAGACAGTCTCGCATCAACTACACGGTCGTGGAGAGTTCAACGATACATCAATACTTCATCAACATGAAGTTCGCTGAAGACACACTTTACAGGTGAGATTTTGTTTTAATTATAATACTAGAAATGCCCAAAATTAATTAAGGAATTACCAATATACCTATTTACGCTTTTTAAGCTTTTAGAGGAGGTATGGCATTATAATAAAACGACTGATTTGTAGAGAGCATTATTGTGGAATGCAATGGATGAATGAATGAAGATGTGCGTTTATTTAGACAAATGTTTCGGGTATATATACAAAAGTTTCGGTAGCAAAAACGACCCCTTCCAGAGTCTCTAATCTGTTTCAAATACGCAGTTTTTTTGTGCATAAATGTGGTATGCGCTCGGAGTAGCCTGTGGAGTTATTTACCACGTAATGATGGCGTGCAGATGTTGTATACGCTTGGAGTGGCTATCTAGTGGCTAGCGTCGTAACGACAAACAGATGTGCTGCTACAAGCTTTTCACTCGTGTTAGGAAGGACGGCAATAGCCCAAGGGGTCACGATCAAACATGCGACATTTTACATCCCGTAACAACAGCAACAACAGTAACAGCCTGTAAATTTCCCACTGCTGGGCGAAGACCTTTTCTCCCTTTTGAGGAGACGGTTGTTGGTGCATATTCCACCATTGGACTATTGTCGTCCTTCCTAACACGAGTGTATTCCACCAACCCGCATTGGAGCAGCGTTGTGGAATATGCTGCAAAAACCTTATCCTCAAAAGGGAGAGCAGGCCTTAGCCCAGCAGTGGGAAATTTACAGGCTATTAATGCAAATAATAAAAATGTATTTCCCACCAGAGTCTGGAAGGAGATAACGTTAAACGCGACGTCAGATCAAGCGCAGTACCGGGTTTGGGACTACCCCATTCGTGAACAGTACGGACACATCCTACTAGCTATCAATGCGTCAGGTTTGTAATTTCATTATATTACTGGCTGTATCCGCGGCCTTAGTTGCTCCTTATCACATGAGCTAGCATGAGATTAGCCGGAACAAACAGACAGACAGACAGACAAAAATTGAAAAACATGTTACTTTGGTATATGTACCGTGTGTACATACATATGCATTTTGTATTTACTTTAATATTACAAACAGACACTCCAATTTTATTATATATATATATATATACCCATATAGACATGTCGTGTTGTGATTAGTTACTATTTAAGATGAATTTGAAATAAATAAACATGATATCGCGTAGGGCCGGTACCGGACGCGAGAACCGGCTTCGAGCAAGTCAACGAGCACGCGGAAGCCGATTTCGCGTTCATACACGACTCAGCTGAAATTAAGTGAGATGATTATTTTTCATTAATTCCGAGACTCGATCGATTTTGATTGACTAACTATATATTAGTATATTATAATATATTATAAGTGTACAAGTAGCAACTATCAGGGCCGGACCGTAATTTTAGGGGGCCCTGGCCTAACACTACTTAGGGGCCTAAGACATATCTGAACGTAGAGTTGAATTAAATTAATTGAATGGGTTTGACTAATCGCAGGACTCGCAGGGCTGCAAACCGTACGATCTGTTTAATTTAATAAAATTATGGACACTTTCACATTATCGTCTATTTTTGACTTTGACTAAACTTAGCTGGGGCCCCCTCGAATCCACGGGGCCCTGGGCTGAAGCCCAAAAAGCCATATGGTAGATCCGGCCCTGTAAACTATGTATCTGATGGTATAGTTAGGTAAATAGCTCTGAAAGAAATATTAACCATTCTTTACATAACCAATGCACCACCAATCTTCGGAACGAAGGTGTTATGTCCCTTGTGCCTGTAGTTACACTGGCTGACTTACACTTCAAACCGGAACACAACAATGCGAAGTATCGCTGTTTGGCGGTAGAATATCTGATGAGTGGGGGTGTACCAGCCTTGCACTAACCCCTCCAAGATAATGCACGAATATATTCTAGTGCAAAATGTTTGCAACTATTTTTAATTATATTCTTTGTACTGTGTAAGTCCAGTCTTTAATAATGTTCGCAGAGTTCTGAATCGATCAAGATTCACCGTTAATATATTTATGACGTATTATTGTTAGTCACGTGACAATTCAGTGTAACCTCTGCACAGATATGAGATAACTCGCAATTGTAACCTCACGGAAGTCGGAGAAGTGTTCGCGGAACAGCCCTACGCCATCGCAGTGCAGCAAGGATCGAGACTCCAGGAGGACCTGTCCAGGACTCTCCTGGATCTGCAGAAGGAACGCTTTTTGGAACAGCTGGCTTCGAAGTATGTCGATTTTAGAATATTATTTTTTGTATGAAGTCATTATTTATCATGAACGTTACATAAGACATACTTCCATACACGCAACAATATACATTCACACAACGTAAATTTAAATTCTCTGAATAAAATCATTATGTAACATTATATAATTATTTTATATTATATATATATATATAACTTAGTTGTATATAGTTAGAGCCTTCATGTTAATAATTCTTATGTAAATATAGTTAGTATATAATGTAATCGATCTGAAGGTATTGGAACGAATCCGCGAGACAGGCGTGTCCCGACGCCGACGAGTCTGAAGGGATCACGCTCGAGAGCTTGGGTCAGTGCTTACAATTATTATTCAAAGTTCGGAATCTTACTCGATGGTAGAGCTTAGTGCAAGCCCGTCTGGGTAAGCAAGGGTACCACATCTTATATTCTATCGTCAAACGGCATTGCTGTTGTGGTGTCCCGGTTTGAAAGGTGAGCCAGTGTAACAACAGGATCAAGGGACATAACATCTTAGTGCCGACAATATATGCTATTTTTCGGTGTTCGGCAATAATCGTAATTTTTTTTATCGTTCGACGAATTTCGGTATTCGGCGCATACTTGTCCAAAGAGAGAAAATTTTAACAAACGAAAGACTATATATGACGAAGTAGGCGTGTCCAGGTTTGTTTTTAAAAAAACAGACGTCAGCATGGCTGATGTCACGAATGGCAGGGTTTGGATTCCTATCCATCCTCGAAGGTATGAAATTAGAAAGTGGAAAGTTCTTCTTTGATTTATTCCAAGCTTATGAGGTCCGGTCGCCTCGATACCGTTTTTTTTTTTTTTGTATCTTGTTTGAAGTAGTGCTGTTGGCCCTACTGGCCTTTACAGCGTCACCGAACGTTGGGGCGAGTGTTAAAACTCTGCCTTGAGGTGAACCCTTTTGGGCTCGAGTGACGTTCGTCCTGAGGGTGTCTCCTATGAGATCGCACCTCGGCTCCGAACGAGGTCGGTGGGGAAACTCGATACCGGCGGTCGTTCGGCCTTTTATAACAAAAATGGGTGGGGGCACTATTCACTCAATATAACACGTATTTCTGGACGGTGAAATATTTCAAACTAATTGAGCATATCAAAATTCACTAAATATTATTAATTTAATAATCAGTTATCAATTATTTAAAATAATTAAAACAATAATTTCCGGACACGTGTTTTTCTTAAATACGTGATTTTCCGCCGACATATTAATTAAAAATAATCAAACTTAATAATTTAGTATTCATTTTTGTCTTATATATGTAAAGTTAGCAGAAAATTAGCCAAGTTATATTTAAAGTCAGTTGCCAGCACTAAAAAAATGTAAAATCAGTATGTTTTCTTTGCTCATAATGTTAGAAAAAATAACAAGTTTAATATTCTTACAGGAGGAGTATTTATAGCAACATTATTCGGTCTAGGACTGGCCATGATAACATTGGGGTGGGAAGTGTTTTATTACAAACGAAAACAAAAAAATAAAGTCCAAGCCATAGACGCAACTATAGAGAAGACGGAAGCTTTCGTAAAACCGAAGAAAGTACCCAAAAAGATAGCGGACAGTGTTGCCAAGTTACGAAAGAGGAATAAAAAGGGTGGCAACATTATTAAAAATGTCACAATCGGTGATCATTTTAAGCCAGCTGATAAGGGTGTCTCTTATATTAGTGTTTATCCTAGGGGTGGCTTTAGACCTTAAAAAATCCTTTAGGCATTGTGTATATCAACAATTTTGTTGTTTCGAGTAGAAGTAACGTTATATTTTAAACAATAGACGCACCAAAGATTATGTATAATCATATATAACACAGCGATATATACTTAACTAGCGACTCGTACCGGATTCGCACGAAAATTTATTAAAAAAGAAAATGATATGATATAAATATAATTTAAGTCCTATAGCACTCAGAATAATGTAGCTTTATAGTTTGTATCGGTGAAAAAAAAAAAAAAAATTGTATTATTATTAGTTTCGGAGAATACTCTTTACATATAAACAAAAAAAAAAAAAACTTTATAATATTAGTACAGATAATTAAAGTTTTTATTAAATATATTTAAACAAACGCAAATGTATTTTCATTTGAACCCCAATAAATATCTTAATACGTCAACCAATGTTGCCATAAATGTAAATAAAACAATTATTTTTATTTAACAAAGTTTATTTTACCAAAAAACTCTCGCTGTTGGTTTTTCGACGATAGCGTCCTTATTATCCAGAACCTTCTTTCCGAACTGGATCCGGAAGTGGTCCGTGTTCAAGTACTCCCCATCGTTGACTTCTAATAGTAGCTTCTGTACTCTCGCCTTGGACTTCTCGACGAAACACGAAGACAGTTTCATCTCTAGTTCGCCGTTACGCAGACCGATGCAGTACGCTCTATATAAAAAAAAATTGTCGCTCACAATAGCCCAAGAGAAATGGAAAGCTTTAGAGGTCTTGACCTGAGAGGGTTTCCAGAGGTAAATTAACACCTACTCACTAAAAACTTAATTGTATTATTAATTAACATAAATGTTTTTCTTTAAATTAATTCGTGAAACTGAAAATGAAAGATTTTTCTTTATAATTTATCATTCAACTATAATGATCAAGTCTTCCTTGTATTAAAATAAATGACTCTTGTATTAATAGTGACATATTAATAGCTATACGGGTATCCGACAGAATCAAACTTAACACATAATGTCAAATTATATAGATACCATAAAGACAACCCCATAGACAACTACTATTTTTTTAACTAATCTAACATACTCCGCAGGATATTAAAAAATATCTCTTAATCCCTTGAAATAGCTCCGCGAGATTCTCAGTCTCTACCATTAACAGGTAACGTTACCTGGACGCTCTGGCCAACACAGCGCTCATGGCTAAAATTTCAGTCGCCGCTTCGGCGAGTCTTGTTAGTTCTCTGGAATAAAACACAGTTCCTTATAAATCAGCAGTTCTGGTCTCTAAGAGTTTTTTGATTATACTTTATTATTTATTTAGTTAAAAACTAGTGAGATGACGGTCTATTATTCGAGTTCTGCCTCAGTTAATGGTTTCAAATCAGCAGTGGTCCAGTGGTTAGAATGGGTGCATTTTAACCGATGCGGGTTCAAACCCAGGCAAGCACAGCTGAATTTTGATGTGCTTAATTTGTGTTCATAATTCATTTCGTGCTCGGCGGAGATGGAAAACATTGTGAGGAACCCTGCATGTGTCTAATTTCAACGGAATTTGCCACATGCTCCAGCCTGCATTGGAGCAGCGTGGTGGAATATGCTCCAAACCTTCTCCTCAAAGGGAGAGGAGGCCTTAGCCTAATGTTAATGTAATCTTAACTGACGATTGCGGGTTCAAACCCAGACAAACACCACTGAATTTTCATGTACTGAATACTAATTATGATAATTCATTCGTATTCGGCGTTGACGGAATACATCGTAAGGTAATCTGCATGAGTCTAATTCTGTTAAGTTGACTAGTAAAATTCTGCCACGTGTATCCACCGAACCACATTGGAGCAACGTCGTGAAATAAACTCCAAACTTCAAAGGAAGAGGAGGCCTTCGCCCAACAGCGCGACATTTACAAAGAAAATGTTATTTTCTTTACTTTTATGTGTTTTAATTTAATTTCCAACTCTAACTCACGTGAACGCGTTCCCTATTTCCTGGCCGTGTCTGCTCATCAAGGTCTCGCAGGTGAAACGCATCCTCAGCACGCAGTACTCCAGCTTCTCAGCGGACTGTTTGAGCGTTGGATGCAGATGTTCCGATAAATAGAGGTCCAGCTTCGGATTATCTCTCTCCTGAAAAATTATAATAGTTTTGAATCCAAATATAATTTACTCAAATCTTAACACTGGATTTCAATGTTTCTACAAAGTCGAACCGGAAAAAAAAAAACATTTTGTTATCGACACGACCTGGGGTTTGAACCCAGAACCTCAGGATCTGAGGTTCTATATCAATCCACTAGACCAACGAGGCTGTCGAACGAACTAAAATAATCATGAGTATAACAGAAGTTTAATGTTTACCTGATGTCTGTCAGTAAGAATTTTCTTAAAAATAAACGAAGGATTAAACATTGGATTCCGCATCTGTTTAATTTCGGTCGCCATCGATTTACCGGCGTGATGTATCCCATTTAGCGCTGGAAATTAAATAACATCTAATTATAATATATTCTTTATCATAATTAAAAATAATATGCGACGGCTTATCGTACGCCATCTTGTTTATTTACGGATTCGGACAGCGATCTAGCGAAGCGTCGAATCGTTGGGCGGCCATCTTGTATCGACGGTTACGTTCAAGTTTTCCCGCGCACCGCGTCTGCGTCGAATAACCAACTTCCGACATTATATTTATTCTTTTGCAGTAGATACAGTGATTTGTATGTTTGTGTAAAATATTAACGAATCTATGTTAATTACTATTGTGAATTTATCTGTGTAATTTATCACTAATTAATATTTTTTGGATTCAATTTGAAAGACATTTTGATTTAGGCTCGGGTTTCAACACAGGACTAACTGAACAGTACTTGGTGTAAGGGCTTTGTCTACCCACTCATCAGATATTCTAGAGAAATACTTAGCATTGTTGTGTAATGGTTTGAATGGTGAGTGAGCCAGTGTAACTACAGGCACAAGGGACGTAACATCTTAGTTCCACAGGTTGGTAGCGCATTGGCGATGTAAGGAATGGTTAATATTTCTAACACTGTCAATGTCTATGGGCGGTGGTGACCACTTACCATCAGGTGTCCCATTTGACAGTCCGCCTACCTATTACATAAAAAAAAAATCGTTAAATGAAGGACTTGTAATTTGATTGAATTTGTAAATAATCGTTTACCATAGACCATGTATAATCCTGATATTGGCAATAAAGTATTTTTTTTATGATATATGTAAGCGGACGAGCAAATGATGGTCATCATTGTCCATAGACAATGGCACTGTAAGAGAGGTACATTCCGAACCGGTGGTAGCTTTACTTTAAATAGTTTGTTAAATGACGATTCAAAAGTGCTTGTAAAAGCCTACTTGAATAAAGTATATTTTGATTTTGAGCTAAATTGTTATGTTCCTTGTGAACAACTACACTTGACATTCACCAAACGTCATACTTTCAAACTACTTTACTAGTGTGCGTGTACTTATTGGCCAACGGTTGGACACTATTTTTTTCGACGCTTTGACAATATATCCATACAAACAATCAAAGCCTTACCTATGTACATATTAATATTGTCCGTGTTCTCGCCCCTCAACGTCAGGAGCCTCATCTCTTCCATCAGCTCCAGACATCGATCCTGCATCTCCATACCCGGTATCGCGAGGAGTTGCAGCAGCTGGTACTGCGCGTGATTTGCTATGAAGTTTCTAGAAAAACGAATGAAAGATCTTAGAAATTAAACATAACTTCACTGACGGTCCGGAATTTAAGAGAACGCCTGCTGCTCCGGTTGGGCTTCCTCGAATATTGTGTGTACGGAGCCAGATTCTTCTCCGTCGTCTTCTGCCACACGCGTATAATCTGTGCGCGATCGATACGTCGTTTTGTATCTGAGAGGCGCGGTGACGTCGTCAAACTCGCGTCGAAGCTTTTGTTTTTTTTTTGTTGAAGTTTGGATTTTGTGTGCGATTTGTAACCACATCATTTAATGGTAAGATTATTTTCGTGATAACATTAATCAAGAGCGGACAGAGAGTTGTCAACCGTTATTGCAGCACCAAGACTTGTCCTTAACGGATAGGAGGCCTTAACTCACCGGTGGGACATTTGAAGGCTTGTTACTTTACTTTTAATTTTCAAATCAAATCAAATAAAAAAAAAAGTCTCTATTTGGACATACACATTTTACAGATCATACAAAATAACAAAAGACACAGACAATGTGATGCCCAAATTGATAAACCCCTCATCTTATGTTGAAATCATTGTAAAATGAGTTTCAACGCTGGTGTTCTGTGGTCGCCAGTCAATACGCACGTCACGTCGCAGGTATTTAATAAATACAAGAATAATAAACAAAAAAAAATTCGAGGTAAAATTTTGAAAAGTCGATCACGTGACAATTCCCAGCAGTCAAACAAACATACAAACACTTACACAACTTTGCACAAGTCGAATAGTTAATACACGGAACTATTTTGCTAACGCTCCTGCGGTTACTGTCACCTTCGATGTACTTTCACGAAGTTCCGGTGGCGGTGGTGGTGACCACTTGCACTTCCGCAATTTCTTCTCGCTGGAATGTATTCCTTCTCGTATTGCGGTTCGGTTGCAAACAGAACATTCCGATTCGAACCTGCACATTGCCATCTCGAGTTCGGCGTCCGGCTGCAAGTAGCCGTCGAGTATTCCGGCGGTGAAGTACTCGGCGCTCTCGCTGGCGTACTGCTTGAGCAGCGTGTCGCCTACGACGGCGCGGATCGTCGGAACCTCAGTGAGCGGTTTACCTGAAACCGTGTCATATATTTTTTGTTAAATATACCTAAGATATATTGTAGACCAGACGTGTTTCTGCACGACACGACGAGGGGGAGTTCTGATGCGGGACCATTGGCTTTGCGTGCTAACCGAGGCACGGGCGTATCTTTTCCATTTTCGGTTATTTGATTCATAGCATCTGCAACCCTTTTCGAAATATGTTTTTTTTTTTACTTGGCGGTAGGCCTGTGTGCAAGCCCTTATGGGTAGGTGCAGACCACTCGTCACACCTACCTAGCACCAAGTACATATTAGTTAATTTATATTTAAAATGGTGGTTACCTGAAAAGTACCTTGGTTTTATATACTCCAAGCAAGTGTGCATAGATTTCTTGAGACTGTTCCTACACAGAGTTGCCGTGTACAGTCGGGATGCTGCGAGTGTTTGTGACAACGCTTCCTCTGTGATCTCGTCTAAGGGTGTGGCTGAAAATTTAATATATATATATATATATTTTTAACATTATCGAAATATTTCAGACAGTGTATTGTATCTTAACATTTTTGGAACGAAGTTTTTGAACGCAAAAAAAAAATAAAGGCAGTTGTCAAGAGTGAAGTGCCAAAAAATTGTCACGTGAGGAAAACGCGTTACGCCATCAAGATGACCTTCCCAACCTTCTTCTGTTATACACTGTTAAACATAATATTATTAAAATGTATTTCTTGTTTAATTTTCAATTCACTCGGGATTTAATTATAATTTTTTTTTTGACATCTAATTATTTTCGAATGTTTTTAATTTATTTTATTGTCTGTTATTGAATACAGATAAAGCGAAATCCGCTTTGTCCCAAACGTGTGTCTCACGACGCCTCAAGTTTTTCTAATTCATCTCGTGCTTGGGGTGAAGAAAAATATGACTAAAGGGACGTCACGAAATTGGGCATACAGCGTATGGTCGATCAATATCTAACCGTCTCAAGAAGGAGACCTAAGCCCGGCTGTGGGAGTATACAGGATATATATTGTTTTTTTTTATTGATATAGGTAGGCCGACGAGCAAATGGGCCACCTGATCGGTCACCAACGCCTATAATCAATGGTGCTGTAAGAAATATGAACCATTCCTTACATCACCGATGCTACCTTGGGAACTAAGATGTTATATCCCTTGTGCCTGTAGTTGACTGACATAAAAATAAATAATTAAATATGACATAAACGATTGGCACAACTTCTCCCTTTCAAACGGCTGCAAGACTTAGCCGCACGCAAACGCGTTGCAGTCGTTCGTCAATCATGATTTGATGATTTTATAAAAAAATTGCATTTGACTTTTTTTTTTACGAAAGTATTACAATGTTAATATGTAAGTCAAATTTAATTTTGCTGTTTTTACGTGAAACGATGTTGTTTTTGTTCGATTGTGTCCCAAACATTTTGATCATCCGAACAAGTATCGGTCCCAATGAATTCAGATAACATATTCTACTGTAACGTCTCATGATAAAATAGTATTACTTACCAGGTGTCTGTCTGAATGTGACAAAGTTCTTGTTGCTACTAATTCCATTCGCTCTCGGATGCACAAGGAATGCCTTGAACCTTGTCTCCTCCACGAGACACAAGACGAGTAAGTAACCGGTCGAATTCGTGCATATCTTTTCACCATTTAAATGCCATACACCTGCAAAGGAGAGTTTGTAACATCATTAGACATCAGTATTTTTAATAATAATAATAAATAAACAAATATTGGACAACATCACATACATTACTCTGATCCCAATGTAAGTAGCTAAAGCTCTTGTGTTATGGAAATCAGAAGTAACTACGGTACCACAAACACCCAGACCCAAGACAACACAGAAAACTAATGAACTTTTTCTAGATCGACTCGGCCGGGAATCGAACCCGGGACCTCGGAGTGGCGTACCCATGAAAACCGGTGTACATACTACTCGACCATGGAGTATTGGTCGAGTCGTGTCAGAACTGCTGTTCCAATAGACGAGAATGAAGGAATTTTGAATGTATTTGTGTTTACGCACAAACTTGTGCACTATAAGTCACGTGTAGTCCGTATAGGCTAGTTAAAAATCTCATAAGTGCTTCTGAGAAAATTTGAATTTTGTGCCATTTTATTGGGATAAGTTTTTTAGCGTTCGGAACAGCAGCATTGTTGTTAGCAATCTTTAAAATCACTCTTCAACTTTATAAGCATCAATATCCTTTGCGTAGTAAAGGCATTTGAATCATCATGTTACAGTATTGAATTAAATTGAAAGCCATAACCGGTTCGGAAAGTAAATTCTACCGAGAAGAAACTGGCAATAAACTGAGTCATTACACTTTTCCACCATTTTAATAACAGAGTATGTCAGTAAACGACAATTAATACATATTTTATATATCCTGCCTAAAGTCAATAAATCCATGCTTTTTTATCTGCAATATAATCTTGCGTTGAGTAATATTATACCTTATTTATCACTGTTTTTTTGACATGAGCTTTAAATTTTTTATATTCTTTATAGTACTAGTATCTACAAGTGGTGGTGACCTCTTGCCATCATGTGGTCTGTTTACCGGTCTACCAAAGTATTTTAAATGTAGAAACAATTGCTTTTAGTTGTACAAATAAGGCACAGATTGTTTCGACAATATCATATTGGATCGAGACAGCGTAGAGATTGATTATTATGTTTGATAGAACGATAATCAAAATATAGAAATTAGTTATCAAATAAACTATAAATAGTTGTCTTATATGTAGAAGGTAATATGTAACGATTTGTTAAACAATAATTCTATGTCTTAAATACAGGTCTTATGACATAAAATTACATTGTATGTATAATATATGTAATTACATATACAAGGAATAACTATGTATTGCTTATTTCACTTGCAAACAGATAAATCTATGATCAACATATTCCATGTGATTTGTTACTAGATATGTCATATTATACAATACAGACAGATCTCGATGAATATACCTAATAATCATTTAGATCTAATACACTTTCAATTAACTGCTCATATTATGTTCTTGGATAAAGATATCTAGATTTAGGCTTGAGTACGAGGACTGATTAAACAATAATTGTGAATACTAACACAATTGTAAATCTGCTTATCTAAAAAGAACTATTAAAGATTCTCACAGTTTCTTCTCAATGGTGGCTGCTTTTCGAAATGATGTTATGTGAAATATTAATTATTCAAAAAAGTATATGTGACCAAAATATATCTGTTAAAAAGTTTTGAAAACTATTTAAAACACCGGTTCTGGTGTCTATATATTTATAGGCTAAGACAAAACAGTTCAGTACCTTTTACTCATGTTTGTAAAATTTATTGAGTAATAAAAATATGTTCGAAACATGAAATCTTTAATACTTAAATTTTCATGATTTGATCACTGATCATGTTCAAAGTTCAACCGTTGAGCGAACTCTAACTAGTAATAAAGTGATAAAAAAATACAACACAGACCCTTCCCATCCATTTCGGCTGTAGTTCTGAAATCAGCTTGCATCAATCTTTCCGGAATTTTCTCTCTTATGCATATACTAATAGTTTCTTCCCCAGACGTTAGGTCATTAACTAACTTCTGATAAACATCTGCGTTTAAACCCAATTTAAGAACATTTAAAGAAACCCAGTGGTCACTTAACTCTAGTCCTAGTTCTAGATCCGTTGATATCACATCTAAATACCTCAAACTTTCTGTGTAATTCATCGCTAGGCCACCATTTGTAAGGCTTGCCGGGGCGCCGTACATTCCTGTTTGTATTAACGCATTTCTACGATCATCTTTTGTTTTTTTAGGATCAGAAAACACGCTTTCCAATGCAGCAACTCTGTTGTCTAAAGCCGCAGATTCTTCTTTGTTCAAAATTTCGGGATATGCGAGTAAATCTTTATTGAAAATCGACATGAAAACATCTTTCATAAATGGCGAAATTTGGGCATTTCGGCGCTCAACGCGCTCTAAAACTTTTAAATCTTCGAAATCAAACTTCTCTTCCCTAACTTGCGGTTGTGATTGAGCTGAGGAGTCGAAATTTGAAGCAGAAAAACGAAATTTTCGGTACACATTTTTCCGGACATTGTGATACGGTATTATTGAAGAGACCTTGCGAGCGATATTCATAATAAATTATTAAATATGTATTAAAAATTTCAATAAATTTCTATAATATTTTAACAGGTAATATATGAATTATAACAACAATATATGCCTTTTATATAAGTTTATTATTATTGAAAAGGTTATTTTCTATTTTGACATATGTCACACTATATCCATTTTTTTCTAATTAGAACAAAGCAAATGCAATTCAGCATACAGCTTAATAATTGGTTATTTATTAACTCAAATTATGTTAGAATTTTAGTCTATAATTCAAAAAAATATTCATCTTTAATATTTACATTTATCATTTATATTTCCATACATTTTGTCATATTATGTTAATAAGTAAAGTATAATATATTTATTAACATAAGAATTAGTAATATATTTAATAACATTAAGTGCTTATATATATACAAGTATGAATTAAAAGTATAATAATAAAGAATTTTGAATATCAATAAATAATTGCTCTATGCAAGTGGTATTCTTTTTATTATTATTTAATAATAATAAAAAGAATACCACTAATAATCCATATCCATAAGCACAATAATCCATAGCAAATATAATATGGCATAAATATTCAGCAGATACATACATTGATGGTAAACACGAAACTATATTTCCAAGTACGTAATATATCTCTGCGAGTTAAATCTAAAATGAAGAATTAGATAAGGAATACCAAAATAAATATATGTATATGTATGTATGTACCTCAGTAATAATTTTATTTGTATTTAATAATCTGAACATCACAATTTCCAAATGCTTAATGAGTGTAAGGAAGGGCATAGGCTACTTTTTATACCTATTTATTTTATTTATACTATCTGAGACTGCCGAACAAAAGTACTAAGACCCCCCCCCAAAGCAAGTGAAGCTGCGGAAGAAGACTAGTTTAGAAACAGATTTCTCCTTGGGTGACTGTCTGAACGTAATATATCAAAAAACGACCGAAGGGGTTGATGTGGTTTAAAACAATAAACGGAGTGATTCGTGAGAAAGGTGTAGCTTTATAATTACTCATGGTTTATGTATTAGTATGGTCTATAAATATTACTTTTAGTCGATTGACTGAAACATAACGATGTTGGAATAAATCATCGTGATCCAGGAAAGTACGTGCAACTAACACTCGTGATGTAAGTGAAACCTTTTTGCGTTACAAACTTTTTGCACTCAAATAAGATTGTATAATTCTACCGTCGCTTTACGCTTTTAGTATCAAAATAAAAAAATATTTGAAGCTCTAATCTTGTATTTATGATTGGCGTTAAATTAAATTTTCTAACAAAAAATAAATTGAGGCACGTATTATTAAGCTCCGAAAAGATTAAGTGGGTAGTAACAAGTTAATTTTCACGACAATTTATTCGAAACAATAAAGCTACTTAACCTTAACTAATTTATATTCGGTCAATAACACCCTCATCAACCCTGAACAGAAATGAAAGCCTCTTGTATTTGCCCTAATTATGCTGTATGTACGTTGTGTATATATAGCTATTCATGTAAACAATAGCGGCATTTTAATTGAATAGATTTTTTTGCATTTGGCAACACCGAAGGGCGAACTAGTGATGTACGAACTGGAAAGTGTTAATTTTTTTTTTAACATTTTGTCATTTCTTATAAGTCAGATATATATTTTATTAAATTATTTTAAACAATACCTTATTATTTTTTTTTATTTAAGTATAATGTTTATCATTACTCTTTATATTATTATTAAAAATTGAATCTTATATAATCAGTTGTTACAATAACATTGAAACAATGCATTAAAGTACTAAACACATATATTTTAATAGTATCGTTACCAGATTAATAATTTTACTTGGATTAATTCCTTTTTCCTTTGACGAAATAAAACAAGCGAAACTTTATATGCATGGATATTCAAAAATTAAAACAAAAGAAAACATTATTAATGTCAAACTGAATAATTTTCTGTCATGTTTAGGCGAATTTACCCGAAGCATCCCTCGCACTCGCCCCATAGATGGGGCGAGAAACCACTACCGGAATTCGTTCATAGCAACATTAACTCACCCCGTATTTATTTAAGGGTCATATTCGCTTGTTTATTTCTAATTTATGTTATTTTACATAATAATAGCTATGTATTTCTATGAAATAATCAGTAGGAGTTACTCTGCCGTGCGGACTGTGTGTCCATTGCAATAATTTCGGACCTAAAAACGACTATGATTCTGACAGACTGACGATTCCGTGTGTATTTTAACGTGAAATAATGTATGTATTTACGATTTTTATTATGTGTGCGATGTTTAACGTTGTGTGGGATAATTTAATCGAGCAACTATGAAAAATGTAAGAGTGTTGAAAAATAAATGGTTTGATGTCGTTGATGTTACAAGGAAGATTATTAATGGTAAGTTTAAACGTCGACTGTATTGTGTCCGACATTTTTTTTTCAAAGACATTTTCACTGGATTTTCGTCAGATAATTAGCGGCCGTAATTAGATTTGTAACTTCTTGATTGGCGCAACACGATGTCTGGCTTTTATTATTTGTGTGTAGATTATAAATGTATTAGTATAAATATTGTTTTTTTTTAACGTTATAATTTATATCTTCGTCATATGCTACAATCAAAACTCATATGATAAACATATTTAATTTAATATTATTCAGTGAAAGATATTTAAATTTTATTAGATATAAATATTTAATAAAGTTACATTTAATGATTTGAACGAATCATTTTTTCCTTTACCTTTTTCTTTTATAAAGTAAAAAAAAACATACAATTTACAGTATTAAGAATGTTTAACTTCAGCTGCTTATCTTCATTAAAATGACCTTGTTTTTTTATTCTTAAAATATGCCAATAACTTAAACATTTAATTATATTTAAACACAAAAATTACTACCCTCATCAAAGGTCATATTAAAAAAAAAAAAACATTAAAGTTACCATCAACAGTTTTTTTTTAAATAACTTTAATGATACAATTTCTGTCGTCCATTTTATTATATTGTATTAGTTTTATATTTAATACAGTTCAGACAAGAAAATATGTACGTCAAACAAAAGTAAGTATCAGCTAATTTAATTTCAATAATAATTTAATATCATAAACAGGAATCCAAACAGGTTTTGAATATGTTATCCGTATCAATGACTAAGCTTATATATATTAAACTTTTGCAAGAAGATCCAGCTGTTTTGCTGAAGGTTTCAGTACGAGTATATCGCATGTCAGACGCGCGTTGAAGGTTTTTTTGTGAATATCATAGGGTATCTAAATAGGTCTGTCTGTTTGAATGATTCTTATTAGTAAACTAGTTGTTTGATTATCATAATAAATAATCGCAAAAATAATCTTGTCATGACGTCGTGTTTTTTAATAATGCTTATTCTGTTGTACGCGTGCAATTTATAAATAAAGAAAATTATATAAAAGTATTTAAATAATGTAGCTTACTACCAGAGAACAAAAAATAGTATTGTGTTATTAGTTTCGGAGATTTTTTTTTATATTATCCGGGTAGGCTGACTCCACTTCAACTGATGGTAAGCGAAAGTGGAGTCCAAACGCGTAGACAATTAGTACGGTCAGCAATGAGCTGCATGCCAGCCCGCGACATGCCTCTGCACGCCTCGTTAGAAGGTTATAAGAGGAGGGGAACACGTATGCTGGTAGAGAGTTCCATTTTCTGGCGGTGCGACAAATCTCTTCGCGAGTAATTTCTTTCAAAATAATTCATACTACATACAAACTAAAAATATAACCTCCGCCCGCGACTTCGCCCGGTTATGAAACGGTTATATTCGTTTTATGATTCCCTTATTTTATTCGAGCGAAGCCGGGACATGTTGCTAGTAATAAATAAAATAAACCATTCATAGTTTACGTCTATACTTCTAATATCAAAAAACCTAACAAACTCATATAAAATATGATCTAATATACATTTAGGCAACCGTGCAGCATGGTCCACCTGTGGGTAAGTGGTCACCACATATAGACAGGCGTCGTTAAACATTCCTTGCATCGTCAATGCGGCAACAATCTTGGCAGCCAAGATATTATGTTCCTTGTGTATCAAACCGGAACAAAACAACTAGGTATTGAAGTTTGGCGGTACAATATCTGTATCAGTAACATTCACTGCTATGCAGACGACAGCACCGTGGACACCTCATACACCGGCCGTGCTTATATTTCTCGGGAAAACGTCGAAGAAAACCGGAACAAACTTGTGTCTGAAATCGAGTCTTCAAGTCTTCTCAGCAAGGCAAGACAGTATTTCACGTCGGCCCATCGTCTAAGACTATACAAGGCGCAAATTCGGCCTCACATGGAATACTGCTCTCACCTCTGGGCGGGTGCTCCGCAGTACCAGCTCCTTCCATTCGACCGTATCTAATGCTGAATTTCACCTTCGGACATCTTGGCAAAATTCCAAATATCACCCGCACCACCTTGATGTCCGAAAATCCACAACAGCGCGATTTTTAAGACATTTTCTGCCTCGCACAACCAGTCTGTGGAACCAGCTTTCGCCGGCGGTTTTTCCGAACCGATACGACCTGGGAACCTTCAAGAAAAGAGCGTACTCCTTACTGAAAGGTCGGCAACGCACCTGCAATCCCTGCTTGTTTGCCACCACATAAAAAAAAATACAAAATCTGATGAGTGGGTGGTACCTATTCAGACGTACTTACCCAAAGCTCGACCGAGGAGACCAACTTTTTGACATTTTATTGGGTTTCTAACCTATTTATTTTACGTAATATAAATAAGTAGAAAATTATTTTATAGAAATTAAATTGAGAAGTCTTAGAAACTTCGTAGTGGGATCGCAGTTCACGAGTTATTTTATAGGTTTTATATTAAAATTCCAATTGGTATTGTTAGAAATATTTATTTAAGCAGTTACATTCATATGATAATTATATATTTAATAAACTCATATTTTTTTTATTGTAACCGATTTCATAAAAATAAGTGTAATCGATTTCAGAACGTCATTCGCAAGCCTTTAAAAAATAACATAAGATGTCTTCCCGCGCCAAATTAGAATCGGAGATTTTTGTCAATTGGGTTTTATTTTAACTTCAGGATTATGAGATTTATTAAATTAAACAAATAATAAAAAATATTCTATGTACTGGTGTATTTATTAGTATTTAGACGTTTATCAACTCTAACTAAATAGAGGGGTTAAGTGATGTGGCCTTCTCCCATACATGTAACAATACAAACTGAAAAGTTAGTTGATTTGAAATTTGTCCCCATTTAGCGTTAACGCCCTTAGCTCGTATCTCGAGATTATATCCTGCATCAAGATAAGATCTAATCATCTCAACGACGACTTTACGGGAAATTATAATTGTCACATCGATAATATAAAATAGAATTATCTCTCTGAGTTACTTTCGTGTTTCTTTTCGAACGAATGATTGTTTTTTTTTTTTAATTTTAAAACTGTTGGTCACTGGCAAATAGACCAAGGGCCCAACTTGGTCGATCGAATCGAACGTAAGCGTGAATTTCATGTCGTTTTGTGGAAGTTTAAAAAAGAAACCCAGTCCAAACCCACACAACCATCTCTGAGAAACATTTTTAATCCGCGTTTAATTTTCCATATTTTCAAAACGCCGACAGTCGGCTAAAGGCACGTCAGATTTCTCAAAGAATCCGTCAGTGAAACCAAAGCTTTGTGACTGTCACAACGGAACAGCTTTGAACGGAGGCAGCTTTTTATTCAGCTCACTCTCAAACTTAAGTTTAATTCGTTATGCCTGTGCCAGTGAAATAGTTTTTTGTGAGGATTTTACATTGGATACAGATTCGTAAATGAATTGATCAAAACGAAGGCTGCGTGATAAGTAAGTATTTACAAATATGTTTTAATGGCAGATTTCTGTTCTAGATTAATATATTTTTACTTATAGTACAATATTCACTAATGTAATGTAATGTTTTCAATTACATTGCCCCTCGAAGGAGGCGCGACGCGGTCTGGAAAATATGGAGGCCTATCTTTTAGAGGAGTTCTCAAAGTCCAGGTTCATAACCTGATCTTAGGTTAACATGAATGTGTTCTAGCGCCTTTCTAGCAATTCGGCTTTTTTATTATTTAGCTTACTGATGGCATTTGTTGTCTATGTATAAGTATTGCGTGGTGATCCCTTGTTAAATTTTGGTGGTCTGCTATCAGTAGTGCCGTATTATACCTTGACTTTTACACGACCGTTTTAAACTAACGACATTTTCGTATTTCTATCGTTCGCAATGTTGAATGTAGATGTTTTTTTTTTTCAAGTTTCTTCATTTCGAATGCTTTCTATTTACGAGGAGTAATTTTAAGAATTGTTGGATCGTTATACAAGTCTTAAATTTGGGTCAAATGGAACAAAGGAAATAATTGTGAAACGAAAGTATGTACCTACACGATTAGAGAATACTGATTCTCGTTCCGGATGTTTTTCTTGTATTAAATTTGCATTGAAAGATTATGATTTTGGTCTTTTGGGTGATATCAACCACATTACAGCTGAGCAGGATATTGATATTGTTAAAATGCTCTTAATAGTGTAAATAACCTGTTCAAACAACGAGAGGACAAAAGCCAAATAGACAACATTTTAAAATCGAATCGATATAATTGGTCGAGAGCTTGAATAATCTATGATATGCATTGTGGATATTTGAACGTCGACGAAACTGTTATCGGAAATTTTGGAAACGAAATTAAAGTGTTTAAGTGTAATAGTGTTGTATTATAAATAAAGATTTATTAATCATAAACTTTTAGTAGTGCACAATAAAGCTGAGTTGTTAGAAAATCGCATGAAATGCGCGAATCTAAGGTTTGTTTATCTTTTTTCCTAGTTCCATTGTAATGGGCTAAAATATAGACGTTATTATAACGTGTTTAAAAAGATGGGTAACTCTGCGTTTGCGTTGGGCCTAATAATAAAACTTTGCCCTCCCATTTTCCGGGATTAAAGTATACCGGAAGGTATATTATTAATATATTGCAAGGTACAGCGTGCATCATGTTGATGTTTATAAACTATTGTGTATTGAGTACTCAGCCATGAATAAGTTTTTGTTATCTGTATACAGGATGAGTCTTTCAATTGAACGAGGATAGCTTAATCCGAAATTATGAGGATTTTGTGATTATACTTGTTGACAGGGCTTTGTGCAAGCCCGTCTGGGTAGGTACCACCCACTCATCAGATATTCTACCGCCAAACATTAGTACTCAGTATTGTTGTGTTTCAGTTTGAAGGGTGAGTGAGCCAGTGTAAGTACAGGCACAAGGGACATCTTAGTTCCCAAGGTTAGTGGCGCATTGGCGATGAAAGGAATGTTTAATATTTCTTACAGCGCCATTGTCTATGGGTGGTGGTGACCACTTACAAACGGGTGGCCCATTAACTCGTCCATCAACGTATATAATTTCTTCTTCTTCGTGTGCTTCATTACTGAAGGTCGTGCTTGTCCTGAAATGCTTGCACCGATTTGTCGATAGCTTCCTCCATCCCACTCTGACCTCGACTAACCTCAGGGCAGTCGTAATATTGAGTCCCGTTATTTTTCTATTCTGGTCGGTCCAGCAGGTAGGTAGTCGACCGCGTGATGTTTTGCCTTCGATTTTCCCTACTACAACCAGTTTATCCAGACTGTCTGGTTTCCCCGGGCAATATGGCCAAAATATCTTAGAAACATACATAACAAAAAATAATTGTAATAAAAATTCTCGGGTATGATTTTATTGATTTTCAAAAATTCAATACTTCTAATCATTAAAAAACAGACCTTTAGTTCACCATTCGATAGTGTTAGTAACAATTTTTGGTTGATAATGACGTTTGTCCCATTTAAGGTATTATTTTGAACTTTAATATAGGAGTAATCTTCCCCTTAAACTTAAGGGGAAGATCTATAAGACCATGGTCAGACCTGCTGTTCTATATGGATCAGAGTGTTGGGCTATAAAAGGGATGACTGAAAGACAATTGCATGTGGCGGAGATGAGAATGCTGAGAGGAATGTGTGGTGTTACGCGAATGGATAGAGTAAGGAATGAGTACATAAGAGGAAGTTTGAAAGTGGCACCGGTAACCGAGAAGCTACCTGGAAACCGGCTGTCTTGGTATGGGCATGTTATGCGGAGGAATGAGGACCATGTTGTGAGAAAGGTTTTGAGAATGGATGTGGATGGATATAGAGGTAGGGGACGACCCAAGAAACGATGGATGGATTGTGTGAAAGACGATATGGTTAGAAGGAATGTTACTTGTGAGATGACGTCCGACAGAGAAGTATGGAAGAATGCTGCGCCGACCCCAAGTAAAATTGGGATAAGGGCAGGAGGATGATGATGAATATAGGAGTAAAAAGATCTTTGATTCATACGCTTCCCGTGCCTTGTTCTAATGAATAAATAGTAATAATAGTAACAGCCTGTTAATGACCCACTGCTGGCCTGAGGCCTCCTCTCCCTTCGAGGAGAAGGTTAGTAGTATATACCAACACGCTGCTCCAATGCCAGTTGGTGGATTCACATGTGGCAGAATTTCGTTGAATTCGACACATGCAGGTTTCCTCACGATGTTTTCCTTCACCGCCGAGCACGAGATTAATTATAAACACAAATTAAGCACATGAAAATTCAGTGGGTTTGAACCCGCAATCATCGGTTAAGATGTACGCGTTCTAACCACTGTGTCATCTCGGCTCATTATTAGATCATATTATTATTAAATTGAAATATAAATATTTAATTATTTACGGGATTGTATATCGTTCGAGCTATTGATTAAACGTGCGAAATTGTAACCGGTAATTGGTGCCCAAACATCAAACAGGCTTACCTAGTGCGGGGCAACTGGATGTTTTGTGACAATGTTAATCTTTCATGCCCGTATAAGTGCACCTAAACGGGGAATTAATTCATTAATTCAATCATTCTTAACGTAATCATTGTTGACGCGGAAACCTCGAACGTATTACAATCACGATAATATTAATCAAATAGTTGTTTAGTTATAGTTAAATTAATACTAGCTATCTATCCCTGCTTCACACGAGTATAATAAGACTATTTATTTATATAGTTTAATTAGGACAAAATTAAAAAAAATAATACAAACAAAACAAACCTTCGTCTTCATCTACACTTTCCGTCACGTGAGATGGAAGACAAACGCCTATTCCATTACAACAATAAAAAAAAAAAAATCTTTTTAAAATTATCAAGGCAAAAGTTCTACTACTTACTGCTATACTACAGGTAGTCTCACCGTTCACTATCATATTGCACAATATATATTAGAAATATAATTTAATATAAGCAATGATTAGAGATAAAAAGTATAATATATATTTTTTAAACTATTATATGGTTAATAAAACCAATAAGATATTCCATAAAATTTGAATTGAGGACAAATAAAATTCTTTATTTTATATGGAAGGATAATCACGAATTCGAAAAAAGAAACATCGTATTCTAAAAATTTTCTCTGATAGAAAGCTAGATTATTTCTGAGTATTATAGGGTTTATAGTAGATATCATATAATTTTCTTTATTAATAAATTGCAGTGCCGTGAAAGACGGGGCATTTCTTTAGTTAAGTAATATTAATAATCGTAAAATTACTTGGTAGTAGGGGTTTGTGCAAGCCCGCCTGGACAGATACAACCCACTCGATAAATAACCACCAAGTTTTCTGTACCGATTCTGATTGTTATTGTACGAGGCACAAGGGTCATAACATCTTAGCTCCCAAGGTTGTTGGCGCATTAGCCATGTAATCAATTTCAATATTTCTTTCAGCACTAATGTATATTTTATTTT
This sequence comes from Vanessa tameamea, assembly GCF_037043105.1. Classification (NCBI taxonomy): domain Eukaryota; kingdom Metazoa; phylum Arthropoda; class Insecta; order Lepidoptera; family Nymphalidae; genus Vanessa; species Vanessa tameamea. The sequence goes on from NC_087337.1 coordinate 2,625,107, forward strand.
TTTATTACAGCATTTTAACATATCACAAACAAACATATTTCCGGTGTGTCAATCACCTACAATTTAAATTAATATATAATAATGCTTATGTACATATGTAAGTCTATTTAACCTCCCGTTTTGTACAGCTTTCGTTATAAAGCTCAAGGTATAAAATTATGTACTTCCAGAACATAAAGAACAAAAAATAATTACAGCAAAAGTTCTCGTTCACGGGAAATCCTTTCTCTTGAAGTGGACGAGTTTCCGTCCATGTATTGTCTTGAATATACGAGGGTCTTGTAGAATGACAGACTCAATTTTTAAACTTTAAACTTAACACCACTCGGATGTGAAAATGCTGAATTAAAAATAGTACTTCAAAATATAATATCATTTAAGAATACCTAAACAAAGTTACTTTATTTAGATTCTACCCGCGGTATATCTCGTCAATATTTATTTTTCAAATTTATTAGGAATCCGTGCCTCCGTTTATCCGTGATTGAGTGTCAAACATCTAAACATACACACTTTAACATATAAATATTGGTAGAGGTATTGTTATCACAATTAATCTTCATTCTAGATTACCTACTAAACTATACTAAATTATAAATGCACAAGTAACTCTGTCTATCTGTCTGTCTGTTACGCTTTCACGGACAAACCACTGAATCGAATTTGGTAAAATTCGTTATGAAGCAAACTTAAGCCCCAAAAAATGTCTTACGCTTTTTTGTACCTGACACTTGAATACCAATCCCGAAAATGCGATCGAAGTATACGTATTGATCACTGTAAGGGTATCCGGTTAAGAATCGATTCATGCATCAACTACTGGCGTAGGTTTGACATACTACCTAATAAAAGGAATTAAGGACCCTTTGACATATTCCTAATCAAAAGTAAATAAGTCATAATTGCGGATTCAAACTAGGCAAGCATTAATGAATTTGCTAAAAATATTTTAATAACTGACATTGTGCTCGGCGCTGTAGAAAAACATAGTGAGGAAAATTGAAGGTTTAATGAAAATCACGTAACAAAGCAGCATGCTAGAATAAAGTCTAAAATCTACTCAAAGAGAGCCCAGCAATGAACCAATTACAGACCGTAATAGATCCAGTCCCTCCCCGTCCTCTTCGGTAAATTCATTTTGATTTAATAAATTAAACTTAACAATTATGATTTAATTTGGATTTCTTCTACCTTTAATCTTAGCCAGCACACATACAAAGACATCTTGGAAGCAAGAGTAAGACTGGCGCTGCTGATAATTGAATGAGGAGGGGCGCGCCTTCGTGATCGCATAGATCTACCTTACCTCGTACGTTAAAGCGCCATTTTCAATTATGTTTGTAAACAGCTAACAAACGAGTAACAAGCCACAGTATATTTGACAGATATATTCAGGTAAGTCAACGATAAATTTGAGTCAAAGATTCAACTCAAAAAGGTAAACGGATTAGAAACGCTTACTGAACAAACAGAGAAACGTTCCTTATTATATTATTAAGTGCGTATTGGCGGATTTAATATGGGGGGGGGGGGGGGGTGACTAAGGGGTTCAAGCCCGTGCGTAATAATACTATACAATCTTTCTAAAAAATTTGCTTTTGTATGTTTATTTCAAACCAGTCAAATGGATTTTGTATTTAGCGTGTTCAAAAACCAAACATTTCCGTCATTACAAATTAAGTCCACCTTAAAATCACAGAATTACTTTAAAAGTTATTCGACAAAACAAGAATCAGTTAGTACTAAATTAGTAGTAAATCACTATAGTACTGAATACTATTACATTTTTGACGACCTCCGTGGTCGAGTAGTGTGTACACCGGTTTTCATGGGTACGCCACTCCGAGGTCTCGGGTTCGATTCCCGGCCGAGTCGATGTAGAAAAAGTTTATTAGTTTTCTGTGTTGTCTTGGGTCTGGGTGTATGTGGTACCGTCGTTACTTCTGATTTTCCATAACACAAGTGCTTTAGCTACTTACATTGGCATCAGAGTAATGTATGTGATGTTGTCCAATATATTTTATATAATATAATATTTAAAAAAATAATAATTTAGAATGGTACACGCTGTTGTAAAGAATAAAGAGCAGCGGGCATGTGTTTAAAAAAAATTAAATTCGGCATCATTTCGAACAATGGTTAGAACGCGTACATGTTAACCGATAATTGCGGATTCAAATCCAGGCCAGCATCACTGAATTTTCACGTGCTTAATTTGTGTTTAAAATTCATCTCGTGTTCGGCGGAGGAGGAAAACATCGTGAGGAAACCTGCATGTGTTTAATTTCAACGAAATTCTGCCACATGTGAATCGACCAAATCACATCGGAGCAGCGTGGTGGATATGCTCCTAACCTTCTCAAAGGAAGAGGAGGCCTTAGCCCAGCAGTGGGAAATTTACAGGCTGTACATGTTGTGATGTTGATGCTCACTTATGAGCAATAATGGCGATTTTGTTGTAAAAAAAAATTCAAGCGGTTAACGGAAACGACAATGAAGAAATAAGAAATACGGCAACGTGAATAAGCATAAATTAAGATAAAGAACAACTCCTACGCTAAAAATAATATAGAAAATATGCCCATCAGATACACGAGCGAGTTGAAAAACTATTTTTCTCTGAACTTTTAGCCCTTTCTCTCTCCCTCCGCGAAAGCAAGACGTAATTAAGCCGCTTGACAGATAAGTTCAAGCGAATATAAAATTGACTCAATTATCTATGCCCAATGGATATTCGGCAATTCGTCTCGGCGATATCAGGCAATACGGAGTAAATGGAAACAATATTGTCAAACGATTGCTGATAGATATTGCTTTGTTCTAGATTTGATCCAGACGTATTGCTGACCAATAATTGTTCAAAAATAATTGCCCGTGTAAGTGTTACTTTTGGAGATAGTTTATTTGCCGGCCAGTGCCGGAACCGAAGCCGAAAGGTGAAAATCAAAAGACTAAAAAGAAAACGATCGAAATATTCGTGTCTTATGTCAAGTTATTTTTTTGTCCCATTTGCTGTTGGAACCTTTGCGTAGTAATGCAAAAAGCTTCATTAAAAGATTGACACCTCGCCTTATTGCCTCCACTGGTGACAGGAGGGCTGATTCGTTTTTGCCTAGAGGAGGAGAAATGGTGCTAGCATTTTTGCCACCATTCCACGCGGTCATGATATATACAGTAACAATTTTTAATTCATATTTGTGTAAATTTAAGGACTTATATATTTATTTTTTTTGGATATTTTTTTAGACAAACGACGAAAACTCCGTTACGATTTAGGTCGAATTTCTTACCGTCGGTCTGTATTTGAGTATCATACTGACAATTTAGAAATAAATTTTCGACACAGTCTTAGTACATTTGTACCGGTCGGGTGGTTTTATTTAACTTTAAATTACTTCTGTCAGGGTTGTCTGAAAGCGATCGCTCTTGGGATAACGTCGCCTTTTGTGTATGATTTTGTATATTTATTGATGTTTAACGTCTATTGACGAAACTAAGTACCTCTCAATACCGACTGGTTGTATGACGTACAACGTTACGCACACATGGATATATCAGCGAAATATTTTATTTTTATACTAACGACAGTAGATTTTAATTACTACGGTAATAAAATTCCGCAGACATTTTTAACTTTGCCGTTTCATAGATTCATGTCAATTGTAAAAAATACATTAGTAAAGAAGGCATATTATTCGATACAAGATTATATTGATGATAAAAAAGCGTGGAGTTAATGCTTGTTGACCTCCATGCAGGAGACATAACATACATATTATTGTATTTAACTAACATGACTGTATTTTTATACGTTGAAAAAGAGTAACTACTGAGTTTCTTGCCGGTTCTTCTCCGTAGATTCTACATTCCGAACCGGTGGTAGCTTTACTTTAAATAGTTTGTTAAATGACGATTCAAAAGTGCTTGTAGAAGCCAACTTGAATAAAGTATATTTTGATTTGATTTATCTTATTGTTTTCGAATGAAGTTCTTTTACGTTTTTCAGTGATGAACTGGCAGAAATCGTCATTTAAGGAGAAAGGGTCATGCCTCCTCCAGACGACCTTTTTCTCTCTCACCATTGGTTCAATAATAACAATATTTAAACTTATTTTTGGTTATTGTTTTAATTCCACGGGTTTTTAATGATAATTTTATTTATGGTCTATATTAATTTCGAGAAGTTCTACGATCCTATCCACAATTATGTAATAAAAGATTAAATTATATAGTCGACAACATATGTCCGCAAAATTCGTACAATCGAGATGTATCGATATTATATCCATTAAATTCAATGACATGACAGTTCAACGGGCGGCCATGTTTGACGTTTACGGGTGCGTTCAGAGAGTGCGTTCAAAACAATAATTTCGTACGGTAGTTGGTATATTTATATTAGTTTAGTTTTAGATTAAAGTCAGGTTGACATCTAGTCATTTACATAATGTCAAACTTTATTAGTTTATTTAATTGTTTCTGTTATTTAATACATAATATATAGTGTATGAGAGTCGAGATGGCCCAGTGGTTCGAAGGCGTGCATCTTAACCGATGATTTCGGGTTCAAACCCAGGCAGGCACCACTGAATTTTCATGTGCTTTATTTGTGTTTATAATTCATCTCGTGCTCGGCGGTGAAGGATAACATCGTGAGGAAACCTGCATGTGTCTAATTTTAAAGAAATACTGCCACATGTGTATTCCACCAACGCATTCGAGCAGCGTGGTGGAATGTGCTCCAAACCATCTCCTCAAAGGGAGAGGAGGCCTTAGCCCAGCAGTGGGAAATTTACAGGCTGTTAATGTATGTAAAATGTATATAGTGTTCGTCCGGGTGTCAAACGATAAATATATATATATTATTTATTCATGGATTTTCTTTGATTATAAATTAATTCCATTTTGATGTATTACATCTCTCTAATGCTGGTCATATTGGTATATTTCATTCATATCAAATCAAAATATACTTTATTCAACTAGGCTTTTACGAGCACTTTTGAATCGTCATTTAACAAACTATTTAAAGTAAAGCTACCGCCTGTTCGGAATGTAGATTCTACCGAGAAGAACCGGCGAGAAACTCGGTAGTTACTGTTTTCCTCGTAATATCAAAGTTGTATTTTTATGGGTCATTCTTAGTTTAAAGCTTGTGCAAATATGTGCACGGTATATCATATGTTGAATCCCATATTTGGCACATTGACGGTGTTTTAGGGCGAAGATGCATTACAATAATGCATTATCACGTTTGACATTCAATAATAAATTTAAAAAAGAACAAGCGCTGGATGGTAATACTTTTTCGCGTGAGATTTGCTTATTGTTATTTTATTTAAACATTTGATACCAACTGATAAATTGATTTACTCCGTGGAAAAAATTTCTAGAGTATTTTTTTTGGATTGTAAGTGGTCACGACCGCCCATTGACAATGGCGCTGTATGAAATATTAACCATCCCTTACTTCGCCAATGCGCCACCTACCTTGGGAACTAAGATGTTACGTCCCTTGCACCTGTAGTTACACTGGCTCACTCATCGTTCAAACCGGAACAGAATAATATCTGATGAGTGGATGGTACCTACCCAGACGGGTAGGTACAAGCAAAGTTAAGAGTATCAAATCAGATCAAAATTAAATTTAAATATGACTTGGTAACTAGTTTTCGTTAGTAACTTTTTATCCTTTTTATCTGAAACCTTAATATAAGTAGAACAACATACATATAGTCTATGTTAAGTTACGGATGAGGAGCTTTCTAATGTTGACAGAATTTGACAGAATTAAAATCGGTTCGGTTGTTCCAGAGCTTATCAATTACAAACAAAGAAAATCTTTCCTCTTTTTAATATTATTTAAAGATTAAGGTTATGTTGAGGTTAACATATTCAATCGAGCAAGTCTTTAAACAAATTCAAGCAGACCAATGCATAGATTTTCAATTATCAATTTACGTTTATAATATTTATAAACATAAGAATTGATAACATTAAGTGCTTAAATATATATACAAATATGAATTAAAAATAGTCATTGTATAAATGTTGATCGCGTGGAATGGTGGCAAGAATGCTAGCAGCATTTCCCCGTTGAATCGCAATTCCGATCCTCTGGGCTAAAAGCGAACCAGCCCTCCTGTCACCAGTGAAGGCAATAAGGCGAAGGTGTTATACTTTTAATGAAGCATTTTGCACCATTACTCCAAGGGCCAAGCGTTTCGACAGCAAATTGTACAAAAAAATAATTTGACACAAGAATAATAAGATTATAATTAGATTCAATTTAGAAGAACTGCCAAGAAACAGTTCAATTTTACTTTTTAATATCCAAAAGACTGAAAATATCTGTTTTGAACAATGAACGTGTTCTCAATCGTTGAAGATAGACGATCTCCAGGCGTCTCTTAAATTTAATTAAACAAATTAATCGTTGTCGTTTAAAACGAGAGTTTCACAAACTGTGACCACTTTCAGCTTCCAAGAGATATATCAATGTCAGCCGTTGGATTAAAGCGCAGATGTGGTTAAGGGTTGCATAGCGCCTTTTTCGATGTTTATATCAGCTAAGGTATAACTTATGTATTTTTAACTTTGAACATTATTGACAGCAGGGCAGGATGTAGGAGCTAAGATAAGACCTGGGACATCGAAGTCTTCAAAATTAATTTAAACCTATTTTTCCCTTGTGAATTCAAAATAAAAAACAAACAACTTTTATGTCGTTCTTTTATTTAAAAGAAAAAGTTTTAATCAAATAAATATATTGTCGATACTATTATTTTTACACGCAACGCAATATTTACGACGACAACGACATTGAGTTTTTTTTAGTAATTTCTCCTCGGAGGCCTTGGAGCTCTAGACTCGAACGCTCTCCCCCTTAACCCAGCCCAGAGTTACAGTGAAATATTGAAATAAAAATGATTCCGTCAAATCCTAATCCCATGCAGTGGTTGCAATATCGCGTCGGACGAAAAGATTCGTACCTATATTATACAGACAAGATATAAGAGAGATCCATGATAGAGACGGTTCCGTAGTAAACAGACTGGCTGAATGCTAGGTAATCAGACCGGCCAAGGAATCAAGAATTCCAAGAATACAAATAACACCTCATCAAATCAAAGTCGTTAAACGCACACAAGAAAACATTAAAAAATCATTCCAAATTAAATGATGTACCAAAAAATAAGCTTTTGTTTAACCGATAAACAAAAATTAATATATTTTGATACGAGTGTGTACAAAATGTTTGAACGAAATCGGTTGCAAGATTTGACACGAATGGCCCAGTTATTAGTAGACTTAGTCGTGCCAAGCTTCACAGAGGGTTTCCTGTGTTCATAAGGTAACCAAGTTGCTGAAGAAATTCTCATAAATCCGTAGCAACAATTTGCTATAAAGGAGCGTAATGGAATTAACTCATAACAGCATAGTTACATGTTTTATTAAATTTGTTTTCCATCTCTAGACAGAGCAGAATTCACGAAGCTAAAGGTCATAGTTGGTGGCAGAAAGCCGATGAGTGGATGGTACCTACCCAGATAGGCTTGGACAAAGCCCTACTACAAAGTAGATAAGTAGAGATCGATAGAGAAGTAGTTCAGTAATAGATTTGAAAATTAGGTAACAAAGTTTTCATTTTGATTCGTATTCACTCTCGATAAAAATTTTCATTTGGATCTAGAATTTGGGTCATACTCAAGTTTCTTGGAAACTGAGAAGGTTATGCAACGAATAAATAAGAACTTAGAGCATATTCTATGATTATATATATATATGTATTCTTGTTCTTTTGGTTTGGTCTGCAAATATCTATGTGGTTGTAAATCTCATGATCTCAAGGCCACGCTTGTAAAATTTAATTACATGTTGGTAATATCTCCCCAGAGGTATTCAGATACGCTGAAGGTACAACACCTTCAGCGTATCTGAATATTTAATATCCTGAATATTTATTAAGCACTCTTCTTTTTTTTTTAATATAAAATCTTCACTCAATATAAGCATTGAAATTATTTATTAGTTTTAAACGTAGCCCTTTGATTGTGTTTAACATTGAGCACTGATTTATTGCTACCCAGAGTTTGATCCTAAGTCCTAGAGATCTGCAACCTTCTGTACAACTAGGCCAACGAAACAGTTTTTTTTTATAATAGAAGTTGTTAAAAATAATTAAAACTGTATGTAGTGTATTGTGATTTTTATTTTCTGCTGTAGATAGAGCACCAGATCGCCTCTTGGCGTACAAGTCTTTTTTTTCTAAACGATTTTTGCAAAGACATGAAGAAGAAATATCTCCATATTTGTCTTAAAGAGCTAGAATGTCCCAAGGTCAAAGGTCTCAAAACAGACGGAACATACTATAACAGTTTAGTTTTAATTGTACATACATATACTCTATTCAAACCATAACAGGAGAAAAGCCAAATAAACAAAATTTGACAGCAAATTGAAGCGATATTATTGGTCGAGAACTAGATTAATCTATGATATTCACTATGGATTTTCGAAAAAATGACGAGACTGCTATCGGAATTTTGGAAGTAAATTTAAAGTGGATGTAAGTAGTTAAGTGTAATAGTGTTGTATTATAAATAAAGATATATTAATCATAAACTCTTAGTAGTGCACGATATAGCTGAGTTACTAGCGAATCGCATGAAACACGTAAATATAAGGTTTGTTTATCTTTATTCCTACTTGGATTGGAATAGACTATATATAATATATATACTGAATCAAGGCTTCTAGTTTAAATTCGCCGTACGTCTTAAACGAATTTCGCTCGAGGCGCCAAATTCGTTAAAAACTCGGCACAAACCCAACAGAACGTCCATTTAATTCGTAGACAACAATTCTAATGTTGCCAAAGAGTATTTACTATATGTATGTATGCCATGGAGTCACTACGTCTCTAAGGAAATTTAAGTGAGCCTTGAAATTACTCTTAGAGGGTTAATTATTGCTAGTAATTAATACTATTGCTAAGAATGTTTGGTTTAGATTTCCAAGTTCTGGCAAAAGTAAAAATGTTCCCTTCCCCTGTTACCATTGCGTTATAAACTACTTAAAAAAAACTAAAAGTTCCAAATATCACGATTCTATATTTAAATTTCATTTTTTATTTCACAGAATTTACATTCCGAATCGGTGGCAGCTCGACATTTAATTTAACGCAGCATGTGATGGTTTAACGTTTAAAAATACTAACTAATATTATAAATCTGAAAGTGAATTCCATTTAGTTTGTTATTGCGCAGTGGAAACCTTAAAAAAGGTACCCAGGCCCCTGGGAGTAAATCGGGTTATGTGAGATTCCTATTCCAGGAAACCACTGCGAAGGCCGTCCTTGACACTGATCGGAAAGGCACCCTGGCAGGGTGAGGTCTCGTCTAACCTCGACCAGGATTTGCCTCTCCGCGTTCTACGCGGTGTACATCGTAATTAACTCAACTGGTCATGAAATTTCCATACACATTGTCAGAGATTCAGAAAGGGGGTCAAAGGCTACCTAACCAGTGATTCAATATATACCTTTTTTTACTTTATTGATTAAATATTTCCCGCCCTTGTCGCTAAAAAATAATAATAGCCTGTAGCGATCTACTGAGGTTAGGTAATCTCGTACAGATACGTTTAGACATATATAAATGAGCAATGTATATAACCCATGATTTCGGGTTCAAACCCAGGCAAGCACCACTGAGTTTTCATGTGCTTAATTTGTGTTTATAATTCATCTCGTGCTCGGCGGTGAAGGAAAACATCGTGAGGAAACCTACATGTGTCTAATTTCAACGAAATTCTGCCACATGGGTATTCCACCAACCCGCATTGGAGCAGCGTGGTGGAATTTGCTCCATACCTTCTCCTCAACGGGAGAGGAGGCCTTAGCCCAGCAGTGGGAAATTTACAGGCTGATTATGTTATGTTATGTAGATTCTGTTTTATTATCTGTGTATCTATTTTAATTTTGTTTTGGTATACAACATGTATGAAATGAAATTAATCAAACGTCGCCGTACTCGTGCTGTGTGCGAGATGACACTAATATTTTTACATAATTTGTTTTGTGTTTTTATATTGCACTCTCTCAACCGTCATATTTTATGTAACAACATTTGTAAATAGTGTAAGCCGACTTTTATTTCATGTTTTAAATTATTATTTTTCAATTTATTTTTATATTTTTATTAACAATAAAAGATTATTGACTACCGGGAATTATATTTTGTGAATGGCAACAAAATGTGTGCGGGGAAGGAGGATACGGTAATTTGATTCATTCGGTTTTGAGCGTTTAAGGAAAAACAAAAGAAATGAAAAGTCAGGGGAAATTTAAAGAATATGATTGTGAACTATACGAAGTTTCATTTTGGAAATATTTTGTTAAGTTTACAATAGTATACTTGCACATCTATCTACAATTATAGATCGTTAAAAAATATGACAGTTCAACGGGCGGCCATGTTGGACGTGTAAGGGTGCGTTGAGTAAGTAAGTGTGTTCCAAATAATAAATTCGTGCAGGTCTACGGTAAACAAAATGGAAACTTATTCACAATAAATTATTAATAAGTGATAAACGATGTTATTATATTTATTGTTTAGTTTTATTCGTTTTATCCGAGCGAAGTCGGGTTTTTGTCTAGTAACATAATAATAACAGTTTAACTCAGTCGCAGGACAAACGGCTTTACGTGGCTGAAGGATGGGCGTGTTCACACTTCCAACTACCTTTTTTTTATAGTTTTATGAGGAAGAAATGCATTTACGCATGCCGCCCGTTCGGGGGACTGGATCGGGTATTTGGGACTCCCCGAGGCCTAGTGCCCCGTCCTACCCACTAAACCCTCCTCGAGTTTCCACCGCGCCGTATAATGGTGGGGCTACGGGAACGCTCGTGGCTTACCATCGCGGCCCCGCCAGCAGCAGTCGCCATAAGGCGACTGAATACATTGAATGCGCGCCATTCTCTCTGCCTCCGTTCCGTGATGTGACGAACTCCTCCGAGTCCGCCACCGGAGGCCGGGCGTCATGTGTTCATACAATGATTATCACTGATTCTATCAAAGTAAACAATGCTACTGTACTATAAAATATTACATTATGAGGCAACTGTGATTTCTACTTTATTGAAAACATCCCGAATATGTAGGGGACGACCAAAGAAACGATGGATTGTGTGAAAGATGGTATGGCTGGAAAGAATGTTACTTGTGAGATGACGTCAGACAGAGAAGTATGGGAGAAGAAGACATGCTGCGCCGACCCCAAATGAAATTGGGACAAGAGCAGGAGGATGATGACATTGAAAACATCCCGAAGGGACGATGATAATGTTTTCATAACATAATCTGATGGTAGGACTGCGTGCGAGTCTCAAGTATCTGGGTACCAGTTAGCTCCCAGGGTTGGTGGCGCATACATGATATTATGAGGGACTGTCAATATTTATTTTCTTTGGTATTATTGTCGTAATGAGATGGCCCAGTGGTTAGAACGCGTACATCTTAACCGATGATTTCGAGTTCAAACCCAGGCAAGCACCACTGAATTTTCATGTGCTTAATATGTGTTTATAATTCATCTCGTGCTCGGCAGTGAAGGAAAACATCGTGAGGAAACCTGCATATGTCTAATTTCAACGAGATTCTGCCACGTGTGATTTCACCAACCCGCATTGGAGCAGCGTGGTGGAATATGCTTCGAACCTTCTCCTCAAAGGGAAATTTTATTTATTTATTTATTTATTTATTGGAAAAGTTACACCATCAACTTATTAATAAGCACTTAAAATTAATATCTGACTCGGGTAACATACAAAGTGATACGTCTTTAAAGGTGTAAACAACATTAAAAAGGAGGAAAGGAGGCCTTTGGCCCAGCAGTGTGAAATTTACAGGCTGTTAATGACCGTAATTATAACTTGAGCGTACTATATGAAAATCAAAGTGACGTTCAATTTATTTTCGTAAATAAGGTCTGGCGAATATTTTGAAATTTTGTTCATAGTAGCAATTATGTTAATCCGTTGTTAAGGCTTATCACATACATAGCCGTTCACTTTAAATAGGCAGATTATTCTAAGCCAATCAAATACTAATGCTGGGTCGGTCATAAACTCAGAAATAGGTCAGATCACAATCGTGAAACGATAAAATTGTAATTCTAGATTAAATATCAGGGAAATTTTAAATAGAAGATTTCGGTTAAATTTTTTCGTAATACTTAAAATTTATATTTGAGTTTGGTCTTTTTTTTGTAACGCGGTGAGTCTGACCATGTTGGGAGTCCACGTGAGTGCTCCTATGGTAAGGACGAGAAAAAATCGTTGTTTTATTGGAGTATTTTCATTAGTAATATATTCTGACTCAACGTATGGTTTCTAATTTAGAAGAACATCAATAATCTTGCTAGTTTTATCGTTTATCATCAGAAAAGAAAACGTAAGTATCGCAGACGTTTGAAAAAAATGGCTTCGGCTTTTTTTCCTTCTGTTATATAGTTTTCAGTTGACGTTTAAAACAGTCTTAAAGATATCATACACTAGTATTTTCTCCACTGATAACAAGGGCGATGATTTTGTAAGTACTGAATTGCGTTCCACGCAGTCTTGACTTAAAATTATGTCTATGTTTTAATGTAATTGTTTTGTTGGCTTGATTATAAGGTGTGCAGAACCTGAGATCCTAAGTTAAAACACCGGGAGAGGCCAATAAGAATCATTCGGCTTAGTGTCAATAATTTTGTGCACACACTTGAGATTATGTTCTCCGGCAGTTGTTTTCCGTTGAAAATAGTCACATAGACACACATTAACAGCCTGTAATTTTCCCACTGCTGGGCTGAGCTCCTCTCCCTTTGAGTAGAAGGTTTTTGGAGCATATTCCACTTCGCTGCCCCAATGCGGGTTGATGGATACACATGTGGATGTGAAATTGGTCACCGTGTCTGAATTCGGGCATCACCATTTTGTCTGTATATTGTAAATCGATATATTATACGGTTTTGTATGACGTATTGTTTATTAATTATACGTAAGTATTCTAATACTCGTAACTCAATAAATAATACCGTAGGGTAATATCCTGATCTTTATTTTTTATATTGCCAGTTTGAAAAACTACTAAATCTCAAACATAAAATGTTACCAGAAGGTGCAGCGTGTTATGGAGAATGTTTTCAGTGTATCATATTATTAGATAAGTACTGCGCTTCGCAGTTTGACTCGCTTTAAATTCAGTCTATTGACATGACGAGCGTCGAACGAATTTCATGTTCACGTCGATAATATTACACTTAAACGTCACATTTTATACTTTTCAACACAGCTGATTAGTGTTGCATATCGATAGTCCACTATCGATAGTCTATCGATAGTATTTTCACGTGTCAATACTATCGATAATATCGACAGTATCGCCTTAATCAAAAGTATTGCTTACGATAGTATTGATCAAACGATAATATCGATAGTACTGTCGATGTCCCGAATAGTTTTCGAGGTCAACCATCGATAGTCAAACTATCGATAATTCCGCAAACACACAGCTGATAATCAAAAAGGGATTGACCGCGTTATTTGACACGATACTTGTAGGGATTCCGTAGGGCGTAGAGACTGTTACTACAAATAATGTATACGTTACGATATCGAGCTAATTTTTCTATCGTCAATATAGTCTATTATGTTCTTGAAACGGAGTATATATGTGGCTTGTTGTAAGAGGTCATGAATTACTGTGAGTTGAAATGAAAATGTTCGTAATTCTGGTTGGCTCTTTGAAAGTAATGAAGAAGAATGGGCATGAAATTTAGAAGTTTTACTCGATGGTACTGCCTTGTGCAAGTCTGTGAAGGTACTACCCAATCATAATATACCTACTACCTACCAGCGATATTTGATATTGTTGTGTTCCAGTTTGAAGTTTGAGCCCGTGTAACTACGGGCAAAAGTGGCATAATGTCTTAATTCCCAACAGTGGTGGCGCATTGGCGATGTTAGGAATGGTTAATATTTCATCTTTATTATCTATGCGTAGTGGCGGCCTACCATTATGGGTCTCATATGCCCGTACGTTAAATTATTGTTAACAAAAAAAAATGTATCTCTTTTTTATGATGTCGGTAGACGGACAAACAACTAAAAAATCACCACCACCCATAGACAATGGCACTGTAAGAAAAAATTACCATTTCGTATATCACCAATGCGCCACGAACCTTGGGAACTAAGATGTTTTGTCCCTTGTGCCTGTAGTTACACTGGCTCACTCACCCTTCAAACCGGAACATACTTACTTCAATATTCACAAACGAAGCAGGGTTGTTACGACTGAAACTGTATTACGCGAAGATACATCAGAATATAACTAATGTCCTCATGCTCAAAATCAAATCTTTTAATGGGTCTCTTATTTGCAAACTTATAGATATTACAAGTACTTATAAATATGTTAGACAGTCTCGTGAACAAGACATTCGTAGATAATGTCGAAATATCGAGCTCCACCATATAAAAATAACATAAACATTGTAAATATCCCGTTTTAAATACTTGTAGTAATATAAATATTTTATTAACAAAAACACTCGACAAATTTTGGAATCCCTCATCGGAAATTCCAACTATTATGATTCCGTAACTAGTGGAATACAATAACTTGGTTGTATTGTACATCAGAATCAAAAGCTTGAGCACGTAACCGATACATTAATTCAAGTCTCACATTAATGTAGAACAATAAGCTACCTCAAAAGACAAAACATGTGTGTCACGAAACGCCTGACAGAAGTGGTAACTAAAACTAATATAAGTTGAACTATTTAATATTGAAATTGTTTGAAGCTTAGGTTATTAATTTTATTTTATGTATATTAATATGATAATGTAATGAATTTTGTGTATGTACATTATTAGTGTCATTATTGCCTGTCTTCTGCCGTATGATAGAGAGGGAAGTCAGACAGACTGGAGCCGTAACGCGTTACGTAACGAAGCGTTTTACCCTACCATAAGAAGTTTATCACTTCAAAAACCTAAAACAAATTACTTATAAATATGTTATTAACAAAAACACTCGGCAAACACCAAAGAATTTGGTGTTTGGAATTTAGTTGAAAGTTGGAAGTTTGTTGATTTTATATAATTTTAACTAAGGACCTCTTGACGAGTATAGGCCTCCTCCATCTCACTCCACGTTTCCTGTCTCGAGCTAAGGCGACGAAATACGCTATCTCAAATTTGTGACGAGTGGAATATAATAACTGTTTGCATCCGACATCATAATCAAAAGCTTGAGCACGTAACCGATACATTAATTTAAGCCTTTTATTTATAATAGGAACTGTAGGACGATAAGCTAACGCAAAAAAAAAAATTGAGGGAGAAATGTCAACTACATCCAGTAGTAGAGAAATGATAGATGATTAATTAAATTTGATAAAGGCGATGTAACAAAACATCTCACTCGAAGAAAATTAAAAAAGGGAGCGTTGTAATTTTTCACGTAATCGTGATTTTTCTATTTTAATGATTGAAATCGATCGTCCCTATTATGAAGTTTAGAAGATTTATCGAATGAGTATTTAAAAATAGCGGTTTCATGGGAGAATTGGGAGACCTGGTTGGAATGATGTTGCTTAGTCTATATTTTATGTATTCAATACAAACAAAATAATATAAATTAACAATGTTCGAGAATGATTAAATTATAAGAAACAAAATTTTTATAAAATTTTTTACAATAATAAGTTGCCGATGTTCTTGGGCGCTGGTAGTCGCTTTCCATCAAGTGACCCTGTTGCTCGTTACCCAATTATAAAAAAGCTCGTTAGTCTTATATAAAAGAAAGAGACAGAGAGAAAGAGAAAGGGAGGGAAATATCGCCTGCCGGCCGTAACGCTTTTGTCATATGTGATGATATCTGCCAGTACATACTTCGGAACGCCGCATAAAAGAACATACATCCAAAAAAATAGATTCATTACCAAAACTACGTAGGTAAGTGGGACATTAAAGTTTAGAGTTCAGGGAGAGTTCAAATGCAGACCAATTTCTTAACGTGTGGCCTGAAGCACATACATTTCCAACTTGCAGAAGCCGGGTGGGTACCGATAATTATTTATCGAAAATAAAACCCAGTGAAATTTTATTGGTTCAACCTGGAGGTTTGGAGTCAGGACTTTATAGGTATTTACATATGGGTTCAGAACAAATCGACCTCCTGATGATACGTGCTCACCCATAGACATATTAATTTCCATACCATTCCTTACATCGCCAATGTGCCACCAACCTTGGGAGCTATGTTATGTCCCTTGTGTCTGTAGTTGCACTTCCCTCATCCTTTAAGCCGGAACACAGCAATACTAAGCATCGCTGATAAGCGGTAGCATATCCAATGTACCTACCCAAATGAACTTGAGCAAAACCAACAAGTAAATAAATCAGCTGCGATCTAAGCTCATGAAAAATATTCGTAGACTATACGGATTCTGCGTCTCGTTCCAACTGCTTTTATACGTTCGTCTCTCAAATCACTGTTTTTACTTAAGTTTTTTTTTCTTAATTTTTAAGACAAATTTCTATTCCCTCCCCTCACTCGCAAATAAACGTCATTATTGTACTATAAGAGACTTTCGTATCACTTTACGTTGGTTCGTTATCCATGCAATGTTTGTGTCGTAACAGATGTTACATTGGACGTAATTGACAACTTGAGAAGTATATCTTAATGAAATTATTTATATTGGTATTCCTTTGCCAGCCTATACGAGCTCATTCACGCTCCAAACCGAAACGTGGCAATACAAAATATTAATGTTAAGCAGTAAATTCCGCGCGCTATGAGGATGGGACGGAACTTTGTCGAAGAATGTCGAAAATGTCATTTCTCGAGCGAAGGAGCGTTAGCAAAGTAATTTTGATCAATGATTATCTTTGACAAAGCCAAAATGGTGATAAGATTTTAGCAAATGTCTTCGTGGACTCTGTAAGTGTTTGTACGTAAGTCACGTATCTAAAATGCGGGAACATAATTTTAAAAGTAATATCAACAATATTAGTTTATCGAAGAAGGATCAGCTTAAAGATGTTATGTCAACACCCTGGACTTCAAAGAACGAAACATAAAGACGATGAAGTAATTAAGAAACAAAAGAACATTTGCAGGTTTGTACTTACACCCACCACTAACCTACGGCTGCCTATAAAACAGCAAACACTTGAAAAACCAGAAGATTCACTCCCTAAACAGACAGCAGAGTAGTTTTTGTGTAAGAATATTTAGTCTCGTATGAACACCTTTCAAAACTGTTAAACTTTAACTCTCGTTCTACTTATTATCGTGATTTATTTGTCAAATTAACTTTTTTGTCCCATTTGCTGTCGAAACACTTGGCCCTTGGAGTAATGGTGCAAAAAACTTCATCAAACACCTCGCCTTATTGCCTCCACTGGTGGTGGTGGCTGGTTCATTTTTAGCCCAGAGGATCGGATTACGATTCAACGGGGAAATGCTGCTAGCATTCTTGCCACCATTCCACGCGGTCAAAATTTGTACAGTAACTATTTTTTGTTCATATTTGTATATATTTAAGCACTTAATGTTATCAATTCTTATGTTAATAAACTTTTTAATCACAAGGCATAAACAAATTTCATATACATAATAATTATGAACATTAAGACCATCATGAACGCCCTTGATGTTAGCAAATATAATAATAATAATAAAATAATCGTACTGCCATAAATCTATAAAGTAATGCAGTAAGAAATCACGAGCAATAATTCCACACTTATAAGAAACGTGTCGAGCATGGACGCGAGTTTGCCGACGCTACGCCAACCGCGGACCACGTTTGTCTTAGTTCCAAAAGTTAGCATCCTGTTCTGATCGCGCGCAAATTATACCAATAGTCCCTACCGTCAGTAGCTTTTCAAAGCGATTGCCTCAACAATATCAAAATTCTTTTCAGTCCCGGAATTATTTGATCTCTTCGAAGAGAAAGTTGATTTGAGAATTCGAAATAAATGTAAAAACTTAGTCCATGTGCTTCTAATGTATCATACATACATTAGCAGCCTGTAAATTTCCCACTGCTGGGCTAAAGGCCTCCTCTCCCTTTGAGGAGAAGGTTTGGAGCATATTCCATCACGCTGCTCCAATGCGGGTTGGTGGAATACACATGTGGCAGAATTTCGTTGAAATTAGACACATGCAGGTTTCCTCACGAAAACATCGTGAGGAACCTTCACCGCCGAGCACGAGATGAATTATAAACGTTAATTAAGCACATGAAAATTCAGTGGTGCCTGCTTGGGTTTGAACCCGAAATCACCAGTTAAGATGCACACGTAACCACTGGGCCATCTGGGCTTCTAAAGTACATCGGAGTCCAATTTTCTAAAATTTCTTACCAAGTAAAAACTTTTCATTAAATTCGTAATTCTTTCGTTCAATGAATATGAAATTAGTCATATTGTCATTTTACGCGTTCAGTCGACTGTGACGACGTCAAAAGTTTTAACCAGAGATTTCGTTGAAAAAACGTGAAATGATAGAATTTTAACGTAATGAATTTACCACGAACGTTTGACAGACAAATGTTTAAACTTTTGTTAAATTTGAAGCATCACTAAAGCGAGTGGCTTTATTATTATTAATGTTGGATAATATACATACATATATACCTACGTACGTATCTTATATACTAATAGCGTAAGACCATTGTTGTCCCAGCGATTATGGGACGATAGCTAAGAAATCAAAATCAAAATATACTTTATTCAAGAAGGCTTTTACAAGCACTTTTGAATCGTCAATTAACAAACTGTATTGACTGCTATACATTACATTTTCGAAATAGTCATATTTGTAAGAAATAACTAACGTATTTATTAAAAGGCTAGTGACGACAGTCGATATTAAAAGTAGAAAGCTAGAGACGTGCTCTTCATGATAGAAATAGCTTATATACTATAGCCATAAGATTGTACAACCAATCAGATTCCTACGAATTTACGAAAATTACCGCACCGATTATTTTAAATTATACTTAAGGCTATAAGCAAATTATTTGCAATTATAAATATCTACCAAAAGGGCTCCAAATTCATGGGTGTCCAAGGGCCCCAGCATAGCTTGAGACGGCTCTGGATACCACAGACAGATACACAGACACATTAAACTTATAACCAATCTCTTTTTGCGCAATCACAAACGCACGCAAATTTTGACCAATCTCTTATGTACAATACTAATAATATATTTTTTTACAAACGGAACTCATTTGTTTTGATAACAAATGAGTGCTTAGCTAAATACTTGAATAGAACGACATACAGATTACATATAAATATATAATTATAAACTACTTTAATTTTTCACGCTCACTAACAACTCTCGCGAGCGTTTTGAGGTTGGTTGAGAATGCAGTTTAAGTCCACCTTTTGTGCAATTGGAGCGTGTAGTGCAGAAATATTCCAGCCCACAGACTACCAACACTAAAATAAAAAAAAATAAAAAGTTATTAAGATTAATAATAAATACATTTTTATACCAAAGGTAAATCTGTTTACATTATGAAATAGCTTAATAATAATATGCATAGGATTATAATTATAAGGTGATCACGATGATGAAAAACTTTTATTAGTGGTTTGTAAATAAAAACATATTAAATACTCCGAGAAAATAAATTATAAATAAAATTCGAGCCCTTAAAATAGATCCGTGTATTTTTTCTGTAAATTTAAATGGGACCAAACGAGGAGTAAACCACGCAAAGAAGTATTTACCAAATCGGTTCATAAATGACGTAGTTCTGAGAAAAGGAACATTGAAAATAAAAAATTAATGCCTCCATTTTTGCAATCGATCAAAAATAGCTTTCAGAGATGCGGAATAGTTGTAAATTTAATGCAGTGTCAGTCTTCGATCTTCCCTTTACGATTAAACGAATAATATTCAAGGATCGCCTTCAAAAGAACGTCCATTAGAAATAGAAATAATATTTTAAAGTTATTGATGAAAAAAATAATTAATAAAGTTTTAAATTTTTAATCTAGGCTAATGCTATGGCAGACGAAAAGTAAAAAACGATCAAGAATATTCGTTCCATCTACAAATTGTATAAAGATTTACCTTTTTGATACTCGAAGTATCTTAGATTAGTGATTAAATTTTAATCTTACATTAGTCTATTAAAAGTACAATCAATTAAAATCATTTGTTCCTACTATGAATCTTATTTTTTTTATTAGAGTTTAATCAGTGGTTGAAATTCGATGCATTCCCAAGGCGTACTATAAACCATGAACTCACTACTCTAATTTTTTTGTTGATAACAGGAAAGGTACTGAACTGTTTTGTTTATATAATATATAAGGCCGCAGATCTCGAGGTCCTAAATGAATTATATTTCAACGAAATTCTGCAAAAGTTTTATCTACAATCTCACATTGGGGCGTGGCAGAATAAGCTCAAAACCATCTCCTTAAAGAGAGAGGAGGCCTAAGCCCGACTGTGGCTATTGCGTAGAATACACGTTTCATAAATAAAATACTATAACTGCTCTAAAAAATAAACTAAAAATATAGGTATATTTACTTAGTAAAACAGAAGAAAAACTTTTCGTTTTGTTTTGTAATGGTAATTATTCTTTTCTTTTTTCTTTTTAAGTTTTTATTAATTTGAATATATATCTTAAAGTATTTGAAACGAGATATTTATCATGGTTTTTATTTTTATTATGTGGAGCTCGATATTTCGACATAATATTCCGTTTCAAATAATTATAGTAATAAAAATAACCATGTTAATTTAAAATCTTATATATCTTAAAGTATTGTATTTTTTATAATTTGTAATATATTTTGACCGGGCATCAGAGATTTACAAAAGTAATTTATATATCTGTAATGTTCGTATATTTGTAAAAGGAACACTTATTTTTTTATAAAAATGAAATCATAAAGTATATTAAGCATCTTAATGCACTCTGACCGCACCCTATGCTAACAAATAATTTATAATTGTGTTTGCGAGTGACAACCTTATAGCTAATACATTACTCGTAATTAAATGTATTTTTATAAACCCTACGTTATGAACGCGCAATGAAAATTTAATTTATTCGTTGCAACGAAAACAAGCAACTAATTGTCTCCGGGGATGCGTACGATACACTGCACAATGCAACTGTGTTATTGGAAAGTACCTATGTGTGTGTTCTAAAATAAATTCCCACGCTTACAAACTACGCTCTTAAAGCGAAGTCTATAAACGGAGAACGCGCCTATATTATTTTAATATTTATAATCGTTACAAATCTCAGCTTATTAAAAAACAAACGTCACTTGTTTGTTTTCGAACTCGCATTCGAATTCGAAAACTTCACGACGTCGTATTGGATGAAAATCGCACGTGTCCATCAAGTCCCGGACCTATAGCCCCGGATCCATATTCCGTGTATGAGTAAATATTGAATACGCCAGTATCAATTGGCTGTGTTTGTAATATCGATGAGTACAGCAAATATTTGGTCAAATTAAGACAAGGACACGCTACACGAGGACATTGTGACGCCCTAATGAACAATACTACCACTAAAACAATATTGAAGCTTGAGTCGTTTGCTTTCTATTCTAAGCAATCTCTCGAAATGACATTTTTTTTTTTTTTTAAACAAATGTCGAAAGCCTCTATTCCAGCGTCATCGGACTTTAGGATTTTATTTTTTAAATTAAATTTCAAAACACACAATACACGTTCTATTTATTAAATCTATTAAAATACGTTAACAAACTATTCTTGTTAATCTGTTTCCATCATGAGTGACATCGGCGAAACATTTTAGGTATATCTAGTTAGCATTAGCATTAGCAGCCTGTAAATCTCCCACTGCTGGGCTAAAGGCCTCCTCTCCCTTTGAGGAGAAGGTTTGGAGCATATTCCACCACGCTGCTCCAATGTGGGTTAGTGGAATACACATGTGGCAGAATTTCGTTGAAATTAGACACATGCAGGTTTCCTCACGATGTTTTCCTTCACCGCCGAGCACGAGATGAATTATAAACACAAATTAAGCACATGAAAATTCAGTGGTGCTTGCCTGGGTTTGAACCCGAAATCATCGGTTAAGATGCACGCGTTCTAACCACTGGGCCATCTCGGCTCATATCTAGTTAACGCGTATAAAAAACCTGTGTTAAACAAAACTAAAAACTCCTAAAAGTTAATTAAATTCAACCTCTGTTTATAGTATATACCATTTTGTATATTATATTTGCAAAAGAAGTATCTTTATGGTTTTCGGTTTAGGCGGACGATTAAACAAGAGCCGAGATTAGAAAGATTAGAAGAGACAGATGGAGAGCCATTAAGCATTTTTAATGCACTTCAATTAAAAGATTATCGTTAATTGCACGTTGGAATTAAGACCCGCATTCGTCGTATATCAAGGCCAATGTGCTTTACCAACTGAAACCAACTTACCGGCCAATGTGCGCCCAATCCAAAACTTTTAAGTGGTAACATTTCTAAATCTATTTTAGTACCTAAAGATATATTTTATTTGCTTAAGAATTGATAACATTAAGTGCTTAAATGTATACAAATATGAATTAAAAACAGTTACTGTATAAATCTTGACCGCGATAAATCTTTTCAAATGCTTTCGTGAATAATTCCGTGCCATGTGGTGAATGTAAAAAATATGCGTTTTAGTCGTGCTTTCTCACTGCAAAGACGTGTTCAAATCTCAACGATCAATTAATAAATATAATAACAAACAAACTGCGGATAAAACACACAAATAATTCGTCAAAATATGTTGGTCCAGCCGCTTAAGAGTTTTGTGAATTGTACCATAAGTTCGTAAAGATAAGATCTGCACTAATATTATAAATGAGAAAGTATCTCTGTTTGTTTATCTGTTTTTCATTCCCGGCTAAACATCGATTTTGTTGTAATTTAGTACGAAGCAAGCTTGAACCAATGGGACGGACATAGTCTACTATTTTCAAATTTTGAGAGGGATTTTTGAAATATAGTACGTAAATTATTGAAGCATTTTTTTTAATAAATAAATTCTAAGCGAGCGAAACCGCCGGTTTATTTTAAAGCGTAGGTATAATGGACGGGATGGATGAGAACTATAAACTTAAACATAAATAAATATTATTATGATGTTTTTACAAATGGAAAGAAAACCATTCTTGCATTTTGTTGCCAGTATTTATTTAAAATGTCTGAACATTTTTTATTTAAGTATACTTAGACTAAATATACATATCTAGACAGAGTTTGCACAACAAAAGTACTAAAACATACGAGCGAACTTTGTTATCTCGGTCTGCGTGACGGATTACAAAACTAATGACTTCTTAGTTGACACCTTGGGAATCAGATGATCGCCTCCAGGCTGTTTCAAATAACGATAAAATTTTAAAAAATGACAATTTTAAAATAAAGTCCCGCTGAGTTTCTTTCGCCGGTTCTTCTCAGGTCCGAGATGTTCATTTCCGAACCGGTGATATCTGACTATCAATAAACAAGTGTAACACTTCTGTATTGACTAAAGATTTTTTACTTTGACTTTATATGACTTCGAGACACGCTACTCTCGTCAAACGTCATACTATTTTATTAGTGTGCATGTACTGGCCACTAATGGCCAACGGTTGGCCACTATTTTTTCGACCCGTTCTCAGATTTGGTAGACATATAAATGATTAAAGCAAGTAGCCTCTTGCGAGCACTCTTAAATCGTTATTTTTACAAGATTGACATTAAGAAAGCATCCGTCGTTTCGCAATGTAGATTCTACTGAGAATTCTAGGTTTCTTGTTTATAGGACGTTCAATAAGTAATCTTCACCCCTTCTTTCAAATACAGAATTTCAGAGGTGAAATGTGTTCGCCAGTCCAGGGCCGGATTTAAAGCTCGGACGCTCAGAATAATGACGAAAAAATATATTTTATTAATATATTTATAATGATAATGTTTGGGCACTTTTTCTCTTTGATAGAACGAACCAGGCACAATTTAAAGTATTTAGCGTGGGTTCACACACACCGCCCACATACAAAAACATTCATCAATATTTGTCCAGCCACATAGTGGACAGGAGTGCTGAACTCCTATATTCTATAAAAACGCTTAAATAGTTTAAATGAGTTCTATTGATCGCTCAAGAAAGATCTAGAATAGAAATCCAATAAACAACATGTAGTTCGATAAAGTCAACAACCGTTAGACATGCAAACTAAAATAGGTTATATCGTTTAAAAAAAGTCGTGTTTTGATTGTTCTATTTATTTTCAAGAATGTTCTCAATGGTTAATAAAAGCCAAATAAAATAGCGCGTTCTGTTGGAGTAGTCACTGTACTTTCGGACATAACATTGAATTCAAGAATCAAGCAAAGACTCTCGGCCTCGTATTTTCTGTTCACTGTAAAATAAATCACTGTTTCACTAACGGTATTTTATTACGCATGAGGTCATAAAAATATACATATATAAACATTGTAAAGGCCCCAGAGGTAGAGGTCTTGTCCTCACCCAAATCCGTCCCTGCGCCCGACAGAATTCTATCACTAAACATAGATACAAGTATATCGTACCCCAAGTTGAACTTCAGCTCTGTTCAATCAAATTACAAACCGAATGACTAAACAAATAAGTTAGTTTCGTGTAATTTGCAGGACTAAGGGGACCTGCGTCTGACTTTGTATGGCCTGACACGAACTTCCCTGATTATTTTATCATAATGCCGGTACTACACGCGTGTACTCGCGTTAATTTCTGTGAACTACATAGCTGTTACAGTTATTCAACAGCAAGTTTTAGATCGGAGACAATTGAAATACATCGTCGTGATTAAAATTGTTTGTCTTTATTGCTACGGCTTAGTATTTTTGCTGATAAATACATTTCTGAGTTTTCTTTTTTTATTTATTTACCGACGCAAAAGTAGTATTTATCTGTGTGTCTGTGTATAATCGTCAATGAATCAATTTTGATTTATTTTTGTTTGAAAGGTGACCTCACCGAGAGTGTTCATAGCTACGATTAAAGGAAAAAATTTCAGCTATTTGAAGATCAGTAGCGTTTTTTGTCTGGCATGGTATGTGTAGTGTAAACAGATCTATAATAACATATTCATTAGTATTAGATTTATATCTTATATAAATATATATTATCTGTGTATTTATGCATTTGTCATCTCGAGTGACAGATGTCGCGAAAGCGCGGGAAAAAACGATATATTAAATGGGCGCGCGGAGACGGTTTGTGTGCACAGCGAGCTGATAAATAAATATAATGCTTATTTTATTTAAATGGTAACTCGACCTTACATGTGAACATTACAGTCCGATTGATTAAAAATTTAGTCTCATGTGACTTTATTGATCTGAATAATATGGTAACCCAGGTTGCAACGTCACCGAGAATCAGCGGGACATCCAACCCGTTAGAAATTGACATAATAATTGGCAAATAGATGCATAAAAGCTTATAACTTTTAACTTTGCCGTTTCATAAATTCAAATCAGTTGTAAAAAATAAATTGGTAAAGAAGACATATTATTCAATACAAGATTATGTATACAGATGATAAAAAAGTTTAGAGTTAAATGCTCGTTGACTTCCAGGCAGGAGACATAACATACATATATAATTGTATTTAACTAACATGACTGTATTTTTAGATGTTGAAAAAGAGTAACTACTGAGTTTCTTGCCGGTTCTTCTCGGTAGAATCTACATTCCGAACCGATGGTAGCTTCACTTAATATAGTTTGTTAAATGACGATTCAAAAGTGCTTGTAAAAGCCTACTTGAATAAAGTATATTTTGATTTTGATTTTGATTATGAGTTCCTAAGTTATTCGTCCGATTATGATGTAATCCACCGGTCGGTACCACTTATTTTGACATTACATCTTAGTTCCGTAGATTGGTGGCACATTGGTAACGTAGGATAAGTTTAATATTTCTAATATGTCCACGAGTGGTGATGACCACTTAACATCAAGTGGCCTATTTGCTTATTCGCCTAACTATATAAAAAAACCTGTGCAAAAATAAATCACTGAGAGTGTGCCACTGTTCGTCACAGCAGAGGTTTTTAAAAGCAATTGTGCGAATTTTTAAGTCCACGAAGAAATAGAATTCGAAAAAAAGAAAACATAAACAGGAACGTACGTTCGAAATTTGATTTGCTCTGAAACTGCCAAGCTGCGATCAGCATTCAGAGTCCAAGTGAGTTGAGCATTTAAATAAGTTTTCAAATAAATTAATATCCTCGTTCGCTACAAAACGAATTTCCTTCCAATAATTCAATAAAAACTTTACCGATATAAATTGGGGTGATTTTTTATTCGTTTGAGGAAAAGTACTTCATTTTTTTTTGTATTTATACTATTAAAAGATATATTTTTATGTCACTACTAGTAAGTACTACTAAGTGTATTAACGACAGAATCTTATATATTAATAGTGAAATTGGTTGAGAAGAAATAATATTTGATACTAAATGGCAAACAGTGATGGTCTGATGATGTAAACAGTGGTTACAAGTCGTGTATCTTAGGCGTTGATTCTGAATGCAAGCCCGGGGCAAGCACCACTGAATTCATATGCTTAATTTGTAATTATAATCTATCTAGTATTCAGTGGTGAAGGAAAACATCAGAATTTGCCTCTAGTATCCAACAACCGGCATTGGAGCAGCGTGGTGGAGTAACTTCCAAAATTCCTCAAAAGGGAGAGGAGACCTTTGCCAAGCAGTGTGACATTAACAGACAGTTATTTTAAAGGCGTATACTTTTCTCTCTTATAATTTAAGGCCGTGTTTCGTTGATTTGATAACGACAATATTTTTTACCAAATAATAAATCGAAAGTGAACTAAAGTGTTAAAACTTCTTCGGTGAATCGTAGTTTTTGTTACAACCAACAAACGAAATTAAAATACTCTATAAAAAACTAACAATTGATGTAATTAAAATATCTATGATAGTTATTTATGACAACATACCCGGAGCTACTTGAAGTAGCTTTAAAGCTCTTCAGTTACGGACGAACCGTTTATAAGAAAAGACAACATCAAATTCTGAAGCGACTTCTTTTTGCTGACACTTTAAAAAATACAAACGTAAATTCCCGCAAACGTCAAAAGAGCTCTCGTGTCGAGGGGAATTGTAACATGGCACTGCTGCACTTCAACTTGTTAGTTAAACTTGTAAGGGCACTGACACACGATGCACTTCCTGTAGTACATTTAATCAAAACGCTTCTGTTGCCAAATTTAAAAAATATATTAAAATAACGTTTTTTGTGCAAAAGGCTATTTTATAAATAATTAGGGTTTATTAGAGTTCATGGAACACCTTGGAAATGAAACGATCGCGTCTTGGCAATTTCTTTGATATATTGAATACTAGTTGTCGTCTGAAGCTTTGCATGAGTTTTAGAAACTCCACCACCCATGGACAGGTGGAAGGCTCTGGAAACAAACTGGCCTTGTCAACAACGGAAGGCTTGCAGGTGCATTGCCGACCTTTAAAAAACGAGTAGGTTATTTTCTTGAATGTTCCCAAATCAAATCAGTTCGGAAAAACCACCGACGAAAGCTCCTCAGGTTCCTCAGAGAGGTTGTGCGAGGAAGTGATATACGTCCTACTGCTAAGCCAAAGCCTCCTCTGCCTCTGAGGAAAACATTTGAGCTTATTTCACTATACTTCTCCAATGTAAGTTGGATCATTATTAGTTTTCGTTTGGGTTTGAATCTGTAATCTTGGTTAATATTGAGGCTAACATTCTAATCCTTTGGTCTTTTCCGTTTAGTTGTGCTTGTTAAAATTACAGAAGCTAGACACAGAATTTATTGTATGTTTGACTTTGAATTATCTTCTGTATTTATTTGGTTTATTTATTACGTCGTAATGCCAATATTACAAAGATAAATCTGCTGCTTGGTCACAGAATATCTAATTAGTAAGTAACCTACACAGACTGGCTTGCACCAAGCCCTTTGACCTAATAAAAGAAGTTTGAAGAAGTCTGATTGTCTTATCTTAACTGGCTGAACTGAGTCGGAGAAAACCTCTATAAAAATCACAGTGATCCCTCATTGGCGATGCAACGATGAGGGATCTCAGAAGAAAGGTACCAACAGAAGCAATGAATTACTGCTCTTAAACGTGTTGAGAGCATGGTCAAGGAAAGGTAGGTGTGGGCTAAACTGACTCCAAAGCCGTAACAAAACGGGTGTAGGCATTACTAACGCTCCAGTGTGCTGGATCCGACTACGATTGAGTTGGAGTGAGATTTGAAACATGAGTTCTTTGAGCCGCCCCTCAATGGGATCTTTAGTATCGACGATCATGCTGACGGGGATATTAATATCTTACTTTACGATTGCTCTGTGCCAGCTACCACGAATGCCCAGCGGTTGAGTTGGGCACCTGTGTTACTACCATTGAAACATTGAATGGCCATTGCAAATGTTCCAGACCGCTCTCATAACGTGTAAGACAACCTCAACGCAAATCTTTGCGCACAAACAGCCTGCCTTAGCAAGCGCCTCGGGGGCTTGATTCATAAACTCGGGTTTTAAAGAGGTGGTCATCTTCTCGTGATGAACAAATACATACCATATTCATCTCAAAACACTACGCATCACTCAAAAATTTAATAGCTTTTCATCTGTTCATTTCGTCGTCCGTCGGAAATGCCGTGCAGCGCTGAAATACTACTGAGATAATTGCGGCCATTTCACGCGGACATCATTTGCGAAGTGTTAATTATTTGCAAATTTCGGTTTACATTCAGTATTGCTTATTGGAAATTTTGTCATTTACAATACGCCTATAAATGGGTGTATGCTTTTAAACTAGCTATCATTAGACTCTAGTGCGGAATTAATACTATTGTTATGTTAATGTTTTGTCATACCTAGTGTTGTACCTATGTGTTTTTCGCGACAAGTGATGTTTATTTCGTTATTATGTATGGATTTTTTTGGCGTTGGCGGACGATCATATGAGCCTTGATAG
Organism: Vanessa tameamea; assembly: GCF_037043105.1. Classification (NCBI taxonomy): domain Eukaryota; kingdom Metazoa; phylum Arthropoda; class Insecta; order Lepidoptera; family Nymphalidae; genus Vanessa; species Vanessa tameamea. The sequence continues at coordinate 2,654,189 of NC_087337.1, forward strand.
TAAGTGGTTATCACTGCCCATAGACAATGGCGTTGTAAGAAATATTAACCATTCCTTTAACATCGCCTATGTGCCACCAACTTTGGTAACCAAGATGTCCCTTGTGCCTTTAGTTACACTGAGTATTGCTGTTTAGCGGTAGAATGTTTGATGAATGGGTGGGACCGACCCAGTATTTGTTAAAATTTTCGTAGAAAATACGTAATTATATGTTCCCAGCGTATACTCATACAATGTTCTGTCCCCATACTCACCCATAGAGCAATAGAGTTAATATTATTACGGGCACTAAAGACCTTAACTAAGACATCTTTGGTCTTGTACCTGGTGTTGAGTTTATAGCGCTAGAAATTCTAGAAATGCATATGTATGCATTTCTAGGTATAAGTTGGAAATTAGACGTTCAATTATAGGTGATCTGTGATCATTCTTTCCTTTTAAATTTACTATCGTTTTGATTTTCATATTTCTCGTTTATTATTTTTGTTTGAATTGAATTTCCATTTTGTAGTACTGATATGACATATTTAAAATGAGTTTTAACGAGGAAATCCAGGGGTTGCCATTACAACCGGTAAGCCCGGACAAAGCCTTTGTCGTCCGGTCTCTCTTTAAAGTTCAGGCTTGTTTCAAAGGACTTGCCTGGTTCCAATAATTCAATTATTTTGTCTCGAAGCAACACTGGATTATAAAGAATTAAATTGTTTTCAAAGACAAAGCTTGTTCAGCATTATTCTTGTACACATGATGGTTGGAGAATCATAACAGAGAACATAGAGATTGTTGATAAAAAAACCCGCTCATTTTCTTTCATCGGTTCGCCTCGGGACAGGGTGTTATCTTTTCCGAACCGGTGGCAGTGTTTGGTTTGACAATCAATCAGTAAGTTTATTGCTTCGATGTTAAATAAATGAATTTGATTTGATTTAATTTGGAATACCAATAAATCTATTTTACTTGGTGGTAGGGCTTTGTGCAAACCCATCTGGGTAGGTACCATCTACTCATCAGATATTCCACCGTCAAATAACAGTACTTTGCATTGTTGTGTTCCGGTTAGAAGGGTGAGTGAGCCAGTGTAATCACAGGCACAAGGGATATAACATCTTAGTTCCCAAGATTGGTGGCGCATAGGTGATGTAAGGAATGGTTAATATTTCTTACAGCACCTTTGTCTATGAGCGGTGGTGACCACTTACCATTAGGTGGCCCATATGCTCGTCCGTCGACCAATGCCATAAATATATATATGTAGCCAACAATCGCCCCTGGACGCAACATGTATTACTTTGACTTTGACAATGCACAAGATCAGACACATTGCCCAAAAATAAAGCCAGTTCATACGGATAAAATTTGGCGGTTAAATTTGGCGGCGGCAGACGAACAGACTAACACGAGAATGATCCTACAAAGGACATTATTTTCATCGGATGCACGAATCCATAAAAGAAAATTAAGTTATTGTTAACTTTTGTCTTACACAAAGGAAAGTCGTAAAACTTTGTTTAGAATAAAATAATTTTCAAGAGAATCGTTTCAGTCTATATTTGCTAAGGGTTACGTAAATAAGACCGATGTTGATAAATCGTAGTTTATTAACTGTCCCTACGGTTGGATTAACCATGCCGGGTCCTAGGCAATGCTCATATCCCCGTAAGAGTGCCCTTTATTTCTTCTTCTTCCTTGAATATATTTTTTCCTACCATAACACAACTTTAGCAACGAGGCTATTTTCTTATAAATTTGAACATTTAATATTAATAACGGAATTTTAAAGCGTTATTGAAATTCAACTATTAGTTTATTTACTTTTAGTCTGCCAGTCTGCCAATCTTAAAACCTTATTTCCCTATGTTGAACCTGCCTTCGTATCAGGCCCTAGGGTAGTTACCTGTATTACCTTGGAGATAGACTGGCCAGAAGAATCTATGTCGAATGACAGTTGATTGATTAACGACTATATGCACTCAAAACGCGCATATAGCGAGACTTGTTACATTTTTTTATAAAGACAGTTGTTGGAAAAATACCTAACTTAAACACAATTCCACTCAGATAACAAATGTAACTTTGCCAGTCAGCGGGTTTTATTTGTCTAAAGTAACAGCTTGCAAAATTTCCCACTGCTGGGCTAAGGCATATTCTCCCTTTGAGAAGATGGTTCAGAGCTTACTCCACCCCGCTTCTCCAACAAGGGTTGGTGGATACACATATGGCACAACTTCATTGAAATTAGACATGTGTATCTTCTGTTATCCTTCACCATCGACCACGCACACTAATTAAGAGTATAAAAATCCTGTGTTACTTGCTAGGGTATGAACCCGTATTCATCGCTTAAGATGCACGCATTCTAGGCCCTTTGGCTCAGTTTTGTAAGTCTGCCCCTTCTAAATTGTTCTTTCAGCATCGATATCTTTATTCGAACTGGTTCGCGCAATTTCGAGCGCGTCAGAGAAGTTTTATGAATAAAATGAATATTTAATTGATATCATACTTATTCTCAGCACATCTGCCCTCGGTGTCGTACGACACAATCTGGTTCAAACCCAGGCAGGCACCACTGAATTTTCATGTGCTTAATTTGTGTTTATAATTCATCTGTGTTTATAAAACATCGTGAGGAAACCTACATGTGTCTAATTTCAACGAAATTCTGCCACATGTGTATTCCACCAACCCGCATTGGAGCAGCGTGGTGGAATATGCTCCAAACCTTCTCCTCAAAGGGAGAGGCCTTAGCCCAGCAGTGGGAAATTCACAGGCTGCTAATGTAATGATGTTATGTAAGTCGTCCATTTAGCGAATGTATTCGGTTGTATGACATTACAAATTATTACGTATGCGAAAGAAATAAAAAAATATTGATGATTTTGAAGGCGTACCTAATTCGGATGTGATGTCGTGTCGTACTATTGGCGATGTAAAGGTTATCCGCGCGCATCTGACAGCGACATTTAGAAATTGTCTTAGGACGACACTTTTTTGTATAAAGTGGAGGTAATCAGACATAGTCAGATGAGTCACGATTACACACAGAAATCTGTTGCTGATAAAAGTAGAAATACGAAATATTGTTGCGTTACTCGGTGTAGTGCTTACGGAGATTCGGTAATAAGTTTTCATTTGTTTCCAAAAGACAAAATTATGGATAAAAAATGGGACTCTGGTTAAGAATAGGCAAGGCGATTGACAGCATAATTATTGTCTCATCCAGCAAGGACCACTTAAATCTAATTTATACTTAATAAATACATTTTTCCGTGACGTAAATTCTATCGAAACTGTCAAATCTGTCGTTCTTAGACAGCTTCACAATTTTGGACACTTAAATTAATATATTTTTTTTAAATTAATATTGGACAACATCACATACATTACTCTGATCCCAATGTAAGTAGCTAATGCACTTGTGTTATGGAAAATCAGAAGTAACGACGGTACCACAAACACCCAGACCCAAGACAACATAGAAAACTAATGAACTTTTTCTATGTCGACTCGGCCGGGAATCGAACCCGAGACCTCGGAGTGGCGTACCCATGAAAACCGGTGTACACACTACTCGACCACGGAGGTCGTCATCGTCATCGACGGACACTTGAGGCGGTAGTTAGAAACTTTCTATCGCCTATAGCATTCTAATACTTTCATCTATGCCCATTTTAAATCTGGTAACACCCAAGCTGTGGAAATTCAACGTTTAGTAATAATAAAATGCATTAAGACGTAGTTTCACATCACATTGCACATTTGCACAGTTTTCTCTGTTGTTTTTTTTTACCTGTTTTACATTTCAGGTCGAGTGCGTCATGCTTCCATTTTTTAATTAGCGTGAACTTTATTTAGGTTAGGTTTTAAAATGTAACCAAAATGAGTATGGCGCTAATTAAAAAAGTGCAGTACGGGCCAGTCACGTACGCGATAGCTGTGAAACGTTTTCGCCGTCAGACGTTACACACGCTGCACGGTGCTCTTAAATGATCATAGGTTACTTATTTGGAAGTCAGTCTGGACTTTATAAAAAAAAAAATATTTTGCGGCAGAATATCTGATGAGTGGGTGCTACCTGTCCAGACGGGCTTGCACAAAGCCCTACCACCACGACGTCATGTCAAAGATGAACACCAATGTGATTTTGTTTTACATTTGTTTTTTTTATTGTAGAAGTGATAAGGTATCGTCTTGTTGAGCCTAATTTTTCCAAAGTGTCATTCGAATGAATGATATTTATTTGCAATGAATTATCGGTCGAATAGCGGATTTTGGACCAATGGGCGACCTGTAGTGATATTAAAAATGCGTAAGTGACTCTGTCCGACTGACTGTTGCTCTACCACGGCCAAACCGCCGAATCGAATTAGATTAAATTTGGTATTAAGCAAGTTGGAACCTAACCTAACTACCTACCCCTAAAACGCGTGCAAAACCGCGGGCGACAACTCGTTGGAAGTAAACGTCGATATCGTCCAAACAAAAAGATTTTCTTTTCTTAACAATTTTAGACTTTATGATTTTAAGTTTACTTTTTATCCCAGCAATGTTAGTTTTAAAAATAAAACTATCGACGTCCTAATGATATTTCCATTCTTCTTATTAGCTTCTTCATTCTCGTTTTCTTCTCAATTAAAGCGTTAAATATTATCTATCATCATGTCTGTAGATACCACTGTTACTCCAGGTCTGAAAATAGCCCAAGGGAATTAAACAGAACGGGGCATTTGGACATGAGAAGTCGAATGTTTATACTAACAACAGATATCTAATTCCCGTAACACGTTCAACGATAATACAAAATATTTCCAATATGATTATTTAAAATAACCCAACGGACTTGAACAGGATAAGGGATTTGCACATGCGAAGTCAAATGTTTACATTAACAGCAGATATCAAAATCGCGTAACACGTTTAATGACAAAACAAAATATTTCCGATATGATTATTTAGTTTGTTCCAAACAAGTAACGACCCACGCCGTCTATTCATTCAACCATATTGAAGCATAAATTAAAGTCTTCATGAATTCCAAAGCCTATAATTTACATATTGACGAATTATATCGTTTATAAACGTACAAATTTGGATCTTATTATTTGAAGATAAAGGTGGTTTTCGAATGAATTTTATAACAGCCTAAAGTCAGGTTGTTCCATTATGCAAGCTTTTTGTTTGTGAAACATCCCTTTGTCTGTCTGTTTCGGTATATAATGTCTAGATTTGTGTGTTTGAAACGAAAAAATCTAGATCATTCCTTTTAGGCCTCTACACGGAACGAGTATTGTTGCGCATAAATTTTGAGTTTGTCACCGTGAAATGTGCGGAAGCTGTGATCCTATTTATTAATATAACTCATCGGTACAGAATTATGTTACTTATATTTGACCAAGAAAGAAGTACTTAGTTTCATAAGTATAAGTTAAATTAAATAATACATGTTTTTCTTAACGCTCTTGGCAGAGCGGCATTACGATATGTCTCTGTAGCGCGTCCCACATTTACGATTTTGAAAGAAAAAGTGACAATGCCAGAAAACAAACCGTTTCAACGTCTTCCTAAAAATGTCGTGCCTAAACATTATGAACTACATTTGGTACCAAATCTTGAAAAATTTACACTTACAGGAAAGACTTGGGTGAAATTATCGGTCAGTGGAAATTTCATCACACCACATTCTGTCGTTATTGGAAACATCTTATTTCCGTGTAGGTACAAGATGTAATGCTATAATGGCGTGTATATTTTCAGATTGTAAGTTCTACCAAAGAAATAGTGCTAAGAAGTTTAGATTTGGTATTAACGAATGTCAAACTGCAATACGATGAAGATGATTCAATTAATACTCTTAATTCGGTAGAAGTACAATTAGAAACTGCAGTTGTAATATTTGAAAAAACTCTACCCGTCGGCGACGCTGTATTGCATTGTGAATTAACTGGTGAAATTAACGATAAAATGAAAGGTCTTTACCGTAGCAAGTACCTTACTCCAGGTGGTGAAGAGCGCTATGCTGCCGTCACACAATTTGAGGCAACTGATGCCCGTCGATGTTTTCCGATTTGGGATGAACCTGCTATTAAAGTTACTTTTGATATAACATTAGAAGTTCCGGCCGACCGGGTTGCTCTATCAAATATGCCTGTTAAGGACGAAATAATTATATGTGGTCGTCATGAACTAGAGAATTATGTTACGCTATTTAACGTGTGGCATCTAAAGCTTTAAATTTAATTCACTTACCTTAGTACCTTGACGATTCAAAAAAAATTTTATGAGCCTATTTGAATCAAGAATATTTGGATTATAATTGATTTTAATCCTCGCAGCTCGTATTCTAGTACACGTAGGTAATGGTCCGCTTACCACAGATATAATTTCGTCAGTCCATCGCCAAGGTGTCCGACCGCAAGGTCTAATACCTTCAACTTTGCCTCGAACAAGGCGTTCTACGGGCTCAGCGTTTTTTGAGACGATGCCGAAGAAATTTAAATAATACTTTTGAGTCTAAAAGCTTTACTATCCGTTTCGAATAAAGATTCTACTGAGAAAAACCAGCAAGAATTTTGTAAGTTACCCTTTTCAAAATTAAGCACTACCGTCTTTACCATGGGGCACATGGGGCACGTGCCCAGAGCCCCCATCCTGAGAGGGCCCCAAAGAACCAACAATTTACCAAATTAAACCAAAAAATATATAGCAAAAGGGCCCCAAATTTATGGGTGTCCAAGGGCCCCAGCACAGCTTGAGACGGCTTTGAAATTAGATATTAAATATAAGTGTATAAACTACGTATACATAATTCACAGTTTATCCAAGCCTTCACCCTGTCTGCTGTAAATCAGGACACACTTATACTCTGTTCCAATGGGAATAGGAAAGAACCAAAACAAACCGTACTTTTCAATATCACGAGTGTTTTGTTGAGAAGTCCGCTTTATGATTTACTACAAATAGTTCTTGATTAATATATCTTCATTTTTAATACGACAATATTTCACTTAACTACGTAAATCCACTTTAATTTGACTTCCAAAGTAACGAAAATATTTTTGCCGTCATTCAAAACGCCATTTTTCGATGAACGAACAATTAAAATGGAGGCCCCACTAAGGATGTTCGCTAAACGAATGGAGAATGAATAAATTTATACAGATAAAGAAATATTATTTTAGTTTTAACATAGTTTAGATTTTTTTTTTAAATATATAATTATTTAATTGGTTATAATATGGATTATAATATAATATAGAAATATAATATAGAAAGTTACATATTGTTCGATAAAAATGTTATTGTTTTATATAGTAAGGTATACAATTTAAAAGAATTAATTCATTTTATAGAAATAAAAAATCTTAAAATATAGATCAGTTTTATGCAAAGCAACACTTATTTTATAGTTTTGAAAATAATACAAAAGTAAGATATTATTCGGAATGAACAAAAGTTTTTTTCTTACGACCTGGCTTTGTTTAAGCAAACTGTAATTGTAACCGATTTTGTATTTACGACCTTTTGCTTTTGCCTACTGACTTTTGATTTGCCATCAACACGGCCTACGCTGATTGAACGTTACTTTTTGCGGTTTGAAGATTAAGACTAAGATGTTATTTTTAATTAAATTTTTTTTTTTTCATAATATTTAATGCTAAGAAATGTATTTCAAGGTCAAAGTCGTTTTAGATATAAGATAAAATAAGAGTTTCTTTGAAAGATATATAAAATTTTATTTGTTCATAACCTTAGTATTATACAATACGTCATATGTCTTGAAAATGCCGCTTCATTATTGAAACATACAATGTTTCTTTTTATTAATGATGGAATAAAAATCTATTCATATAAATTAAATTGTGAGTGTGTTTCTATGACTTATCACTAAAATAACTACCTCTTTATAAGTTATAAGGCTATTTGCGAAAAACCACGATCCAAATCAAAACTAACCTAATTTTTATTTAAGCCTAAAAATGATGCTATCTAAAAATTTGAATATGTACCTTTCTTGCAATTTATATAAAATTTATTTAAAAAATTACGTAGAACCAATAAAATTATATCGTTCTCTAGCATTCTTTAACCATTCACTCAACAATTTTCTCCTCACTAGTCTTAACTAAAATGTCATGTCAATTCAAGGTCAAAGTTGTTTATTTATCATTTCTCCCATTCCCATTGGAATAGAGTGTAGAATATAATATTATCATATTAGTAACTTCGCATCGCAATATCAAACGCATTGAATTTATTAACGTGACAACAAAAAACTCAAATTTACCTCATAATAAACACTCAGTGACATCGGTGATTTAAAAAAAAACGTGGTTACTAGTAGTAAAGTGGTGGTAGAGCTTTGTGCAAGGCCGTCGAGGTAGGTACGCACTTATGAGATATTCTACCGGCAAACAGCAGTACTGAGTATCGTTGTGTTCTGGTTTGAAGAATGAATGACCCAGTGTAACTACAGGCTCAAGAGATATAACACCTTGGTTATCAAGGTTGGTGGCGCATTGGCGATGTAAGCAATGGTTAATATGGGTTCTTACAGTGCCATTGTCTATTGGCATTGGTGACCATTTACCATCAGGTGGCCCAATTACTCGTCCAACAACAAATATCACTAAAAAAATGTTTGGAGTGTGTTTAAAAAAAACAAAGGTAGAAAGAATAAAATTATGACAAAACTTTTCTTCTCTTATTTTGAATAAAAAATGCCGAAAGTGTTTCTTGATCGTTTCGATGTTATAGCGTCCCTTCCGTTTCCGGTGCGATTTTTGGTTCATCAGTCATCGTACTGGGGTATCGTTTGTACTTGTGACTGATTGTAAATATGACAATAAACAGAAAAAAGTCATATGAAAATATTTCGACCGAGACAATATTAAATCCCAGCAAGAATTTCCAAATAAATTCAAGCGTTCAATCGCTTTAAGCTTCTTTTATTTAACCAAATTTGATATATTATGAGGAAATTCTCAAATATTGCCAAGTATTCATTTGTTTTGAATACTCAGCAAAAGTGCTAATGTGAGCCGAGTTATTAAGTATGTCTAATCTTTTATTTTATTTATTTAAAATACTTTATTGCACAACACAGGAATACATAATATAAACACAAAATCTTTGATTTTTATAACCGTTCATAAAGCGTTTATTTATGATTTGGTCAATTGTGTCATGGTCGTTAGGCTTGACTTAACCAAGTATTTTGTTCGCGTTCCTCAATCAATAAATAACTTTATAATATTAGTATTTAGACGATTCCCGTTCGCCAAACCCGGTGTAATTAAATTTAAGTAAATATTTATTTTCACTAAACTCACTTTACTGGGATTGGGTGGGTTTGCGTGGATCGAACGATATAATTATAATTTGAAACATGCGCTTCATACCTTGCCAATCCTTGTTCCTTAAGAATTTCTCTTTTTTTAATATATATTTTTTAAAGTTGGCGGCCGGCAAAATGGGCCCCTGATGGTAAGTGGTGATCACTGATCACAAAACATTATAAAAATAAAGATAAAGATAAATATATATATATATAAATATATTGGCCAACATCACATACATTACTCTGATCCCAATGTAAGTAGCTAAAGCACTTGCGTTATGGAGAATCAGAAGTAACGACGGTACCACAAACACCCAGACCCGAGACAACATAGAAAAATAATGAGCCCTTTCTACATCGACTCGGCTGGGAATCCAACCCGGGAAACCTCGGAGTGGCGTACCTATGAAAACCGGTGTACTACTTGACTACAGAGGTCGTCATAATCACATTAGCCCTGTAAGAAATACTAACCATTCCGTACATAGCATATGCGCCACCATTTTGGAGAGCTACCATGTTATGTTCCTTGTACCTGTAGTTACACTGGCTCACCCTTCGAACCGTAACACAACAATACTAAATATTTCGGCTGGCGGTAAAATATTTGATAAATGGTACCTACCCAGACGAGCTTGCACAGAGCCTTACCATCAAGTAAATCTCCTTGAAGTTTTTTTAGAACAGCAGTTCACAATATTATATTTGATAAATATATTTCAGGACTGTTTATAGCGTTTGATTAATATTGATGGCGCGGCGTCGAATCTTCGGTTGCCAAATTGCGTGCCTCTTTTCCCTGAGGTGAAAGTAGGTAGTAAACCAAACAATATATATTGTAAGAGATCAGAAGAGGTCGATTGGTCTTTTAGTTTCTTTTACATAAACATCAGGTGATTAACTTTAACTAAACAGTGTAGGTAGAATAATAATAATCGTTACGATTGAAAATCAAGTGAACCCTCCGACAACTAACGAACGAATGCCCCCGAGGTCAGCTCGTCGAGGCCTTATATAGGCTGTACTTCCTAGAATATGGACATTTTATTTCGAATATAAGAATTAGTCGAGATTAGCTTATAAGCTTTACGTTAGTATACGTTTATTGATCTCCTTGATTGTATAATGTTACCTAGTTGATTTTATGTATGTTAAGTCTTTGTTTAATTTTAATTTTTAACTGTGCCGTTTCGTAAATTTCAAATAATGTGTAAAAATATATTGGTAAAGAAGGCTTATTATTCGATACAAGATTATACAGATGATAAAAAAGCGTGGAGTTAATGCTCGTTGACTTCCAGGCAGGATATATTACATACATATATAAATGTATTTAACTAACACGACTGTATTTTTAAACGTTGAAAAAGTGTAACTTCTGAGTTTCTTGCCGGTTCTTCTCGGTAGAATCTACATTCCGAACCGATGGTAGCTTTACTTTAAATAGTTTGTTAAATGACGATTCAAAAGTGCTCGTAAAAGCCTACTCGAATAAAGTATATTTTGATTTTGATTAAATAATTATGTAATTGTAAATTTAGCTGATTTATGTAATATTGTATATTATCTCATTGTTTGTTTCCCTAAAATAAAATAAAATCAGTGGCCGTATATACGCGGAGCGCAGGTAAACTTAAATGTTACCGTCGATCCAAGATGGCCGCCTCGCTACCAGCGACTCGACGCATCACTAATCACTATACCGATGTCCAGATCCCATAGCAACACTTTTCGGACAAGTATAAACAAACAAGATGGCGCACCATGCCCCGTCAATTATAAATATTTTATAGCAAATAGATTTTATATCAATTGCAGTACTTATTACAATTACGTGAGTTTTTGCACATAGAATAATATTCTTGTTATAATAAAAATTAATTGCATCTTACGCATCAACAGGATTATGTTTTATCATAAACAATACGTTTAAAATATTAAATGCAGATTAATAATATTGGTTGGACAATTACAATTTTATGTAATCTGTGGTCAGCTGGTCAGTACCGACACAATTTAATGAACCGTCTTTTAATTGAATTACGTTTTAATATAATAATAATAGAAAAATAAACAGTCTGTGAGTTCCTGAACCGTGAACCGATTGTGATGGCAAGTGGGGTGCTGTGTTAGCTCCGGGAGGTTACTGGCCCAATAATATACCTACTACAATTTTTCTTCGTACAATCTTTCAATGTGAACGCATTATGTAGGTAAATATTCTATATATATAAATATGAACCCCTATTTATATGGGCCACGCCATTTTTTTTTTTCTACGTTTAAACGCGAGTTTTCCCTACGTGAAGTAACGGTACCCACCCGTATCATCGGGGTCGTCTCAGCACCGCTTGCGCAGCCCTTGTTTGAGCCACAACTTGAGAACGACTTTACCGATAAAATATATTTTTTTGTAAACTATCCTTTCTTGGCAATTGTTATTGAAAGAAAAACTAAGAAAAATTCACTGTGAATTGGAAGTTTTCAGAAAATTGATAAGCAAAATGGCGACGACTATGACGACTACGACGACCTCTGTGGTCAAGTAGTGCGTACACTGGTTTTCATGGGTACGCCACTCCGAAGTCCCGGGTTCGATTACCGGCCGAGTCGATGTAGAAAAAGTTCATTAGTTTTCTATGTTATCTTGGGTCTGGGTGTTTGTGGTACCGTCGTTACGTCTGATTTTCCTTAACACAAGTGCTTTAGGTACTTACATTGGGATCAGAGTGAGGTATGTGATGTTGTCCGATATTTATTAAATGGCACTTATCACGAGTTATCCGAAACTATTGGCCCGATTACCTTGTAGCATAGTTACTCCTTTTGCGACTTACTAACTGAGAAAGGATTTTTGAAAATTTCAACTTCAAATGGGGGTAAATGTTAGTGACTTAATATGAATTTTACCTCTACGGAGTGGTAACATTTTTAAAAGTTGATCTAACGTAGTATTTCCTACATGCTGAACATACATAGATGTCTAACCTTAGTTTTACGTGTTTCATGCGATTCGCTAATAACTCAGCTATATCGTGCACTACTAGGAGTTTATGATTAATATATCTTTATTTATAATACAACACTATTACACTTAACCACTTTAATTTTACTTCCAAAATTCCGATAACGGTTTCGTCGACGTTCAAAACGCCATTTTTTCGCAAATCCATAGTGAATATCACAGATTAATCTAAACTCTTATGGTTGGAACGGAGTAAATGTATATAGCGGCTAAAATCATTTTCGTCTACCTTTGCCGGAGTCGGATTATTGTTGTTCAGAACTCTGTTGCTAACGCTGCTTCGCTCGAGAGTTATAATTTTCGATTCGCTTTGACAAGCTTCCATACCATTCTGATGTCGCTTGATTATAAAGTATAGTATTTATTAACATTTCGTACATCTCTAAAAAAAAATATTTTAAGTAAACAGTGTATATTCTTATGAGAGTCTTTAAATCCAAGTAAGTAACCCGACCAAGGAATCGTCGTCGTAAAATATATACCTACAGCTGTTCAGTAAGTACACGCACTTATACCCTGTTCAAGTTAGCTTGATATTTTTGACAGACGGGCTAGTGATGAGAAACAGAAAATATAACAAATATAACATCGATGGAACGATGGAATGCGTAATTGAAATTAGAATTCAAGTTCAAAAGGAACCCCTGTTCGTAACAATAATTTAACAATGATCTTTAATAAGGATTTTTGTAATCGATATTTGTAGCAGTTACTGCCTGCTATTCGCGTCCCTACCGTCCGACCGATGTAACATTGTACAAGCGTCTATTACTTTCAGTGTTTCTAATTAAATTTTACCGCTCGGCCGATGAATCTGAAGATAGCGTCGCCACCATCGTCCGTGTAATAGACACAGGTGTAGAGTGTCTAGTGATTGCCACAACTGCGTGAGGAACACTTTCGTGTACCCGCACATTAATAGTTGATATTTGAGTTGGAGCAATACAAAAATCCCAATAAATCCGAGCAACGCCAAGGACGCTTGAACCAAGATGCCACTGGGGTCAGACTGTACTAAGCTGTTTTTTCTCAATGTATATCCTGTAATGTTATGTATGTACGGTAAATGTTAATGGTTTTGTGTGAAAATGTGATACTCATAGCATTGGTACAAGGGACAGACACAAACTTGTTACTATTGTAAGTCGACTGCATAGTTTGTAACTCTTTTGTTGGGCAATGTTAAGGTTCTACCATAGGATCCCAGAAAGCGTTCAAAACGCTTCTGTTGTCTGTTGTCTGTTGTGCAAGGTTATTATGCCATTAGTGAGTTCATGGTTGACAGCATATCTTGGGAGTATAAAGATCACTAGTCCATAATATATTGTTATTTAATTAATATTAAAACTACAATTGACTATTTTAATAAACTGCGGCACTTTGAAAAAAATCTAGTCTCGGTTTGTTTGATATGTAAAAATATGCACTTCAATAACTAATATAGCCGCCTAGCGCGCAGGACTTTTTTAATCCAAACTTCTGAGCAGCACTTCATTTTCTAAGGGCAGTTTGTTCCATAATACGCTCACATATATCAAAATCAAAATATTCTCCATTCATTCTAATATCCAAACCCAAAAAATAACCCAACGAAAGCTCAAAAACTATGCATAATTGTTTTCTTCGTATCAATCGAACCAATTTTGTCATGGTATATAATTATTGAAATTTGTTTCATTATTTATCATATCAATCAATCAATCAATCAATCAATCAATCAACTCAGCTGACTGATGCATTTTCTTTTATAACAAAACTATAGACGATGCAGATTCTAATTGACACTTCAAGTGTAAAAATTATGAGGCTGTCCAAGAACGACATTTTAACAGTTTCGATACAATTTACGTCAAGGAAAAAAATATTTATTAAATATAAATTAGATTTAGGTGGTTCCTTGTTGGGTGAGACAATATTTGTGTTATCGATCTTAAAGCAGTCTCTTAGGCTTGCCTATTCTCAAAGCAGTCTCCCATTTTGTTCTCCATAATTTAATTTTTTGGAAACAAATGAAAACTTATTACCGAATCTCCGTAAGTACTGCATTCAGGAACGCCTCAATGTTTCGTATTTCTACTTTTATTAGCAACAGTTATCTGTGTGTAATCGTGATCAATCTGATTACGTCTTAACGTTACCTCCACCGAGCCGAGATGGCCCAGTGGTTAGAACACGTGCATCTTAACCGATGATTTCGAGTTCAAACCCAGCCAAGCACCACTGAATTTTCATGTGCTTAATTTGTGTTTATAATTCATCTCGTGCTCGGCGGTGAAGGAAAACATCGTGAGGAAACCTGCATGTGTCTAATTTCAACGAAATTCTGCCACATGTGTATTCCACCAACCCGCATTGGAGCAGCGTGGTGGAATATGCTCCATACCTTCTCCTCAAATGGAGAGGAGGCCTTAACCCTGCAGTGGGAAATTTACAGGCTGCTTATGTTATGCTTATGTTACCTCCACTTTATATTAAAAAGTGGCGTTTTTAACTTCTAAATTTCGCTGCCAGAGGCGCGCGGATAATCTTTGCATCGCCAATAGCATACAACGCGACAAAGACGAACTTCTCTTCTAAATTTCAGTGCGACAACGTCCCGTCCGCCCTTGATTACGTAACAAACGTATACGTTACGTCCAAAAATCTCAAGTTTTAATATTACTAAGATATAAAATAAACCCAAAAATGTTAACTGAATTATTTTTTTTTGCGCAATTTGAGATAAATGTGATATCATATTTCTAAAGATTGTCGTTCACCGTTCGATGCTATGTGAAGCTATAATTTGCATAAATACATACAGCCACAAATCTTGATTTACAGATTGAAATTAAGAATCAACATCGTCGATATATCGTACCTAATTTCTGTATGGAATTTTACTTTAAACGAAATATGTTTGTTTGTTTCGCCGGCGGTTTTTCCGAACCGGTACGACTTAGGAACCTTCAAGAAAAGAGCGTACTCTTTCCTGAAAGGCCGGCAACGCACCTGCATGCCCCCCGGTGTTGCAGATGTCCATGGGCGGTGGTAGTCACTTTCCATCAGGTGAGCCTCCTGCTCGTTTGCCACCTCTAATATATAAAAAAAAAAATGTTTGTTTGTTTGTTACGCTTTCACGTCTTAACTACTCAACCGATCATCGTGTTATCAGGAGGGCTTACATTACTTTGTCCCCGAGGATTTACGTGTCCGTTGCACAATAAGGCATAGTGACTGTAAAATTTCAAGTCTATCGAACGCAGGGCTGGATTTAGGGGAGGTTAAGTGATACATAGAATAAACATAATATTGACAAACCTGACTGACAGAAATGAAAATGTTCAAATTAATATGTAAAATAATTATTACGGGTCTCACTCCTCTGTTGCGTCAGGGCCTTCTCTCTTTTGTGGCCCCAGAGTCTCAAGACCTTTGAATTCGATCTTGACCCACAGTTTCGGAGATCTCGTAATGATATTTCGCATAGATATATGTATAAATAGATCGACCAATTGAAGAATCTTTGATAAGTTTATGATGTTAAAATAAAATTTGTACAATTGAAAAATAACTCAAGCGATACTAAGCTATTTATCCAGTGGATCATCGGGCTAAGAGCACTCAGTACGTCCAAATATTCGACGCCATTAGTGACGTCATAAATATTAATGTTCGAGACCCCATCCGCCATGTAATCCGAATGTACGAGCAAATATTTGCATATAGTTGATAATGCACGGACGGCTAAAGCGCCAAGTTCCTTTTTTTTTATTTAAAATAGGAATGACAAACGAGTAACGCGATGGTGAGCCGTCACCACCCACTGTTAAAAATATTAACCATTCTACACATAACTGTTAACAGTTAATGTGTGCCAAGCTTTAAGTTATATGTAAATTAAAATGTGTATCTTGTGCCTAAGATTAAGCTATTTTCCTTCAAAAATAACGCAATTTAAACTATTATTGTCAAACGTGCTTCAATAGTGTAATGTTAAAAGTCGCGCCATCGATTCTTACTTCTTGGGCTAATGTCGTCCCCACTCCTAACACAAGTGGTAAGCTTAAAAGGAGGGGTAAATAGAAATATTAGGAATTCCTTAATTAATTAAAGGCAGTACTCCTTTTTTTTAAAATAAAATCAATCAGACAGACAATTGTGAAGTATGTAATGAATGAAATACGTCTACTATTTCAAAGACTAGATAAAAAATAGCGATGTGCTTGAACTCAGTCATTGTATACGAATTAGGTTTGCTGTTTTCAAACTTGTTCTATATTCGTTCAATTTGTTTAATAAATATTTATTTAATTAACAAAACAACTTATGTTTATTTTATTCATATTGTTAACTTTCACCGTGTCTTTTAGAAAATATTTATTTTTTTGTGGTATAGGAAATTGGACGATTCATTTGATAGTAGGCGTCACCGCCGTCCCATAACCATTTGACGCTGTAAGAAATATTAACCATTCCTTGCATCGCAAATGTGCCATATATCTTGGGACCTAAATTGTTATCTTTATTGAATGAAATTTTTAATGTTAAATAATATACATTAGTTCAGTTAGAATTTGAGATTGTCGATAGCAATTTACTTAAATTTTGTTTACGTTTCTCATTTTTTTTCTGATACAGTCGTAGTTACTGCTCCCTAACCGGCGAGTACCTTTTTTCCTCTCTCTCGAAATTACTTGACTACACTCGTTGATTTTTTTACTTATTAATAAACTTTCGCACGCGAGCCGGAGTGGGTTCGTTTAACTTTATTATTCTGGGCTAAAAAGTAACATGCGTCCCATTTCAGAATATAATCTGTGTATCAAAATTTTACCTAGTGTAATTTCAGTAGTTCGGGATGGCAAAATAAAATTATGTTTTTTACAATGATGCTCCAATCTCTCTATATTTCTTTAAAATCCCTCACAATCCTCCAATTGTTTTCCTTATGACAGCTCAATCATTTTTAAAATAAGAAATAGTGTCACATGCCAGTATTAAATGTTATCCCATAAAATAATATTAACTAAAGTTGTACAAATTATTGATCAATTAATTACAATAATAATTCTATATATTTATAATATATGATATTATTAATGATATAATTAATTATGATATCCTATGACGTAGCACCGTATGGAGGCTAGGGCTAGTCTCGTAACACTAGATTCAGCCATTGTGCCGTGATTGAGTTACAGACATACATCAAAATATTCTTATCTATAATATATATATGTCAGTACGACAAAGTCAAATCAAAACCATATTTATATACAATATATCTGTCTTAAAATAGCATAGCATAGAATAGGAAGATGTTGAACAGATAGACTGTGATAAAGTTTTTCATGGAAGTGAATAACCGAGTATTTTAGCTCTCTGAGTCGACATCATTATAAACTTCGAACTCTTTGTGGCTACTTTTAAAGATATCTCGTATAGGATGTATCACATAGGTGAAATGCCTAGGCAATTTAAGTCTAGCTGGATTTTTCGCTGTTTTCAAACTGACACTTGAACTTATAATATCCGTTATAGTGGCTTATTTATTTAAAGATACGATATATATGGCTGGAAATCATGTTACTTGTGAGATGACGTCAGACAGAGAAGTATGGAAGAAGAAGACATGCTTCGCCGACCTCAAGTAAAATTCGGAAAAGGGCAGGAGGATGATAAAAACATGGTTCCAAGGCATTCTTTTAAATCTTCAAAAGACCATTTCTTGTAATAAATATTAGGGATCATTTAGTCGACGCAGGTCAGTTTCGTTAGTGTCGTGTTGCGTTTTAACCAGCATAACTACAGGCTCAATATCACATACATTACTCTGATACCAATGTAAGTAGCTAAAGCAACTTGTTTTATGGAAAATCAGAAGTAACGACAAACACCCAGACCCAAGACAACATAGAAAACTAATGAACTTTTTCTACATCGACTCGGCCGGGAATCGAACCCGGGATCTCGGAGTGGCGTACCCATGAAAACCGGTGTACACACTAATCGACCACGGAGGTCGTCAGGCACAAGATCAGGCGTAACATCATAGTTTCGAAGTTTACAATGTATATAAGTGGTGACCACGTAACATTTCCCAGTCTGCCACCGTATTTGAAACAAAATAGTGCCATAACTAAGTATGGTACTTAACTTGAACAGATTACGACCGGTGGTCATAGTAGCAGCTTGGAAGCCATTGTCGCAGCCGCAGAAAATCAAGAGTGAAACTTCAAAACACTAAATTGAGCTATGAGTCGTGTACTTTTAGATTTACCAGTTTTTTTTTATCGATATTAAATGCCCAACTAACATATTCATCTGAATAAGGATTACCAATGAATTAGCTACGCAAACGATCAACTGTACATTGTCAACTTCACATTTTAAGCTCGTGTGCGTGTTACTTGGTGGTAGGGCTTTGTGCGAGTCCGCCTGAGTAGGTACCACCCACTCATCACTTACACTACCGCCAAACAGCAATACTTAGCATTGTTGTATTCCGGTTTGAAGGGTGAGTGAGCCAGGGTAAATACAGGCACAAGGGACATAACATCTTCGCTCCCAAGGTTGGTGGCGCATTGGTGTGATGTAAGGAACGGTTATTATTTCTTAAATCGTCAATTTCTATGGGCGGTGATGGCCACTTATCATCAGGTGGCCCACTTGCCCGTCTGCCTGCCTTTTACATAAAATAAAAAAATAAAATAAAAGCACGTATGCGTGTATAATCACAACTACTAAAGTCAAGCCAGTCAATAAAATGTGACGCTGTTAAGTTATATATTTTGTGTTCTATAGTTTTTTTATTTGTATAGAAAACAAAATAACGTACGAATCATAATAATTTACTGAAATAAATGTAATATAGATGTTCATAGATATATATTATGTATGTCGACATACAATGGAGTGACTCTTTACACTGTTTTGTGTGTATTTAATTTATTTTATTACTTATCATAAATGACGAGATCGCCGCGGCAACGTTTGAGGAATTCCCCGGGTCACGGGGAAATCCCTAGACCCGTAGCCGGACTCGCTAAGGTCAATCAGGAATATACTCTCAGATCTAATGTATTTCATTTCGAACCGATCGTAGATTTTTGGAAATTATTAAAATTCATGATTCACTTCATTACTGACTTTGTAATGAGCTATCAATCACGAATGAATGAAGCGATGGACGGCGCCGCTTGCGGAAATGACGTCACAGTGCAACGATCGTCTGATTTATAGTCCATTTCAATCGGAGGAGTAGATATAAAAAAACCTTTAAATTTAATATTCCATGCGATTTGCTAAAAGTTTAAATATTTCTTCAATGTTATTTTAATTTTATAAATTTCGAAAGAAATAAAAGTTAAGGCGGCCCTACATACATCTACAATAATTTTGCACTATATTTTTATTGTGCAATAATATTGAATACCCTCTTTGGATCCAAAAGTTCAATAAGATTTAGCAATAAGATTGACAAACCATTGGAGTCATATATATATTTTCAATACATATTAATATTTTAAAAATATTGCGCAATAAAATTTAAGCTCGCTCAAACTTCTGTTCAATCATTGCGCAATTTTTCAATATTATCCCTACACTGCTAATAATACTGTACAATCAACTATATTGTGCAATATTATTGTAGATGTATGGGCCGCCTAAAGCTTTGGCTTGGACAATGATTTCAGGTGGTGAAGACTGTCGGCGGGAGTCGTGATGCTGCAATATGTGGAGTGAATGGCGCTGGCTCGTGGTCACGTTGAACGCTGTAGCTGCTTTGTCACCGGTCGTCAAAATTGGTGAGTATTTTATTTATACAAAGAAACAAACAATTATTTGCAACAAGCAATGAATATTAATAATATAATCGAATTGAATAGAATGAATTGATTTGTACCAGTGCAATAGAATGATGTTAGGATTCTAGCGATCGAAAGCCGCCGTCAGCCGCCGTCAGCCGCCGTCAGCCGCCGTCAGCCGCCGCGGTCGAGTCGGAATGTATTTAGTTAGTAATTCGGCCCGACATGTCGTACTGCTCTCATCTATGGGCTACTTTAAATAGAAAATCTAAATACTAGTTTATTCAACTTTTACAAGCACTTTTGAATTGTCAATTAACAAACTATATTAAGTGAATCTACCATCGGTTCGGAATGCAGATTCTACCGAGAAGAAACGGCAAGGAACTCAGTAGTTACAACTGGGGAGCTAGCCCAGTACCAGGTTCTTCCATTAAAAGTAGAGCGGCTTGAAATTCCAATTTAAAATTCCATCCAGATCACCTCGATATCCGGAAATCCACACACTCCGTGGAACCAACTTTCCGATACGATTTGGTAACCCTCAAGATAAGAGCCTACTCATTCCTCTAAGGTCGGCACTTTTAAGCTCACGGTGTTACAGATGAGCCTCCTGCCCGTATGCTATCTATGTACATATATATATATATATATGGCAAACGGGCAATATATTATAGGTGTTAATTCGTTATCAGACATATTTATTTCCAAAAATATAAGTCTCGTCGTTTTTGTTCATATATTTTTTTCATATTCAATCAACCCTGACACGTTTCGATTCTTTTCTTTTTAACGTAATACTGACGTTGTCAGCTTGTACAATAAAAAATAAAATAAATTGTAAATAAACTTTTTGATGCTTCGACATATATATATGTGGAAGATTCAAATGGATAGCCATCTAAATGATCAAATTGTCTTCCGACATGTTGATTTTACTAATTCAGCCAGTACGCACGTCTGGTGCTGACGCTGTCCCAAGACCAAGTGCCTCACTGAACAAAGGAACACACACTGACAGATACGCCATTAAATCTTTATATTTCCATCAGTCGGCTGTGTAACGAATACGCGCCCGTCTTATACTTACAATTGCCATCTCTCAACTGACAACCTATATAAAGTTAATAACGCTAATAAATGAGGCCGTATACCCGTGTAAAATTATTATCTCTATAAGATTTTAAATTAACATGGTTATTTTTATTACTAACAGTATCTAAAACGGGATATTTACCATGTTTTTTATTTATTTTTTTTTATTTTTTTATTTGGTGGAGCTCGATATTTCGACATTATCTACGAATGTCTTGTTCACGAGCATATTATCTCTAGCATACGTTTACGTATGTTCCAGGTGCAATATTCACAGAGGAGTCGAGAGGTGGTAGCGCAGAGTTAGCCTTCAAGTACGCGGTATACAGGATCAACAAAGAACGAAGTTTATTACCGGAGAGTACTCTCGTGTACGACATACAGTACACCACGGCGAGGGACACGTTCCGAACTTACAAGAAAGGTAAACCAACATATATCAAATTGTAACAATACTTAAATTAAATACTAGTGTGTCCCACGCGAAACTTTGCGTTACAATGCAAGTCAAATTTGGCGCCAAAATGATGAAACGTTTTTTAAATGAAATTTTCAATGTCAAATAGTTCAGTTAGAATTGGAGTTCGTCGACAACAATTTACTTTAATTTCGTTTACGTTTTTTATTTTCTTTTTTCTTATACACCCGTAGTACCTCTAACTGGCAATACATTAAATCTAAAATTAATTCTTTGTTAAATCGTAACAATTTTGTAAATTGCAATCAAGAAACCTTTTTATTTTTCTGCACATCTACGACTGGAGCTCTTCAAATGAGACCATAACCGATTTTTTATATGCAGCTATCGTCCCGTAATCACTGGGACAAAAATCGGTTTACGTTATTAATATATAAGATTTTAATGATGATTGTTTAGTGGTAGCTCTTTATTCAATTTAGTGCAACGGATATTCCGCCGTCAAACAGCAATAATATTATTGTATTCCGGTTTGAAAAGTGAGTGAGCCAGTGTAACTTGGACACAATAGACATAAAAACTTGGTTGTTACGCAATGTAAGAGACGGTAAATTGCTACTTATCCACAGTATATAGGCGGCGGTGACCACATACCATCAGTAAGCCCTTCTGCCAATCTATCTACCAATCTTCAAATAAAAATAAATAGAACTGAGTACTCACTCTAAAGCTAAACAATTTTATAAATGAAACAATTGTCATTCTTGAAATTATTGTACGTAACTATGACATTCATAAAATAAATATATATTAAAATAATACTGAGCACGAAACAGGAAACTCTCGGATGTCGAGTGGCGGAAACGCAATATGGCTACCGGAAGTGGTAGATTCGAGGACCCTTAACAGTTTTTACTGGCTTGAAAATGCTTAACGTCGAAATGATAAGTGTACGAAGAATTTTAACGATACGAAAATTAAATATAATTATATTCAATTGGCCGCGACGCGTTATCGACGACAAAATACTTGACCTCTGGAATAACTCAATTTGAGTGCATATTATAACTTTGTGTTTTGATTTGATTGTTATTTTAGTAAGCAAGTAAAACTGATTCCTAAACACTTTGTTTAATAAATTTTGAGCACGATATTAACTTTGCGATGTTTTTTTTTTAAACAATAAAATATGATTTCAAAAGTAGTTCCAAGTGAAAATCTGATGTTTTTTAGAAACGTGTGCTATATTTTTCTATCGTACAAAATGTCTTCAATCGTGTATCAAATCAAATCAAATTCCTTTGTTTAATATAGGAGTATTGCACTTACTTATTTATTGACATACTAAACACTACCACCGGTTCGGAAAAGAGAATACCATGACCTGAGTAGAACCGGCATATGGAACTCAAAATGTACAGTCTGTAAATTCCCCACTGCTATGCTAAGGCCTCTTCTCCCTTAGAGGAGAAGGTTATACGAGTTGGTGGATTCATATGTGGTAGAATTTCGTTGAAATTAGACACAGGCTGATTTCCTCACGATGTTTTCTTTCACCGCCGAACACGAGATGAATTATAAACACAAATTAAGCACATGAAAACTCTCTGGTGCTTGCTGGGTTTGAACACGCAATCATCGGTTAAGACGTACTTAACCACTGGACCATCTCGCCATTATAAAAAAATGGAACTCAATTTCCTAAAATTTTATATAGGATCTCAAATATACAATTAACATTTTTCTGTGTCATAAAAGCATATAATAAACTATTTACAGAATGCAATTAAAAGTATGTTTGGTCGAATGGGATCGCGATCGTCTGACATCACTGTCTTTTATAGTTAGCTTTGCATGTTGATGTTGATGTCATAACATCTTATAGCCTATTCCAACCTTAGATCCTAATTGATTGAATCGATCGAATGTCCACCAGCGTCATTTGTGGTCATTTTGTTTCGGTTGCTTTGAAAAAAGTTCCAAGTTGTTATACATTTTTGGTGAGCTAAGAAAACGGTAATGTTTTTGAAATCTAATCTAATATTTATAAATAAATCTAATCTGCAAGACAAGTTTTATAAAGATAATTTTTTTATTTTTAAAATATTTTTATGGAAAAAATTAGGGATTTGAGGAAAATCCAAAAAAATATTGAAATAATATCGTTTTCTGTAAATAATAAATAAATTTGGACCGATAATTACTGTTTTAATATTGATAAATAACCAGTGTTTAATCTTTTTTAAAAGTCAGAAGGTAAAAATCTGATGTAAAATGATACCTAAATGTTTTTAAATGCATTTTTAAGTTGCATTTTTGACTTATTTTGAAAAAATCTAAAAAACTTGATGACTCAAAAATGGTTCACTTTTGCATTATGCATATTGGGGTCAAAATTATAGCAAATAGTCACCCCTATCACCTCCTAACGGGAATACGTCGAATTACCAATAAACCTGTATATATTTTTTTTATTTCAGCCTGTACACAAATCAAGTCGGGTGCTATAGCCATATTCAGCAGCGCCGGCCCGCTGTTAGGGTCGACCCTATCGGCCATGTGTAAATCGCTGCACGCTCCATATTTGACTGTGACGCCACATTTCGTTGAAAGTAAGTATGGACATTGTGTTGAATACCCTTATCCTGCATGGATGGAGTAATTCGTATATAAAGGAAATATCTTTTTTATTTTATATTAACAACTAGCGACTTCAGCCCGGCTTCGAACGGGTGCAATGCTGATACTAAATATACTACATAATGTCTTACAACGTTCACAGTTTTTCACACAATGCACAATGTATTTAAAGTACTGAATTGGAAAAGGATTATTTCTGTATTGCTTAAAATCACTTCGAAAATAAGCCATTATTTCTCGTAAAAAGTAAAGGATAAAAAACATTGTTATTGTGGGTTATCCCTAAGAGATAGATATATACCATCGGGAACTTATTTGAAGATCATTCTAGATGTTCGTTACTGTAGTACATTATTTTGATGTATCTCGTAGGGTTAAGCTAATGTTTGCAATGTAAGCGCAAAAAATGTGTTTATTTACGACATCTCTTTGGAAACCTCTAAAATTGTCAGTTTCTCTGATATATTGTGCATGTATTATAGACATAATCCTTCCTCTTGAATCAATCTATCTATTAAAAAAAACCGCATCAAATTGTGTAATTTTAAAGATCTAAGCATACATAGGGACAGACAACGGTAAAAGACTTTGTTTTATACTGGGATTTTACATTTAAAACGATGATGTGACTCTTTAGGGCTGAGATACTGATTATAATAGTTTTAATAGTGTAGAATTTTGCTCGTGAACATTGTCATTTATGAACCGATTTGGTGTGATTTTTATTTTAGGAAATTACTCGAAAGTCTCTGACGATACTTCTATCTAACGATAGTTTATACTTAATTTTTTCTATGTATTATTTCAAATCGCTTTTTTTTTTTAATTTTATAAACTTTATTAAATACCGATGAGTTTTAATCATTTGTTGTTTATTCCTCAGCGCTGAACAGTTCAGATTCCTTCACGATCAACTTGTACCCCTCCCGAGAACTGATGGATCAAGCGTTTAAGGATCTCACGGCCTTCCTCAACTGGACAAGAATGGGAATCATCTATGAGGACTACGGAGTCGGTTGGTACATTATATATACTAGCAACCCGCCCCGGCTTCGCACGCAATTTATTAATTAAGAAAATAAAACAATATATGTAAATAAAATGTATACCCCATAGCATTGAGGAATAATGTCTTGTAACAGTCGAATTTGTTTTAGAATTGCACTATTAGTTTCCGAGATTACCCCCTACATACAAACATACAAATTTTATAATATTAATATAGATAATCCCTATATAAAAGATGAGACACAAATGAATGAATAATCATTTTACACGAATTTAAATTTATAATTTTATAGTGTATTTCCATTGAAATGTACTTCCATTCCACGAATCGAACTCCTAGGGAACAAAATACTTGCGCTTTATTGGTCGATGCGCGCGGTCAGTGATAAGCGAGACGAATCCCGCCTTTAAGACGATACTGAGAAATGATTTGGCGGTCATGCTCAATTAACCAATGAGCGCACAGGAACAATGTTCTTTGGGAGCTCGTTTCGTGGAATGAACAATGGTTGTCATATATTATGATATATATTTAGTACTTTTAATAGTTAGTATGTTAATATATTTCTTGTTGTTTTTACTTGATGGGAGATGACTTATTGCTACCAAAACATGAATCTTAACCAAAGATTTTGGGTTCAAACTCGGACAAGAACTACCGAATTTGTTTGTACTTTATGTTAATAATTCATCTGCAGCTAAAGAAAACATCGTTAGGAAACCTGCATATTACGTCGAACGATAATCTGTTACGAGTACCAACCCACATTGAGCTTTAAACCTCTTCAGAATCAGAAACGGGCTTAGCCTGTGAGACATTCCGGCTCTGTTAAAAGAATACAGTTTTATAATTATTTTGTATGAATGCGTTAGGTGAATTAAACATCGTGCGACTGGCTCGGGACGGTCGCGACATGTACGCGGTACGGGTCGACACGCGGGACTACAGGCGGGCGCTCGCTCAGCTCAAAGCTCAAAACATTAAGCACGTCATTGTCGACACAGATCCGAAGCACCTCAAGCAGCTGTCCAGAGCTGTGAGTACATACTTTAATCTTCCTTCCAAACTCCCGATCACAATTTTACGAATATTTAGAACGTAACATTTCAAGGACTTGAATATCTTTTATTAATCATAGACGGACGGACAAATGAACCACCCGATGGTAAGACAATGTCTATAGACATTGGGGCAAGAATCATTCCTTACATCGCCAATGCCATGGAAACTAAGATGTTATGTTCTCTGGGCCTGTTACACTGGCTCACTCACCCTTCAAACCGGAACACAACGGTAGAATATCTGATGAGAGAAAGCCGTTCGACCACTTAAATAGATTCATATACTATTTAAGATCTCGACCAATTATATCTTATCAATTCAATGTTAAATGTATCTATGTTTATAAATTGCAAATGGCATTTTATGACGTCATATTAAATTTTATAGGATTTGACTATTTTATACGGACAAATTTCTACTGTAAATATGTAAATATTTCTGATATTTAAACTTCGTTTTCAGATCTTACAGTTGCAAATGAACAACGAGAACTACCATTATATTTTTACTTCTTTTGTAAGTATATAAATAATAATAAATATAAATAAATATTGGACAACATCACATACATTACTCTGATCCTAATTTAAGTAGCTAAAGCACTTGTGTTATGGAAATCAGAAGTAACGACGGTACCACAAACACCCAGACCCAAGACAACATAGAAAACTAATGAACTTTTTCTACATCGACTCAGCCGGGAATCGAACCCGGGACCTCGGAGTGGCGTACCCATGAAAACCGGTGTACACACTACTCGACCACGGAGGTCGTCAAAGTATAAATGTCTATACTGATATTATAAATACGAAAATAACTCTGTTTGTTACCTCTTCACGATCAAAATCAAAATATACTTTATACAAGTAGGCTTCTACAAGCACTTTTGAATCGTCATTTAACAAACTATATTAAGTGAAGCTACCACCGGTTCGGAATGTAGATTCTACCGAGAAGAACATGCGAGTAGTTACTCTTTTTCAACACTTAAAAATACAAAGTCATGTAAGTTAAATACAATTATATATGTATATAATATATCCTTAAACTTAACCGCTGATTTTGATGAAATTTATCACGGAGATAGTTTGACTTTGATTGTTTGAAGAAATTTGTATCGGGTATTAATCAATGTTTGTATGGGGGTAAAATAGGGGGTGAAGATTTATGTGCTGTGAAGTTTTATAAAGTTTATAAAACTTATAAAGCCGTTGGCTTGTTCTAGTATTCTAGAAATATCTATAATAACAAAATAACGCCTTGTCAGGTATATTATAATGTAATGTGCATTATTATAATTTTTAACGATCTAAATGTACCATTTAAAAATTGTATAATATACGGAAATCGTTTCAATAAGGGGCGCCATTCGCTCCGCCATTAACGTTACAAAAAAAATTGTGGTATAAGCCTCTGACAATGGGGGCCTTGGGCATGTACTCCATGTTATGTTAGTACGGTAATGTGCGTCTAAGTAAAAAAAGGACGTATCACATAACTGTAACATTAAATAAATAATGCTTCGTTAATATTTCTTCCAGGACATGGAACTCTTCGACCTGGAGGACTTTCTTTACAACCGGGTTAACATGAGCGGCTGGAGGCTGGTGGATCGCGATTCCGATAAAGTGAAAGACGCTTTACAAGTCATGGAAAAGTTTCATCCGATCGGCGCTTCTATACTAAGTGGCGGAAATATTAAGGTAAGACTAGTTAGGAAACCTGCATGTGTCTAATCTCAATAAACTTCTGCCACAAGTGTCTCACAAAATGGGGTAGAATAAGCGCCAAACCTTCTTCTTAAAAGGGATAGTAGGTCTTTGCCCAACTGTGGGACATGTACAGGCACATGTACAGTTATTGATATTATTATTGGTCTCTTAATCGAGCCATCAGAAAAGTTATTCAGTATAAGTAGTTACCACTTGACAGTATTACCTAACCCGTGCCTCGAAGAGGTCTTGAAGTTGGTCCTGCGTCTGAACTCCGTAATTTCGATATTTCACAACTGAAGAGCCGAGATGGCCTAGTGGTTAGAAAGCGTGCATCTTAACCTATGATTTCGGGTTCAAACTCAGGCAGGCACCACTGAATTTTCATGTGCTTAATTAGTGTATAATTCTTCTCATGCTCGGCGGTGAAGGAAAACATCGTGAGGAAACCTGCATGTGTCTAATTTATATTTTGCCACGTGTGTATTCCACTAACTCGCATTGGAGCGGCGTGGTGAAATATGCTCCAAACCTTCTCCTCAAAGGGAGAGGAGGCCTTTAGCCCAGCAGTGGGAAATTTACAGGCTGCTAATGTAACATTTGAAGGGCGGCAATTTTTTTTTCTACAGTAATGTTTATTATATTGGCTGTATTTGTAGTAGTCCCGGGCTTACTTGATGGTAGAGCTCTGTGCAAAACTGGGTTGGTTACTGATTCTACCCACTCACTAGATATTCTACCTCCAAACAGCAATACTATTGTAACTACAGGCACAACGGACATACCAGCTCCAAAGGTTGGTACCGCATTGGCGATGTAAGGAATAGTGAGTATTTCTAACAGCGCCAGTGGTAGCCCATTTGCCCGTCTGTCTACCCGGACAGTGATGCTGTAGGCGCGCCGTGTCCGTTCCAGACGGAGCCGGCGCTGCTGTACGACGCGCTGCAGGTGCTGGCGCTCGCGCTCGCCTCCACCAAGGAGGTGCACGCGACCAATGTCTCCTGCGAGACTGAAACGCACATATCCCACGGCAAGACATTGTTGGAGAATATTAATAAAGTAAGTTGTAAAACGACAGTGTTTGTAAATCTTTCAAGAAGAGCGATGTCTCCATTTTCGAAATATTACAAAATAAGGGCCAGCCGGGCCGGTCAGGTAGCCGGAGATATTTAGAGATCTATTTTATACTCATTTTATAAATGTAAAACTAACTTTTTCTGTATGCCAAACTGATGAACCGGATTTTAGGAAATTTGGTGTGAAGTAAGCTTGAAGTTCAAGGAAGGACTCTCAGCAATAGCATATGATCTGCAATTATATAATTTTAAGAGAAAAGTATCCGAGTTTTTCAGAACTAGTTTCCGCTCGCGATTTCACATGTTTGTGCCCTCACAGTTGTTAGGTACCAGGGCCGGATCTACCATATGGCTTTTTGAGTTTCAGCTCAGGGCCCCGTGGATTCAAGGGGGCGCCAGCTAAGTCAAGTCAAAGTCAAAAATAGACGATAACGCGAAAGAATCCATAACTTTATTAAATTAAACAGATCGTATGGTTTGCAGCCCTGCGAGTCATTAAAGTCATTAGAATAATTATAGAATACGTTCAGATATGGCTTAGGTGGGCCCCTAAGTACGGTCCGGCTCCGTTAGGTACTATTTTCTCTTCTGTGTCATGGCGATCGGTTGAGTAGTTAAGACGCAAAAGCGTTACAAACAAACTTACTTTTTTAATATGAGTTAGGCTTTAGGACATAGGTGTATAATATTTTTTGTGCTAGCATTGTAATCGCCGCAGATAAACAGATTCAGTACATGAGAATGGCAATATTTGGTGAGAATGGCATATTTGAGCACAGTTCACAGCCACTCTCGGCTATTATATTTTATTTTTTTTTGTTTTATACCATTCAAAATCAGCGTCGGGATTTGGAACCCGATTTGGAACCTGGATGGTACACCTACTCAGGACACCATTGCAGTCATTGCTTCTCAAGTCTCCTTTTTTTCTTCTCTTTATTGTTGTGTTGTCTTTCAGATTAAGTGTTGTATACTTTGTCAACTTTTTCCTCTTTGTGTGTTTTTACGTTTTCTCAATTGTGCCGTGTCCTGAATATATTTTTCTTTTATTTACTTTTTTTCTTTGCTGAAATTCTATAGCGATAATTTTATATTGCAGGTCCAAGCACACGGCCTCACAGGCCCCATCGCTTTCACGGACGGTATCCGGACTAGCTTTCAACTGCAGCTGATGCGTCTGTCTGGTGGGGAGGGAGGTCGCGCGGTGCAGGCGGGAGCGTGGGCGCCCACTCGTGGCCTCGAGATCACAGACCCCGCCGCCTACAGGCGCGACCCGCCGCCCAACGTCACTCTCACAGTCGTGACCGTCGAAGTAAGTACCGAGAACGGATTTACGGATTTTTATATGGGAAGGGAAATATTTAAGATAAATCTATCAGTGGTTAGCCTTTGTGCAAGCCACAAGTTAGTTAGTTCCCAAGGTTTGTGTAGCACTGGTTATGTAAGAAATAGTTAAAATTTCCAATTCGCCAATATATATGGGCCACTTACCATCAGGTGGCCCATTTGGCATACCACTTCCCGAGGCCGGAAAAAATATGAAATAGCATTATTTTTTGTTACAAAAAGTTGAGTTTTTTGGCGGTTCCTCCCATATCCGTGTTTATTTTCTAACTACTAGGTAGTTAATTTTATAACTGCCAAATGGCCTGTATAACCTATTTATGGACTATATAATATAAATCTATTGATTGTAGGTTATAGTTCAGGTTCGTCTTGACCCCCACTTCCTGAGCGCAGTTTACCATTAAACTTGAAAAATAAGCAACGTTTATTTCTATAGGAGAAACCCTACGTCATGGTTAAAGAAGGCTGGAACCTCCAGGGGAACGCCAGGTTTGAGGGATTCTGCATAGATCTCCTAGCGCGTGTAGCCGCCAGAGCTGGTTTCCAATACCGGTTGAGACTCGTCCCCGATAACATGTACGGAGCTTGGGACCCTGAGACCGGGCAGTGGAATGGAATAGTCAAGGAGTTGATGGAAAGAGTAAGTATAGCCTTATTGATAGTTGGACTATTGATAGCTTTGCTTATATGAATAGCCAATAGGTTGTTTAAATTAAAACGTCTTAATTTATTTTGTTTTAATACTATATCGTTAAAGTAATAGTAAATTTAAATGTGCCGCTGCTGGGTAAATGTAATTTCTTCCTTTAAGGAGAAGTTTTTGGGCTTATTCTATCACACTGCCCCAATGGTGGCTACATACGTGGTGCCTTACATGATATTAATAGGCGAAAAATTTACTGTAATGCAAGATAATGCCCAACCCCACGCTGTACGCAGCCCGGATCTTAATCCCATTGAGCATGCTTGGGACAGTTTAAGAAAAGCTGTATATGCGACAAATCCTGTGCCCACAACAATGGCAGCACTAAGAACAAAGATTTCACAAGAATAGGACAATATTCAGCGAGACCGTTTAATAACCCCAATTAGATTTATGCGGAACCGATTCGAATAGAATAGAATCTGTATAAAAAAAACCAGTACTCCTACTTTCTTTTTATTGTAATATTTTTTTTTAATATATTTTTGTCCAAAACAATTGAATGATCCTTTCCAGTATAT
Organism: Vanessa tameamea; assembly: GCF_037043105.1. Taxonomy (NCBI): domain Eukaryota; kingdom Metazoa; phylum Arthropoda; class Insecta; order Lepidoptera; family Nymphalidae; genus Vanessa; species Vanessa tameamea. The sequence continues at coordinate 2,685,921 of NC_087337.1, forward strand.
AAACTTACACTTATGTTATGAAGTCAACGAACTAAACTATAGGTTTAAATTTAAGTTTTTCTAAATAGTTTGAATTCTTGGTTAAAATTTTGATTTCAAATACATCTTAAACATTGATGCAGATTATGAATTGATTGATTGAATTGATGCAATTTATAGAACGCAGATATAGCAGTCGCGTCTATGACCATAAACTATGCGCGGGAAGCAGTCATAGACTTCACCAAGCCTTTTATGAATTTGGGTATCGGAATTTTATTTAAGGTAAGTAAAATATTTTTTTAGAGCTTTTTGCGAGTCCGTATGGATACCACCCACTGATAACGTATTTCGCCACCAAACACCAATACTTGGTATTGTGTTCGGCATGAAGGATGAGTGCTAGCGTAACTACAGACACAAGGGATATGACATCTTAGCTCCCAATAGTGGTAACGCATTGACGGATCAATGGATGTTTGATTTCTTATAGTGCCAATCTTCAGAGGGGATGACCACTCACCAGCGCCAGTTTGTCTACCTATTTTAAAACAAAAACTTAAAGAAACCCATCCAATATAAGTTTAATTTTTACTTCACGATTTTGGGGCAGTGGTCTGTTAGGGTACGTTGGTTCATCACGACGTGGCATACTCGTGAAATATAAACCGACTTATATACCCCATTACCATACTTTGATGCGTATCTCCTTTAATAGTTATAAATATTACAATCAAAAAGTGATCAACTTTTTGACATTTCACGACCTTGTTCTGTGGCAAATGTCGACAAGTAACAGTCTGTTAATATGCCACTACTGCCCAAAAACCTCATTTCCTTTTTGATGAAAAGGTTTGCAGTTTATTTCATAAGGATTGTTGGATACATGTGGCAAATTTTCATCCGATACATGTTTTCTTAGCTTATAAATATGAAATAAATATTTTAGGTGCCATCATCTCAACCCACGAGGCTGTTCAGCTTCCTGAACCCGCTGGCGATAGAGATATGGTTGTACGTGCTTGCTGCTTACATCCTTGTGTCGTTTACACTGTTTGTGATGGCGAGATTTTCTCCATATGAATGGTAAGTTCTTATTACTCTGACAATTTCGAAATACAAATTGAAACAAACATTTCTAAAGTAGTTTTAGTACCAAAGTTAGTAGGGTTTTGGGGAAATACCTACATCATTAATTTCAGTGTAAAATAATTTACATACATGCAATTTCTATTTCATTATTCTATGAGGGGGAAATTAAACACGACCAGGATGATTTTAGGTGAAGGATCAAGTTTAACCAAATATTTTTATTAATAGCCCCATATAGGGTTAGTAATCAGGACCTAACGAACTGTGTCTTATATAAGCTGGCCACTAAATAAAGTGGATTTAAAGCGCTTACCGGGTTTTGACTAGTGTTCTATAAAACACAAGTACGACTTTATTCTAGCTTTAAAGTTATAAATCAATTTCTCGACAATTACTTCTATAAATCATGTTTATTCTTCTGCAATGTTCTCAATGTATATTCAAGGTCGTCGAGCACACACGTCTGTGGCCATGAAACGAAACTCCTCACGAACCAGTTCAGCGTCTGTAATTCCTTCTGGTTCATAACTGGGACCTTCTTGAGGCAAGGATCTGGATTAAATCCAAAGGTATAAGATGAAATTTATAGTAACCATCAAACAGCTGGACAAATGTATTCTTTAGTCTCAGGAACAAAAGAACAGAGCGTGATTAACAATGCTGATGTTCAGAACTTCTACGGTTTCCTGGAAGTTTTTGCCGGACTTTTAGAGAATTTGTAAAGAATGAAAAGTTTTCAGCTTAAATGGTGTCAGCTTGATATAAGCCGTTTTTGTCGAGTTGGACGTTTTCTTCAAAATTAGTGTGATTATTTATTCAACATTTTTCCCAATAAAATTTTATTAGGGCAAGTTTTGAAACAATTTTATTATAATTGCACGTTTAAAGTCCGTTAATGTGTCTACCATTATAATCATTTCAATAATTTAATGAGACTAACGAATTAAGATGCTTTTATATTCATCACTGGAATTTTTTATTCAGTTTAGTCAAAATCCGAATATCATAACTGCTTTCTTTATATAGGCGACCTCCACGCGTATAGTAGGAGGAATATGGTGGTTCTTTACGCTGATCATCCTGTCGTCGTACACGGCGAACCTGGCGGCTTTCCTCACGGTGGAACGCACCGTGCTGCCCATACAGAGCGCGGCGGACCTCGCGGCGCAGACCAGCGTGCAATACGGCACCCTCAACGGCGGGTCTACTATGACCTTCTTTAGGGTGAGTATCAGATGCAGTAAACGTTAGTGACGTGATAACAATGAAAATATCACTAATTATGTCGGTGTTTATGGAGAAAAGAATCATGATATATCGTAACTTGGTCATGATGATGATGATTACTATTATACCCTATACAAGTTAGCTTGATCTTTTTGACAGACGGGCTAGTGATGGGAAACAGAAAATATCGAATAGTCGAAAAAAAAAACGTTTTAAAATACTTGTAACGGTGACCAGATGGTATGGGTGTATTATGTGTGAAATTCTTCATTGCAGTAGACATAAATTATAGGGTAATTCAAATTAGAATTCAATTACTTTTTTAAAAAGAGTTATATCAGCTAATGAGCCCCAACCACTAGCCAAAGAGACCCCAACCAAAAGACCCCCGTTTGTAACAATAACTTAACAATGATCTTTAATAATGATTTTTGTATTCGATATTTGTAACAGTTACTGCCTGTTACTTGTGTGCCATCCGTCCGACCGATGTAACATTGTACAAGCGTATATTATCTTCAGTGTTCATATTTAAATTTTACATTGAAGCAATAAAAAGTCTTAAAATTTTCTGATAACGCTTGAATCTTTAGGGGCTTTTGTGTTATATGCATTTTTTTAATATTTTTAAAATCACTAAATTAAGAAAATAATATGTTCGTCATTGCAGAGTTATGTCGATCAGAAAAATTTACATCTGTCAAAAAGATCAAGCTATCTTGTACAAGGTATAGAGCGATGATTGTAACCATAGTACAGTTTATCATCTGTTCATTTTACTTACTCGTACGTAGCCTGAGTATCTTTCAGGGGAATTTACTTCTAGAAATTAGAAATACTGCTAGAAAAGATTATTATTTTGTAAAGCTTATTATTGAGTAGGGAGTTACGAAAGTCTTTTGAAGTAATTAACATATCCGTTTTTAGTTAATGACTACTCTTCCTCTGCAATTAATCTCTTAGCGCGATATTTTTTTCTTTTTTGTTCTGTTTATTATTTGTTACTTGGAGACTTAGAGATTTTTTTATGTGTACGTCTTTTAGTTCTAGAAAAATCTGGAAGCGTTAATGGGTCATCTATGCCATTCTTATAACGCCGTAAATTTATTTCTTCTTTCAGGACTCAAACATAGATATATACCAGAAGATGTGGCAGCACATGTCGACTGCGACCCCACCAGCGCTCGTTTCCTCCTATGAGGAGGGAGTCAGAAGAGTTCTAATGGGGAATTATGCGTTCCTTATGGAGTCAACCATGTTAGACCATAGAGTACAGAGAGACTGCAATTTGACGCAGATTGGAGGTCTTCTAGATTCCAAGGTAATGACTTTTCGATTATTGTGATGGTTAGTGAAATGTTTTGTAAAATAAAATTAGTTTTTCATAAATTTTATAAAATCGTTAATTTTATTTAACGATACATCCCTATAAAACTCAGTACATATGATTTTTTTTTATGTTTAACAATTACGCGTCTAAATCGTTTAACGTAAAAACGTTGCATTTGAACGTTTTTGAAATTGATTAAAAGTAGAAATCTCGAAACATTTTTGCACGTAGATCGCTTGTCAAGTTTTCGGTTTTCAGTAGACTCTCAGCTTAGCCAATTTCGTTCTGAAAATTCTATCGTGAACAAATAGCGAATATTCTACTAACTTATAAAATGTTCTCAGGTATATATATGAGGCGATTCATATTATAAAATTAAATAGACGAAAATAAGTTTATTTACAAAAACTACTACATACAAACCTGTAGTAGGTTTTGTAAATAAACTTATTTTCGTACAAGTACTATAGTATAGTTGTTGATCGATTTGGTTATGAAAAGTTAAAGACATGACCCGCTTAAACAACGGCCACTATCCACCGAATTTACATCTCACGGACACCCAATTTTATTTTCGCTCACATAGACCCCTTCTACGAATGATGTAAACCACTTTGGGGTCATTGATTTAACCTTTATTTTATCTTAATCACTTTGCATTCGATGTAAGATACAAAATGAGACAATTATATAAAAGATAAAATCATATTGTCTAAATAAATATCTATGCGTAAATCATACAATATTGGTCCTTCGAGCCGGATTTTAAAATCAGTTAGTTTTATTTATTTAATTAGTTAGTCTTATTTTATAATTATTTGGTTTATTTGTTTTAAGTCATTAAGAACTTATCTTAACACTAAATAGACGTAATAAGTACATGTAAAAATTATTATATATATTATATAAATACAGTAGAAAACGTAACTTTTAGTTATTAAAAATGATAAACGGCTATCCTAAGCAACTCAAGTTCGATGCATATTACGATAAATATTACCCTTCGTACTGACGGTAGGAGCACAATAAACATAAAGTGACAAAATATCACATAACATATTTTGTTATTTTATCTAGGGTTACGGTATAGCAACATGGAAGGGCAGTCCTTGGCGCGATAAGATTTCCTTGGCAATATTAGAGTTACAAGAGAAGGGCGTGATACAGATACTTTACGACAAGTGGTGGAAGAACACGGGGGATGTCTGCAACAGGGACGGAAAGGACAGTAAAGCGAATCCTTTAGGTGTGCAAAATATTGGTGAGTGCTAACTGTACTTTAGATCACATGCTAAAACTATAATACTTTTACACGCTTGTATCGGCTCGATCTCTATGTATCTGTGTAATGGAATCTCTCGACGTTTTTAAGACATCAATCTCTCGAAAGAAATGGTAGGATACTTGCTGGTTTTTTTCGCTAGAAACCACTTTTTGAATAGGCTTGTAAAATGTATTAACGGTTTTCAAAAATGGTACAACGCTTAGTGTAGCTCTTGCATTGTACACGATTAAATCCTCATTATAATTGCAGGGGGTGTATTTGTGACGTTACTATGTGGGTTGGTTCTGGCTATTGTGGTAGCGATCTTGGAGTTCTGCTGGAATACGAGGAAAAACGCCTCACAGGGTCGTCAGTCGCTCTGCAGTGAAATGGGTCAGGTCTGTAACGACTTTAACTATTACGTCACCTTGAATAGCTTTAACCACGCTGATCATTCTTTAGGAAACTAGCCAACTGCTTAAATATACTATATTGCATAAATTTGTGTGTACAAACTATCATATATACAATCATAATCTGTTGTGATGAAAATGCGACACGCTGGACCAACGGCTGATCGTGCTTTTCGAGGAACAGCAGATAATGCCGCTACCGATTTGAATTCAGAACATCGAGACCTATATTATTGAACTAGTGTAGAGAACAACATGAGCCGAGATGCCCCGGTGGTTAGAACGCGTGCATCTTAACCGATGGTTTCGGGTTCAAACCCAGGCAAGCACCACTGAATTTTCATGTGCTTAAAATTTAATTTTCGCTTTGTGTTTATAATTCATCTCGTGCTCGGCGGTGAAGGAAAACATCTTGAGGAAACCTGCATGTGTCTAATTTCAACGAAATTCTGTCACATGTGTATTCCACCAACTCGCATTGGAGCAGCATGGTGGAATCTGCTCCAAGACCTTCTCCTCAAAGGAAGAGGAGGCCTTAGCCCAGCAGTGGGATATTTACAACCTGTTAATGTAATGATGTAATGTAGAGAACAGCCGTTTAGTATCATTTTTAGTCATGTTAGTGATAATCCTATTTATTGACATTATTCAGGAATTAAGAACAGCAATGAGGGGAGGTTCATCGAGAACAGTTCTGAGACCTGGATGTTCCAGGTGTTCTCCGGGAACGCATGTGCCACCAGCACCATCCAGATACGAGGTACTGTAAAAGTCATAGGTCATATTATATAAATCTTTTGTAAAAAAAATCAGTCCGGAAAACGTTTTTTTTTCATTTATTTCTTAAACAAATTACTTACGATAAGAACACGATTTATTATTATGCATAAGCAGAAATCGGGATAACAACGTCTATTGTACAATATATTTTTTAAATCGTCCGAAACCCATAAGGTTATCGGACGATAAGTTCGACCGTTAATCACGTCCCAGACTCATTGTAAAGTGTCTCGTGTGCAGACGGACGCGTCGAGCACGGTGGAGCTGAAGGAGCTCCGCTGGTCGTAGCGCGCGGCGCGGCGGGGCGGCTCCGCGCCCGCCTCGCCCGCGCCCGCCCCGCGCCGCCCCGCGCACGCGCCCCGTGAGTGCCGCCACACACACCACGCACTCTTTATGCACACATATCTAAATATGCATACGAACATATTCACTCATACATAGAGCCAGATTTTCCTGACACTACTTATCTATTACTTTTGTAACGCGGGCATGAGCGTATGTGCACAGCACACATGCAATCGTACGCTTCGTCATGATGTACACACATGCACATTAAATATGTGACGTACACGAAAAAATGCAAAAACGCACACACGTACACTAAACTAGCTAACATACACTCTTGTTTTTCATCATTTTCGACCTATAATTGTTTACGCAGGCACATATACTTTTGACGTCACACTTCCGATGTTCAAATCCGAACACATATGAATTTTACGTAATTATACATCCCGTGCACGGTAAAGGAAAACATCGTGCTTTACTTTTGTATCGATGTAATTCACGTGTGTTTTAAATTAATTTCTATTCAATATTATATGCGGATTTGAGATTGATCAACTTGTTACAACCGCCCATAGAGATTGGTACTCTATAGTAACTAACCATGCCCTGTACCATTAACCTTGAAAACAGAGATTATTATTTTAATCTTCTTAATGTTACAGATTCGGTCGGCACTATAAGAAGAACAACTTCGTACGTGCTGAAAGAGCCCAGAGAGAAGAAACACGTTCAGATCGTAGCGTAATATAAGCGTAGAGTAGATTTTGTATCGATAGATATTATTTACACTTGTACTGAGCTCTGAGACTATTAAGGTGTTCATTATTTAAATTACAACTATTATAAAAACGATTTATTTTTAACATTTAACAAAACATGTATATGATTGTGATGTGTTGCGTTGCATGCATGTCGTAACGTACTGTCGGGGAACATGCATTGTACGGGTAGATTTCTTGAAGTGAAACTTCTTTAGAATCGCTGTGATTTGAAACTCGATAATACGAAAAAGTATCACGGTAAAAAGACAAACTCAAAAAACTTAATTTAATTATTAAGTTTCACATCTCCTGTGTGCGAACGCACGCACATTATTTTTACTTGTGTTTTTTTTTGTGCAATTGCAAAATTTATATTGTGAGTCAAATGTGCTATTAATATTTTTATAACTAATATCGGGGGATTTTGTTACCGAGTGTGTTGCGATATGCATGTTAAATGTCTCACGACACGTACCGTTTAACAGGCAGATTTAACTTTTGTATTGAAGTGTGTAATAATGAAGTAGTTCTGTTTTATATTCGTTAGAGGGTTGCCATATGTGTTTTCTATAATCCCCAAATACATTGTCATTGATAAGTTCTTAAAGAATGAAGAAAGTACTTCTATAAGTACTTCTCAGCTTCTGAACTCTTACAGAAGAGTCGATTTGGCCTTCTTATGTTAGACGAAATTCGTAAGTTTTTAAATTCAAACCAATGTTCCTTGGAGTGCTTAATTTGTGTTTATAATTGATCTCAATATCGGTGGTAAAGGAAAACATCGTCAGGAAACCTGCATTTGACAACAGGTAAATACCCTAAGCCGCAGTAGAGTGGTGTATTATATAAGGCTTCAAACTTGTTACTTAAACGGGGAGTGCATTTGCCAACCGTGGGATGTTTGCAAATATTACTTAACTGTTTTTAAGTTCTTTTGACGGTATATTTGATTTAAACAACCGATTAAAAATCAATTAAAAGTGATTTGATTTAATTTCAAAGTCGAGATAATGTGTAAAATGTATAAATTGAAACTCATTATTAAATTGAATTACACTTACTTATTGATTGTCAAAAATCTACCACCGGTTCGGGAATAACCTGAAAACGACCAGAGACGGAAACTCAGCGGTTTTTTTTTTCTACAATTATTGCTCATACTTTATATATTTTGAAACAGTATGGAGGCGATCGTTTAATGTCTATATTCTTATTTACTATATTTTATAATATCGTTTAACACACAAACGATCCTAAACTTTTTTAAATTTTACAATTGGATATTTCCGAACGTTGGAATGAACGGAACTTCATTTTATTGTACTACGATGTTCATGCTTTAAATTATCTTTAACCCTTATCTACCACAAACGGGTTGTTTTCACTCCACTGAAAAATAAACCAACTGTAATCTGCAAATACTTATATATAAGGCATTTAATAAATAAATATAAAAATACATGCGTAAATTACAATTGTTAAGAAAGAATGTTCCGAGCATGTATGGGTTTATATTTAGTTCTTGCAACCCTAATTGAAATGACAGTTTAGTGTTCTTTTTTTGAAGAATTAAAAAACATAATCTAGTCTTAAGATAATACAAATAAATCGTGTTCCGCTAGTCGTTTGTAAATATATAGTGATGTACTTTTGTAATATAATTAATTAATGTATAAATATTAAACATACCTCTTAGAATATGTCCTAGTAATTTTTATATAAGTCAAGAGGCCAAGGATTGTCATTATTCTGCCTAAATCCTAAATTTGTAACTATTCATCCTAAACTGTTCTTATTAGTTATTCTAGACAGAATCTACATTCGAACCAAACGGTATTATGTTCAATTTAATTTCGTCTAAAACCCATAATCTTGTTCAAACCGTGATCAGAATTTCACATGACTAGAAAAAGGAGTTAAAAGTGTAGTATCTTTGCTGACGTATAGATTTATTCATTTAATTTTTAAATACACATACAATATTGACTATTATTAATTGAAGTTTAAAGACCAGTCAACAGGAATATTTATTTTTGGGATGTGTCCCGCCTTAAGACATGCATATGGTTTAAAAAAATATTATAATATTTCTTATAATTTATTCATGATATGTAGTGATAAAAATTATGACAAACAAACGAATTCTATTAATTTATTATCATAGGGATTAGCAACATTTAGATCTACGTATTCCATGAAATTAGCTAACAGCTTAAATATACACTATTCCAACCATAAGAGGACCGAAACCAAGTAAACAACATTTGACAGCAAATTGACGGGATGTCATTGGTCGAGAGCTTGATTTATCTATGATATTCACTATGGATTTGCGTAAAAATGTCGTTTTGAACGTCGACGAAATCGTTATCGGAATTTTGGAAGTAAAATTAAAGTGGAAATAAGTGGTTAAGTGTAATAGTGTTGTATTATAAATAAAGATATATTAATCATAAACTCTTAGTAGAGCACAATATAGCTGAGTTATTAGCAAATCGCATGAAATACGTAAATCTAAGGTTTGTTTATCTTTATACCTAATTTATTATTTCGATTGGAATAGGATATATATTCTTAGAGCACTGTGTAACTTTGGTAGCAACGCCTCAACGCGTGTCTCAGTTACAAAACATCGGAATCATCGGATCCTATTAAGAAGGCGTTCGGCAGCACAGGCTTTGGAAGTGGATGCCCTAGGGCTACAAAGGAGTGGAAGCCCCTAATTATTATTTTAGAAATTAATTTGAAGATTTTCATTTTTGTCAGTAAAATTTGTTAATAATTAATGTACCCTTTGTATTAGTCTTTTAAAACAGTAGTTAATAATATTATTATAATTTAAATATATCCAGATATCTAAACATATATTACATCAAAATTCTTAACTCGTCGGAACCTCCATTGTGGGGGCTCCTCTCTTGTGATTGCCCCAGGACAATTGCCCCGGTTGCCCTCCCCTAAATCCGGTCTGGGCGCGCGGATTATACTTTCAAACTTCTCATGACGTAATCATTCACGACATTTCATAATCAAAAAGACTATTACAAACATTTTTACAGACAGTGGGGCTTTTATTTTTATTTTAACAAAAGGTACCACAAATAAAATCAGGGCATTTATGGTTTAAGTCATAATACAAATTGTTTATTTAATAACGAACAACTTTGAAATGTTTTTACTTTTAATTTTTTGGAGTAAATAAGTACGTAATTTTATTTTTTTAATTGTCATTGCAAGACGCATTGCAGTGCGTGAGCCAACTTTATCCGAATATATTATTATTTAAGGTTATATATTAATGTAGATAATTATAATTTATAATAAAATCGCTAGATACAATAGTTTTACTAGTAGTTTATAGAAAAATAAATTTTATACTTAAATATAGATTATATAGTGAAAAGTGCGTTAATTTGTCTTAGTGTTATATATTGATATACATATGTTATGGGGGGTCGGTCTAGTATTATGTCAGCGAAAAATATGTATATTTTCTTTTAATGTAGTCATTACATTTCTTCTTCATAGACAAAGTATAACCACGTTCAGTTTGGTAAAGTCAAAGTCAAAAGTCAAAAATCTTTATTCAATATAGAAGTGTTTACACTTGCTTATTGACAGTCAAAAATCTACCACCGGTTCGGAATTTAAACCTCGGACCTGAGAAGAACCGGCGAAAGAAACTCAGCGGGATATATATATATTTTTGTTTTCATGTTACTTGTATAATAATAAATATATTTTAGTTATTTGAAACAGCCTGGAGGCGATGTCATTCCCAAGGTGTGCAGTCAACTAAAAAGTAATTAGTGTTGTAATATCCTTTAGCACACAAACGCTCTTTAACGATTCTTTTTAATTTTACAATTGAATAATTTTGAACGTTTTCTGGGATCCTGTTGTAAGAACGTATACATTGCCCCAAAAACGAGTTACTAACCCTGTGTAATCGGGTACTTGGAGTAACAAGTTTATTCTTGTTCCTAGTATTAAATAAAAGACCCTAATTTGACTTGAAACGACGGAACGAATTCTGGTTTTTATAGTTCTGATGACGTCATTATGCGCCAATTTCCGGCTACATAATACTTCGCCCCCCTTCAAATAATTATGTATATTCTATTGTTACAAATTCGTATGGCTATACTAAAATATTTTGTAAATAAATATTTCCTCGAATCGTATACAAATATTGTGCCAAAGTTATTTTATTGAATTTATTATAAATAGGATTTAAAATGAAATTCAATTGAAGTAAATCTGTGGAATTAATTACGTTCATTGATTTATACTTATTCGCCTGTCATTTGGACATTTATATTTTTTTTATTTTCAGAAAAAGAAAGAAATTCATTTCAAGAAATGGCAGTATGTTCGTTGTATTTATAAATTGACTAAATATCATTAAAAATATACTAAAATCAAACACATAAATCATAACCGTAAATTACGGGTTTAATATGTGTCTCTTACAAGATCATACCACAACTTAAAACCTAGTCGAAAGCTTGTTACTTATACCTGTCTCGTTTTAATACAGTATCATCAATCTCATTGTCTCTCTCAGATTTTCCATCCGTATTTACTTGACAGATATGAGGACTGGATTATCGATGTCTATAGCAAACAATAAATAATAAATAAGCAGAAATAATTTAATTTAATTATTAACAGACTGCATTCATTATGGTATCGAATTTATATTGATTAGTATTTTAATTCGATCGTGAACGAATTCATTTAATTTTATTTTTTTAATAATGAATTATGTGTCATAATATTTTCTGTGGCAACATTTAACAACGGCATAATTTTTTTTTTTTCATTACATTTTTTTGTTGATATATTATAATTATTTTGTGTCCGTCGAAAACGTACGGAAACAACGAAAAGGTTATACCTTTTATGATGTATTTGATTCGTGTATTGTGTGTTGTGGAATGCAGAATTTGTATAATAAAGATAATGTTTATTGTATTGTGGTTTATTTCATTCATACGTAGCATGGAGCGTCCGGGAAGGGGAGGGAGTGCTAAAGGATTAACTTTAGTTCGGATCCAGGTAACACAAATGTGTATGCAAGTGTTTTTGTTTATAATTTGTTTCCGTCCACGTTTGAGGGGTGTAGAGTTGATGTTCTTATCTGTATCTCCGACAACGTGCCTGTACAATTTCATGATCAGTTCCTTAACTACTCGACCGATCATGAAATTGTCTGAAAATATAATAAATAAACGAAATCACTTTCGCAATTATTATATTAGTTAAGTACGATACATTTCGAAATTGACGAAGAAAACCAAATAGAGATAACCTACACATGCCGGATGAAATCGTGACACGGATTGTTTAGAAATATTCAGATAGATAAAAAATATATTCTAATTTGATGTGATAAAACGCGTAACAGTACAAAATTTTAATTGACATTTAAAATGAAATTACAACTAAAAAGTAATTAAACGTAATTCAACCTCCTTGAACAATTTATAAAAAAAATCACATCGCCTTTAATTTTAACCAAACACGTGTTGTCACCATTTCATTTTTAATAAAATTATGCAGTACATTTTGAACTTGGCTTCCATTAATACCATGATTTACGGTCACATGCAAAGTTATTAACCTATATTGATTTAGTATATTTTTCAATTATTTATTAAAAAAAAAATACGTCTTATTATTTAGTAGATATGTATGTATTAGTCTTTCACAATTGGTGGACTTTTTAACAAGATAGAAGTAGCAAAACAATTTTGTATGTACACCTGATTATTATTTAAGTATATAATTTATTTAATTTACGTATATATGTTTATGTGTGGCTATGATTTAAATCGATTTTTTTGTTCACGATATTTGTTACCTATATACATATATAAATGTATGACGTCAAATACTTCAAACACAGCATTCCAATCCATAAAAGAAAATAGAATTAGTAGAAAAATAAATAAGCAAAATACTCAGAATTTGTTAATATTTATTATTTATTTTTCTATACATAGTAGATACTATCGATAGTATTGGTCAAAACGATACTATCGATAATACTATCGATATCCTAAATAGTTTTCGAGGTCAACTATCGATAGTACTATCGATAGTTCTGTAACACAGGTACAAACACACAAACCATAGGTTTACATATTCCATGCAGTATGTGGCACATTATAATACAAACAGTTAAAAAAATCAAAATATATTTTATTCGAGTAGGCTCATAGAAGCATTTTTAAATCATCATGTTGTCTGTAAGCTACCACCATTTTAAATACAAAGTATGTCAGTAAAGAACATTTTTTAAAGTCAGTAAAAACATCCACGCTTTTTTATCTTCAATATAATCCTGTATTGTGTAACATGCCTTATTTATCAATGACTTATTGACACGAGAATTAATAAAATATTTTTTTAATAAACCAAATTAATAGTTACGTATTTAATAATTGTTAGTTAGTTCAAGCTGGGCAAATACCAATGATTTTTCGTGTTTTTAATCTGTGCTTATCTTGCATCTTGTGCTCGGCGGTGAAGGAAAACATTGTGAAAAAACTATATGTGTGGAA